>NC_090270.1:10202500-10510000 GCF_040414725.1 Anabrus simplex
TAGGATTACCGCTTCCCACCCCACGTGGGGAAGGCCCTACAAAATGTGGGCTAAACATCAGAAGTCACATCTTATGTCCGGCTGGGAGGCTGCACGCAGCGAGTCAGAAATAAAATACTAAAAAGGGTCACACTTTGAAAATTGGAACATGGAATGTTACTTGATGTGTCAGATAATGACAGGCCTGAGAGAAGAATTGCTCTCGTTACCCACAAACTCTCCAGACTCAGCAGTGATGTTGCTGCTTTGAGTTTGCTTCAGGAGCAAGAACGTCGCATCCATAGTGTGGGATTCGCTGTGAAGGCTAAGCTTACTCCCACTTTGGCAGTTGTAATGCTTCTCGGTCTATGTGCAGAATATCACCGACTGCCAAACTGTTTCAAGACCATGTGCATGCATTTACAATAACCAAAACGAAACAAACCAGGATTTGTGTAAATTTAATATGCCGTACTTGAGATAATAATCTTGAGTTGAGTCGCCATCATCATTAGAAGAAGTGAACGAACTGTCCGGAGAAAGCAAGCAGGTGTAACTTGTGTCTCAGCTCCTAATGGTCGCATTTCAGTTTTCTGTAAGGGTTCAACACAATTTTCAAAATGTCACTTTTCTCATGAATTTTAAAGGTAAGTTTTCAATTGTGTTTTCTTTTCCTACAAAAAAGGGGGTTCTGTACATGTTACAGATGACCTGTTCCTTTAAGGAAACACCTTTTTACAGCCACACGACAACTAAATACTAAGAAATATTCATGTAAATTAACTGATTCTGTACAGGTCTTATGACTCTAAATCATGCCATAAGTTCATCCCTGTCGTCGCCATAAGACCTATCTGTGTCGGTGTGACGTAAAGCCCCTAGCAAAAAAAAAGTTCATCTCTGGAAGAAAACAATAAGAAATGATCAATTAAACACACACCTTTTATTGTAATTTTTGCTGAAGTTTGAACCACCGTTGCAGATCGTACAAAGTAGCGTTTACAGCTAAACTACAGGAACGAAGAGAAGATCAGACCGGCGTATGCTCTTTTGTTGTACACTCTGGTCTAGCCATTCCTCTTCCATTTTCCACCTAGAAGAGCTCGTTTGGCACAGGGCAACAGTGCAGCCATCTGAAGCTCTTACTGTGATCATTACAAGAAATGCTTGTGACAATTTCCCAAAGTTCACCGACCTTTTCTTTGGTGGGAATTTAAATTTAAATTGCTGTTCCAATCACGCGAAGCAAATGACACCTTCTTCTTGAGAGGCATCTTTAATGCATGCCTTCAATTATTTCTTATTTTATGTTCTTCCAAATACAGACAAACAACTGTGGTCCATAGTCAAAGCAAACTCTAGTTGTGTTCTTCGCTGAAGTGTAGCCATGGAGAGAGCCACCTTTCACATGCAACAGCATCATCATAATCTCGGTACAGGAAGATCTCTTCACATCCCACACCCAGGCTCTTTGTATAAAGAGTGTTTCCAGATTCAGAGACCTGGGTTTTCTCTCTCGTAAAGCAGATTTGTATTGCACTTCAAGTGGTACTTTGCTTCTTTGCAAGTAAATGCCTTTCCTTGAGGTATGCTTCATTGGTAATTACAGCACATCACTTATTTTTATCATCTTGTAGAGAAGCAACCTTACATTAAAGTTTTTGAGTAGTCCCTTTCTCATTGCATATAAAACATATTTCACCTTCTTTAAAAACATCTGAACTTTTATTGACTGATTTTATCAATGAAGTTGAGAACGAAAGAGCAATAAATGATTTAAAGTCAAGTGGTCCTGACGACATATCTCCTTATTTATTGAAATTTTGCACCGATCCGCTTATGTTTCCTTTATGTCTCATATATAATTTAATATTAACAACTCAAGATATTTCCAGATTTGTGGAAAAATTTGTCCCATTTCTAAATTGGGTGATATTACATTTATTGAAAATTATAGACCATTTTCCATTATTTGTGCTCCTGCAAAAGGTCCTGAACAGATTTTATATTTTCATATGTTTTACCATGTCAAACCTTACACATCACTATGCCAGCATCAACTTCTACCAATCTAATTAACATTGTTCAGTGCTCTTAATAAAATGGATATACTTGGACTTCTCCAAGGCATTTGAAAAATTGGATCATGATATACTTCTTTGTAAATTGTCAGTATTGAGCTTCTCTCAAAAAATGTTAAACCTTTCTTGTTTCTTTTAATCAGGCTAAGTTGTACATTTTCAATGTTAATTCTGGTGTGCCTCAAGGTTTCAATTTGGGTCCATTCTTTTCCCTGATGTTTATAAATGATTTGCCAGATATTGTACAGTTCTCTAGTTGTTTGTTGTTTGCAGACGAACTTAAGTTGTTCAATGAAATTAGGAACTATGATGCCCTTCAGTTACAAGCTGATTTCAGTCGCCTTAATAATTGGGGCACAGAAAACATTTTTTTAAAATATCAATAAAGGCTCTATAATTTCCTTTTCTAGAATCAGCAATGAGATCTACTTCGAATATAAGTTGAATAATGAAACATTAGAGAGGGTAAAAACTGTGAAATATCTAGCTGCTATTTTAACACGAAATCTTTTGTTTAATTTGCATGTTGACAATACTTATAAACTACTAGGAATTATATAAGAAATTACAGATATTTACAAAACCAGATCTCAATTTCAACTCTCCTTACTAAGAATCGTCTGTAGTTTGGACGAGTTTCCTATACTTCAACATCATATGGTAACCTCCTATGTGATTTTAATTTTGTCTCCTTAAAGAATTTAAGACAAATATTGCAATTGGTTTTACTATACAAATATGTGAATGACATATTGCACAATACTGTTTTGCTTGAACAGTTTAATTTTAGTACAATTTACGAACTTCGTCATATAGATCCATATTGATACAGTTTAAATAAGAAACAATGTAAAGTTCAATGGTCCACCCAATCAATACATCTCACTTTACAAGTGAAAACTATTTAATATAAAAAATATATCGTGGAACATGTTTCATCTCCTTGAGACTTCATCAGCCATAACGTCTCGTAGTAGATTACAATGCTCATTCTTGCTGTCTAGTAACTGAAAAAAATGGAAGAACCCATGTCCTTTATGAACTATTTGAGAATACACTAAAGATAAAATATACACATTATTTACACAGAATAGTCGTCACTTCTTGCAAAAAATGTTTATCTTCAATGTTAAAATTTGAAACATTTCTTGAAACATGAAAGCTGTCTAGTAATTTAAAAACAGAAGAACCCATCATCTGAGCTGTTAGTGGCAGAGCAAACAACAACAAATTCTTTTCACAATGAGTTCTAAACTAAACAAGATATGAAGTATCTGTGTAGGGTGTGGTAGGTAATGTCACACTTTCCTGGGTGAATGGAACACCACACTTCTCACAAAAATAGCGTGTTTCACTAATAATTTTATTTTTGAAGCACACTTTGCACCTTCTTGAGGGGAACTTGACTTTATTTGATGGTGGAAACTTCAAGAGAATATGATCTTTTCTCTTCTCATCTAACCTAAATGGTGATCCTTGGCCGGTGCCCTTTTTGGCGGCAAAATCGCGGGATGTTGACTTGGAGCTGATGAAGTAGATGGAGGTGAAATGTCGGAGAGAGGTGACTGTACTTGTATGTCAGGTTCACTTTTCCCCCCATTTGAGAATTCCCTGATGTTCCTTTAGATCTTTTGGTACACCCCTATTTGACCGTATTGTTCCACATACGGCAGTGTTCTGTTCCCGTAATTGTTTCGCGAGTCCAACGCTATTGTAATAATTGTCCATATAGACTGTATACCCCTGGCCAAGATAATTTTCAAGCAGCTGATAAACTGTGCTTTGTAAAATCGCATCACTTGCATCATTTATATTATCCCTACAGGCCATGGTTACACTTCAGAATGTGATTATAAACACGCTTGTGCAAACTACGCAGCTAGTTGGGCCAGCGCAAGGCTACCTTCAGAAACAAAACAAAAGAAGTGCATTAGGAGGGAAAATTGCCGTGGCCATGTGGGTTCTGGTGAGTTGAAGCATTCATCTCTCTCACACATATTTGTGACCAAAATAGATCCCAGCTGCATAGGAATGGCTCCAGTTCAAGATTGTGCTTATCGGGGCTAACTCGGATACGGTCCACAGCACGGATATGTGCGTGAATGTGTTAACAATAAAAATAGTTCAACACTTCTTGCAAAAAAATCATTCTTGAGTGTTAAATTTTGAAAATATTACATGCAGTGTACGTCTACTGTGATCCTCTCTACCATAAACATTCCCCACTAAATACGCATTGACTTTGATTTTACATCTTCAAAATTTCTTGTTTTGATCAAAGAACTGTATTTGTATATTTATATGCTGTAAGAGTGCCAATATGGCCATTGCTGTAACTTACTAAATCTTACTTTAATAATCTTCCACAAATGATTGTGCAAGTTACTGTAATAAGACTGCATTTTCTTACTATTAGTATAGCTTTTCTTTGCTTTTATGTTCATATTTGATCACTTTGTCACTTTTACTGTAATCTACTGTACTCAATAAATAAATTATATTATGGTGTACAGCTCCCAGACCTTCATTTGCTTCTGATGGAGTCAGATGACTTATTGGGCGAGGGCGGTTTCTTTGCCCTGTAAAGTTTTATTTTATTTAAGTTAGGGACAAACTTTTTGTGCCACTTTTCACAATGTTCCCTCTCTCTCGTTTAACTTTTGTAAATCCAAACCATGGAGCAGTGATTCAGCAGTGTGTCTGTGACTTTTGACATAAGCACTAATATGTGCCTCGAAGCCATTTTCATTAAGTTTCAAGACTGTTCAATATGAAACAAAGAAGGCTCAGTGTTTAAAATGAGCAAACCTTTATAATGGAATGAAAACAAATTTAATTACAAAAAAAAAAAAAAAAAATTGTAAAACGTTTTTGGAAAATTGTTCATAACCCTTGAAGTATATAAAATGTCCTCTTTACAAGACCTTCCAAACAAAAAAGAGAAAATTGAAATCCGACCATTAGTCGCTGAGACGTGCACCAATATGGCAGTGTTCTACATGGCTCCCTATCTTGGCACAGCTTTAGCTCAATAGAACTTGTGTCCTACTTTCTTCAGATCTCCTTCCTGCATCATTTGTATTTTGCAGACACTCCTAAGTGAAATCAGCTTCTCCAAGAGATCTGTGTCTGGTATTCTCTTTGTGTCGTCCGAAAGAGTCAATAATTGTAATCATTTTCTCCATTTTAGGTTTCTTTCCCAGTGTTCCTCACTCGGATAGTTCTAAATAATACATTTTTTCTATTTTAATGAGTGATTTTGCTCACCGTAGCAGACTACTCTTGTATATAACAAATAAAGTTGTGAGTTTGCCCTTATGTAGGAATCCAGTTGCTTTTCACTGTTAACTATAACTAAGCACATGCATACGTTGCTGATAGTAGGAGAACGGTAACATCTCTCACAAGCAGTATACCATCCTGGTTTTGTGAAAATTATAATGCACTAGCAATATTGCACTTTATCTTCCATGAATACTGCCATTTTACACACCCACATGGTTGTCCTAGTTACTAAAATAGAATGATTGGAAACATACAGTATTTTAATAATAAATACATTCTGCATTCACCAACTTTTACATACTTCTTTTTCACTTGTTGCTATGTTTCATTCTCTGCCATAGTACTCATGTTACTGGGCTAGTTGGCCTGCATCCAGGAGATGGTGGGTTCGAACCCCACTGTCGGCAGCCCTGAAAATGGTTTTCCGTGGTTTCCCATTTTCACACCAGGCAAATGCTGGGGCTGTACCTTAGTTAACGCCACGACCGCTTCCTTCCCACTCCTAGCCCTTCCCTGTCCGATCGTCGCCATAAGACCTATCTGTGTCGGTGTGACGTAAAGCAAATAGCAAAATAAAAATAAAAAATAGGAAATTGACAAAAATGTTCCAACTACTGGGGCTTAACATTCTCAAGATCTTAGAGAGCAGATTGGAAATCATTTGAGAAAAACAGAAGAGAAACAGTATGGCTTCAGACCCAATAGGTAAAAAGCAGACCTGTTGGTTTTCCTGGCATATGACAGCATTCATCACCATCATCATATTCATTTCCTATTTCCAGCTTCCCGGATCAGGTTGTGAATCAAGGACCTCCATAGCTGCCTGTCTCTCCACCACTCTTCTCCTTTTTTTAAGTACATTTTCTGGTTTTCCTCCCCTCTTCTCTATGCACTCCCACACTGAATCTGTTCACCCCTTCCAGAGTCTTCCTTGTGGTCTTTTTCCTGTTAACTTCTCTGAAAAAGCTTATTTAGCACTCTCTCTTCTCGCATTCTCATCATATGCCGATACCGCTTTAGCTTTGTTGTTTCTATCCTGTCTTGAAGTTTCAAGATTCCTGTCCTTTTCCTTACCTCTTTATTTTTGATTCAATCATTTCTGGTCTTGCCCTCGATACCTCCTAGGAATTTCATCTCCACTGCCTGTATTCTACACTCGTTTCATTTTAGTCCACAATCCAGCTGCATAGCTTAGTATGGGTTCATAATAGCTTAAATATAATACTTTCTTACATTTCTTCGAGACATCTGGGTTCCACAAAATACACCTTACATTCTGGTAGAAGCTGTTTGCTTGTTGTATTCTTTTCCCAATTCCCTCAGTAATCTTTCAATCTTCTGTGATCACACTTCCAACTACTTGAAACTTTTAGCCACTTCTAGAATTTTACAGTTCAGTTTTATCTTTCCTCTTCCTTTCTCCCTTCCCCGTTGTCATCACTATTGTTTTACTTTTCTTCGTGCTTACTTTCTTCCCAAAGTTTTCTACCACTTGATTCCATACATCTACTTGTTTTTGCACTTCCGTTTCATCCTCGCCCCTTATCACTATATCATCTGCAAACAACATGGCTTTTGTTGCCGGTCTTCCCAATCGCTGTTTAATGTTCTTATGAATTTCATCCATGACTATGTTGAATAGTATGGGGGACAGTACACTTCCCTGTCAGAGACCAGTTTCATTTTGTTTTCCCTGTGCTAGTCTTCACACTACTAACACAATGTACATTTGTACTTCCACTCTGTTAACTTGTTTTTTCCTTAATGTGTCCCATACCAACTGTCTGGGCACACTGCCATAAGCCTTCTCAATATCAATAAATGTCATCACAAGGTCTTTTCCAAACTCCCATCTTTTCTCCATCATATGTCTTTATGTAAAGATCAGGTCAAACGTTGATCTGTCTTTCCTAAAACCATACTGTTCTTCTTCTAGCTTCCTCCTCAGTCTTCCTTCCAATATCTTAGCTACATGGGCAATAAGGGTGATCCCCCTGTAGTTATTACATTCCTTTTTATCACCTTTTTTAAATATCATGATAATTAAACCCTTTCCTCATTCTTCTGGGATCTCTTTCTTCCTCCAGATTATTCTAAATAACCTAGTCACTGTAGCCCTATTGGTCCTGCTGCTTTTATCATTTCTGTAATTACCTCACCCACTCCTTCTGCTTTACCACACTTCATCTTTTGTATGGCTTCCTCTATTTCTAACATTGATATCTCCTTTTCTTGTTCTTCTTCTCTCTCCATTGTTTCTTCTTGTTCCTTCTCATCTACCAGTTCACTGAGAATTATTCTTCCCGTCTATTTAGTATGTCATCTCTTTGCATCAGTATCTGTCTTGTTTCAGTTTTTCAAATTTTGTATCTTCCTTATTTCGTAAATTATTCTTCACCAAACCATACAAAACC
Organism: Anabrus simplex; assembly: GCF_040414725.1. Lineage (NCBI taxonomy): Eukaryota > Metazoa > Arthropoda > Insecta > Orthoptera > Tettigoniidae > Anabrus > Anabrus simplex. Next base: position 10,210,260 of record NC_090270.1, read on the forward strand.
TTTTTACCTCCCTTTATATCTTCCTGTAAAGTTTCTGTGAAACTTTCCCAGCTCTTCCATTTCTCTTCTTGTACTATTTTCTTACATACTTTTTTGGCTTCTTTATATTTCTGACAATTCTCTGTACTTTTGCTGCCTATCCACTCCTCCAAGCTATTTGTTTCTCTTTAACTGCTTCCTTTACCCTGCTGTTCCACCAAGGAGTCTCCTTTTCCTTTTTCCTGCCTGATAGTCTTCCACAGGTGTTTACTGAAACACTGTTCATGTCATCTTTGGGAATTTCTTTCTTCAGATCCTCTTGAAACTTTTCCTTTCAAATCTGCTCTTGGCATTGCTGTGACAGTTTCTCCTTCTCCACCAGAATAAGATCAATCATTGTCTTTGTCTTTCTGTCTCCCCAACCATATCAAATCAAATCAAATCAAAATCTCTTTATTTGCAAATGAGGTGTCTACCTCGGTGGCAAATGGCACACTAAAATACATTATTGTCAAGCACTAAATTTTAAATTAACAAGAGAAGAAAATTTTCCTATAATACAATATTATACAATGTACGCTAACAATTTTTTCTATTAAACACACATAAATTTACATTGTTTACAAAATTCTACTTATAATAGGCCTATCTCCTGTACTACTTACAAACATAGTCAACTCATATACAGTATGTGGAATTACTTCAAATAATACTAAACAACTGGTATAAGATTAAAATTTACATTGCATTTATTTACTTTTTTTTCCCCATTTTGGAACCTAAGTAGCATAACGACCTGCTGCGTCTTAACCAGAGCCCCTTTTGCCACCACTTTTCAGAGTTCCTGAAGGGCCTTCACAGCTACTGTAGCGGTCCCAGGGCCCTCGAAGTCCCCACTGTACTTCACCCCTACAGGCAGTCCCCTACTTGGGCTGTCCAAACTCCTTAGACCAGGGGATGGAATTAATTTTTTTTAACACATATTTTTTATTTACAGTAGCCTGCACTGGTCGAATGCCCTCTAAAATTTCAATTATTTTCCCTGTTGCTGTTTATTCTCTTCTTGAATACCTGTACAGATTTTGGAAAAGGATCAAACACTACCCCTGGTAAACTGTTCCACTCCTTCACACCCTTCCCAATGAATGAAAATTTACCCCAATCGCTTCTGCTAAAATTCCTTCTAATTTTATATTTGTGGTCAGTCCTGCCGATATAATTATTTTCCAACTGAAGCCTCTCACGGATATCTCCCCATGCTGCTTCTCCTGTATAGGCTCTATATAATCCTATAAGTTTAGTTTTCTCCCTTCTTTTACTTAAAGTTTCCCACCCAAGTTCCTTTAACATTTCTGATACACTACTCTTTCTCCTGAAATCCCCTGTTACAAATCTTGCTGCTTTCCTCTGCACACTATCTATTTCTTTTATTAGGTATTCTTGGTGAGGATCCCAAACACTGTTTGCATATTCCAATAATGGATGAACCATACTTAAGTAACTTTTCTCTTTTAATTCTTTGTTGCATCCTTTAAAGTAGCCTCATTATGACATGTAACAATCTGTATGCTTTCCCAACAATGTCAACAACATGACCCTTCCAGTGCAAATTACTTTCAAATCTCACACCTAAGTATTTGCACTTGCCATCTTTTGGGATAACTACCTCATCCAAAGTATATTGAAATTCAGTTTTAAAGCTCCTGTTTGTAAAAGTTGTAACAGTTGATTTGCCTCCATTAACCTTCATATTATTTTATTCAACCCATTGTTGGATACTCTCAAGGTCCCTTTGTTATTCTGAACAATCCTCAATGTTATTTATTTCCCTATAAACAATTATGTCATCTGCATACAATCTTATTTTTGATGTTATATTGTTCCCTAAATCATTTGCATATATTAAGAAAAGTAACGGACCGATTATACTACCCTGTGCAATTCCCTTCCAAACTTTCTCTTCCTGAGATACATTATTTCCTACTTTGACTTTCTGAACCCTTGAATTTAGAAATGTTTTTATCCAGCGTGTAACCCTTACGTCCAATCCTATTCCCTCCAATTTCTTTAATAATATTCCATGTTCCACTCTATCAAAGGCTTTGGAAAGATCTATGGCTATGCAATCTAACTGACCTCCTGAATCCAATTGATCTGATATGTCCTGCTGAAATCCTACCAGTTGTGCCTCACAAGAAAATTTCTTTCTAAATCCATACTGGCTCCTCATGAACCAATTTTTATCATCACATATCCCTCTGATGTACTTCGATATTAAACTCTCCAGTATTTTACAAACTATACTGGTCAGGCTGATTGGTCTGTAGTTCTCTGGTTTCCCAGTATTCTTTCATTCTAGCGCTATGGATGTCTTTTCTTTCTTGAGTTCATTTCACTCCTGCTCCTGGACGCAGTGATTTAGTTGTTAGTGACTGGAGAGAATCAGATGTCTTGACTAACTTTCTGAATTTATCTCGGTTGTAAATGTCAATGTGATCAATGTTTAGGTATTGTAGGTCTTTCCGTACTAAATTCGTCCATTTGGCATTTGTTGCTTTCCCTCTGGATACAGTGTTAAAGATTCTTGAAGTGAGTCTCTGGCTGTCCATCCTGACTACATGACCATAGAACATTAGTTCCTCATAGCTGTTGTAATGCTCTCTATTTTACTGTACAGTTCCTTGTTGTGCCTGATTCTATAGCCATCTCCTTCTTTAATGGGACCCATAATCCTTCTGAGGATGATTCGCTCTTTCAATTCCAGTTTTCTGAGTTGTCCTTTCTGGGTCATGTTTAGGCATTCTGAGGCGTACAGTACAGATGGTCTTACTACGGTGTTGTAGTGTCTAAGTTTAAGATTCAAGGAGAGGGATTTAGACTTGTATATGTTCTTAGAAAGATGATAAGCTCTTTCTAATTTAGTGCATCTACTCTTTGTTGCAAGATCCTCGTTAACATTTGGGGTTATCCACTCTCCAAGATATTTGAATGAGTTGGCCTTGTGTATTATTTTGTCCCCCAAAGAAATGAAGTTGGGTGCTTCTCTGATGTTTGTCAGAAATTCTGTTTTATTGACAGCGATCTTTAGCCCTGCTTTAGCTGCTATGCGTTCTAGGGAGGATAGCTGGTACGTAGCTTCTTCCATACTTGAAGCTAAGAGTGTGAGGTCATCTCCGAAGGCTAAGCAAGTAACTGTTAACTTGTCTTTTTTGTAGCCGATTTTAAATCCAGAGTTGTCAGCTAGTGTTTTTGTCCATTCCTGAATGACCTTCTCCAGCAGACAGTTAAACAGGATAGGGGACAAACCATCTCCCTGTCTAACACCTGTTTTGATCTCGAAGCTTTTTAGTAATACTCCTCTGAATTTGACTTTGGACATGGTGTTTGTCAGAGTAGCCTTCACAAGATTCAAAGATTCAAAGTCTTCTTATCCAGTCCCATTTCAGTCAACGTCTCAAAGAGAGACTGTCTGTCTACCGAGTTGTAAGCCTTCTGGAATTACATGTAATAAATATCATTTTTGGTCTGTACTGCTTAAAAGAGTGGAGGCACAATTAGATTCCTGCATAGGAGAGTACCAAGCTGGATTAAGGAAGTCAAGTTCATGCACAGAGCAGATTCTGAACCTCAAAACTATCTTTACCTACAAAAACCTCAGCACCTCACCCTATGTAGCAATTTTCGTTGACTTCCAGAAGGCTGAAATAATAACATTGAGTTATTTATTATACCACCTAATCAATACAAAATCGTCTTGGATGATTTACATAAATTTGTTAACTAATAGTGGTACATGTTTCGCCTTCCCTAAAGGCATCATCAGCCATAGTCTTAACCTTAAATTAAAAATAAGCGTCTAAATAACATGTAATAATGAAATGAATTTTAAAATCTTGAAGAGATTTGAAGTAAAATAACATTAAAAATAAAAATGATGGTTTAAAAAATACAATGTGATTAGATATAATAGTGGAAGTATTAACAAAATTAACATTAGAAGGCTGCTAAAATAAGTGCAATGGATAAAACAACAGATTGTTATACAACAAGCAGTAAGATTGCATAAAAATAAAGTTGATAGTCTGGCGGTTATAATTAGACGATGGCGAAAAATCGTATATACTCAAAGTAAAGAAGAGAGAATAAAAGTCAAAGTTAGTCGAGAGATCCAAAGTTAATCATGATCTTGAAGATAAAAGACGAAAGTCAGAGGCATATGGTGAAGTTGTAGAACACGTTGAGGATATGAAGTTGGTGAATAGAAAATGAAGAACAGTTTCAAATAGGATCTCTATGGACCATCTCGTCAAATGATTTCACTATTATATGCTTTTTCAACTAGAATATCTACAAACTCACAACTTACAACATTTGAGCATTACTTCAAATCTTCATTGTTCATTTTCAGTTTTCCGTCTGGTCCTCGAAGGTGGAGTGTAGGGGCTGAGTAAGCGTTTGTCTGAGGTTTTAGAGTTTTGTACAAGTTACTGGTGTTGTTCCTTTGAAAGTCTTTCTCTGCCTGATCTATGATGTCGTTGTTATATTGCCTCTTAGCATTATTTATGACATAGTCAAAGAGAAATTTTAAATAAGGCACTATGTACCACCCCACTGTCTTTAATACCTCCCCAGTAATTTGATCACTTCCTGCTGCTTTTCCTTGCTGAAGCAGTTGGATTTCTCTGAAAATATCTTCATTTGTGAATGAGAAGCTTCTTGTTTCCCTCTGTGTCTCTCCCTCTCTATCTTCTGCTACTGTTTCCAACTCCTGACAATCATCTACTGAATCTCTGAATTCCCTACTAAATAGATTTGCTTTCTCAGTACCTGTTGAATAGTGTTCACCCCCTTCTCTCACCATTGTAGGAATTTGGATTCCTTTTCCTTTTTGATTCCTGATGTATGAATACATCCTTCTCCATTTCCCTTTGTGGTCATTACCCTCTTGAAGTATGCCATTCATATAATTCTCTTTTGCTTCCTTTTTCACTCTATTCAGTTCCCTCATTAGCTGTTTTCTAGTTTCTCTACTCTCCCTACCCTCTTTGATTTTCTTGTTTACTATTCTACATTTTCTTTTTAATTTCCTTATTTCCCTTGTATAATAAACAGGGTCCGAGGTCATTTTACCCTTCTTAACAGGTACAAATCTTCTCTCCTTCCCAAATGATTACTTTAAATTTAGCCCAAAGTGTATCCACATTACTCCCTTCACTTATCCAACAACTGAATTGTGATTCAAGGTAAGTCCCAAATTCATCAACTTTAGTTTTTCTGTATAATTTCTTGTCTTGTGTGACCCTCTTATTAAGCATTTTTGGTACGAGTCCTACGTCCATTATTACAGCCTTATGGTCACCTATTCCTTCAATTACCTCAGTTTTATCAACAATTTCCCATGGTTTAACCAAGAATACATCTAGTAAGTTATTGAGACGAGTCGGTTCTTGTACTACTTGTGTAAATCCTCCCTCCCAAATTAACTTATTTGCCAGTTTCTGTTCATGGGCTTCACTTGCAGCTCCATTCCATTCAACTTCAGGCAAATTTAGATCTCCCCCAATTATTACCATATCATTATTATTGTTTTTATGAGTATAATCTATTATTTTCTCAAATATTTCCATGTCTCTTTCCTCTCTTCCAGGCCTGTATGTTCCTATAATTCCCACCTCCTTCATATTATCACAAAAATAATTTTATCCCTAATATTTCATCCCTTTCATCGGTAAACCACTCATGTGAACAATAAGTTTCCTTCACCAGAATAAACATCCCCCTCACCCTTTTTATCTCCTCGGTCTCTACGATAGACGGTGTACCCTTCTGGAAATACTTCTCTATTATCCACCCCTTCTCTCAACCACGATTCTACTGTACTCCTATCACCACATTAGTCTCATAAGATTCCATCAATGTACTGAATTTTATTTGTTTATTTACTACACTCTTGACAGTTTACCAAGAGCAATCTCAGACCCCCTTCCTCCCTAAAACTTGACTGGTGTAATTGTGTAACGTTTGACTCATGAGTTGAGAACGTCCCTGGAACCCAGATCTTTGTACATAGATCTTGATTTAAGGGTCTGGGTTTTCTGGCAAGTTTCCCTGTATATGCCAATTTAGTGGTATGGGTTTTCTTAAGTGCATATTAGTTTGCAAATCTCTGTTGATAATTGTAGCAATTTATCTACAGAGATTTGCTTTTCCATTACCATTCAGATGTAACCCATGCCTAGTGAACATTTGCCTGCCAAGACCTAAAGTATCTACTACATAGACATTTGATATTTACATCATGTACAGATTTGTTCACACACGAGTCTTCTATAAGGTCATACCTAGGTGGCACATTAACTACAATTACTTTTGAGTCAGGTAGTTTGGAAATCCTACCTCTGAGGGTCGTAATTAGTTCCTCACCTTCATTTGCAGCAATATCATTTGTACCACTCACAATCAGCACGTAGTTGTCCTTCTCTAACACAGGATCACAACTTGAAAGGACATCTTCAGTTTTGGCACCTGGTTTTACTAGTCCTAAGACCTCAGTTTCTGGATTATGCAGCTCATCCTTGATGCCTTCTGCCATACCCCATCCTTGACTGTCTGCGTAGAGATGAATCTTTGGCGATCTTGACTTCCGGTTGGTTTTCTTCTTCTGTAGGTTACCTCCACTGGATTTAAAATTATTCGGAAAACTTGGTGTGTCTTCTTCTGGAACTTGCTGCAATGACTGAAATCTATTTTGGCACTGCAAAGAGTGTTTTCCCGGTTTTAAGTTGTACGTAGTTTCTCCCATATGTTTAACATTAGGCCTAAAATGACTAGTTTTTTTTGAGAGTTCTTTTTTCTAAACCATGTACTTACTTACTTACTTACTTACTTACTTACTTATCCGGCACTACAGCCCTGTGTGAGCCTTGGCCTCTTCTATGATAGTTCGCCATCTACTTTGATCCTGAGCGGCTGGTCTCCATTGCCCTCAAGTCAGCTTCAACTTCATCACTCCATCTATTACGGGGCCTTCCTTGTCGCCGTCTTTTGTCTACTCGGGATTTAACTACTTTTTTTGGCATTCGATCTTCCTCCATTCTTTCCACATGGCCAAGCCATCGCAGTCTCTGTGCCTTAATAAATCTAACTATATCCTCCTGGTCTAATGTGCTCTGTATTTCAGCATTCGTCCTAATCCTCCAACCATTCTGGTCTTGAATTGGGCCATATATTTGTCTAATAATCTTTCTTTCAAATATCTTTAATGTATTTGCGTCATCAACTAAAAGGTTCCAGGCTTCTGAGCCATATGTCATTACAGGTCTAATAAGGGTCTTATAAATTTTGAATTTTGTAGGTTTAGACAATAGACAAGATTTAAATAATGTAAGATTAGCATAATAGGCCCTGTTTCCAGCTATTATTCTACGATGTATCTCCTCACTTATTCTATTATTATTTGTCAACATGGTTCCCAAATACTCAAAACTTCGTACATTCTCAAAATTATGGCCGTTTATTGTCAGATTATCTTGACTTCTTCTGCCCTCTATAACAGTCACGTGCATATACTTAGATTTACCGTCATTCACCTCCAATCCCATCCGTTTTCCCGCTTCCTCCATTTCAGGAAACATTTCCTTCAAATATCTATCATTCCTGGCCATTAACACTACATCATCTGCATATGCACAAATTTGTTTAGATTTATATACAATATTTCCTGTATCCATTATTTTTTCAAGGACTTGTTTAATTGCCAGATTACACAAGGTAGCTGATAGTGCATCACCTTGTCTGACTCCTGTATTAAGAGCAAACTCATTTCCAATTCTTCCATCCACCATCACCTTTGCCCTTACTTCTCCTAAAGTGATTCTGAACATCCTAATCAGTTTCTGTGGTATTCCTATTGTCTCCATGTATTCATATAGCTTATCCTTGTATATACTGTCAAATACTTGTCTAAAATCTACAAACAACATATGTAGATCTATATTATGCTCATAGCATTTTTCCATCGTTTGACGTACCACGGATATTTGATCTACTGTGCTCCTATTTCGCCTGAAGCCACACTGTACTTCATCCAATCTTTCTTCAGCATATGGAGTCAGATATTGTAATAGGATATTTGAAAATACTTTATAGATGATATTCAGTAGTGTGATTCCCCTATAATTAGTGCATTCATACTTATTTCCCTTCTTATATATTGGGAAAATTATTCCTGTATTCCACTCATCAGGTATCCGTTCTTCCTCCCAAATCTTAATAATCAGTTCATGTGATCTCTCCTAGCATTTCTTTGCTACTATTTTTAATCAGTTCACTTGTTATTCCGTCTTCTCCTGCTGCTTTATGGTTATTTAATTTTGCAATAGCATTTTCTACATCTTTCAATGTGTGGGCATTTATCCATTGTTCTGGTCCATTCTGCTCCATATGCCGTTCACTTTCTTCCACATCTTCTCTTTTCTTGTTAAGGAGCTCTCGGAAATATTCGGTCCATCTTTCACTTATTTGCTCTTCATTCTGTAATAGCTTACCTTCTTTATTCTTACAGCCATTCAATCTTGGCTTATACCCTTTCCTGAAATAGTTAATTTCATTATAGAATTCCTTTGTCCTCTTCTGTAACCTTTGTGTCTCAATACTCTCTAGTTTCTACTTAATCATCTCTCTTTTCTTCTTTTTACAGATGTTATTAGCTTCACGTCTGCATTTCTCATAATTTTCCCTATTTGACCTTGTATCCCTCTGTAACATTTTTGCTCTTGCTGCATTCTTCTTTCCAATCGCTTCCTCACACTCCATATCGAACCAAATATTTCTTTTCTTTTTGGCTATACCCAGTGTTTCTTGTCCCGCATTTTGTATGCACTTTTGAACTTTTGCCCACCTTTCCTCTATTCCAGAAACTTGTCCAATCGTCTGTAAAGTATTATTCATTTTTGACTGGAATTCTTGTTTTCCTTCTGGTTGTTGTAATTTTTCCAAATTCCATTTCTTTCTTTCCGTAGGTTGTCTCCTCTGTCCTATTGCCAATTTTTGCCTCACTATTGCTTTTACTAAATAATGATCAGAATCACAGTTTGGCCCTCTGCAAGTCCTTACGTCAATAATTGATGCTGCATGCCTCGTTGTCACTAGTACATGATCTATTTGATTTTCCACATTGCTTCCTGGCATCTTCCACGTTCCTTTATATATTTTCTTATGATCAAAGCAGGTGCTTTTAATTATAAGACCACTCGTAGTTGCAAACTGTCCCAAGTAAAAACCATTCTCATTTGATTCATCACGTAGTGTATATTTCCCGGCTGTTGGTCTCATACACTCTTCCTTTCCCACTTTGGCATTAAAATCTCCTAAAATAATAGTCATGTCATATCTTGGTCCCTCTTCAACGGTTTGTACTAACTCATCATAAAATTGTTCCTTCCTTTCCTCATCTGCATCTTCAATTGGTGCATGTGCTGATATAACAGTTATGTTCCTAAACTTCCCCTTAATCGGAAGCTTACATATTCTATCTGAGATCGGTTCCAATCCTATTACACTCTTCTTCAGTTTCCCATGTACTATAAATCCCGTACAGAACTGTCCTGTTCTTTCTTCCGGCCCACTGTAATAGAGGTTATAATCTTTCTTTTCAATGCATCCTTGCCCTTTCCATCTTATTTCCTGAATCGCTACTAAGTCGTATCCAAATCTTTTTGTTTCATTTACAATTTCTTGCATTTTTCCCGGTTTCAACATTATTCTTACATTCCATGTCGCCATGTTTATATCCGCTTTCCTTACTCGTGCCCTTTTCCTAAGCTTTTGTCGTCTTCGATTTCCATCCGGTTTTCTCGTAGAAGTCTTCTGAACAATGCTTTTTTTACGAGGTGAGGCCGTTAACCCCACGCTCAACCCTATCCACTGGCTGGGGACATTGATTTTGGAGCATCTTACTCCTAGACAGGTTGTCTTCACCACGACTAAGGAGTCCCGTCTACCCCGTCTTACGTCCTCAACTAATTAACCCCAGTGAGGATGGGTTGCCTCATCCGCCTTTTCCACCATTCCGAAGGTCTCCTTCTCTGCTGGATCCGCCGTTAAGGTCTTCACCCGTAACCCTGGGCAAGGGTTCCATGTTATACCCCGTGGGACTGGGTCCCCACCTGAACTTAGCCATCCTTTTACACCGGCCTACTGGAGTAGAGGATGCCCACCCCCGCAACGTGGATGCGCTGGGCAGGAGTTACTCAAGTGGAGAATAGGGGAGGTGGCCCTATCTCCCTTGAGTCGGGTTAATGGTTGTGTATGGTACCACAACCAAAGGCTTCTAAACCATGTATTGCCAACAATTAATACATTTCTTGTACAAACATCTATTACCAAATCTCCTTCTTCATCTTGGCTTCCATAACTATGGGGCCAATTATCTCTTCTCTTCCTTGTCTGTCTGTTCCACTCATGTCTCCCATTATTACAACCACTTTGTCTTCAATACAATCCTCCTACAGGTGGGGGCGGTAGAATAACACACACGGTATCCCCTGCCTGTCGTAAGAGGTGACTAAAAGGGGCCCCAAGGGGCTCTGAACTTTGGAGCGTGGGTTGGTAATCACGGGGCCCTTAGCTGAGTCCTAGCATTGCTTCCACTTACTTGTGCCTGGCTCCTCACTTTGATCTATCCTATCTCTCCTTGGTCAACTCTTGTTCTTTTCCCACCCCAACGGTATTACGTATGGAGGCCTAGGGAGTCTTTCATTTTCACGCCCTTCGTGGCCCTTGACGATACCTTCATTTTTCGAAGTGTCGGTCCCCTTCCATTTTTTCTCTGTGGTTAGTGTTATATAGAGGATGGTTGCCCAGTTGTACTTCCTCTTAAAACAATACAACTTTCTTCTAGAAAATCTTCTAAACATTCATCTGCATTCTTTGATTGGGGTGCATAAACCTGTATAAAATTCTTGATTCCACTCTCAAGTCCAACTTTACTTATCCTGTCACTGATCTGGTCAATTTTGTCCACAAACTGCGCTAGGTGTTGCGCTCAATATAACACCAACACCATTTGTTGCCATTGTTCCTCCAATCCAATATAATCTATACCCTTTCTTCAATTCTTTTTAACCTTTCCCCTTTCCATTTTGTCTCACTTATTCTCGTCATTGCTATGTCTTTCTTCTCTATCAGTCCTTCTACCTTGCCATTCAAAATCACAACTTTGATTATACCGATTCTTGTGATGTCTGGTAGCCCACTTCTCACAGTTCCCCGGGAACTGTGCGTCACTTCAGGGTGACGCCCTAACATTTTCCAAGACCTTGGTTCACTCTCACTCATTTTATAGGCTGTTTGTACGACGGGTTTGCCACTCCCAAAGGCATTTTATTACCTTCTGCCAGATTCAAATTAGGCCGCCCCTAACATGGAGTCAGATGCCTTTCGTAGCCGCTCCTCTGGAGTACAGACGCTACAGGTTTTCCCCTTCCGCCATCTCCACCGTACCGAAGTCCACCTTCTCCACCGTAGATGCCATTGAGGTCTACATTCATAACCCTGAGCTGGGACCCATACACACAGGGTCAGTGTGCTCTGGGACTCACATAGGCAGGGGCGCCACTCCCTGGGTAGGGCTGCCTCCGAAGAGGCTACCTACATATGACAGCAATGCCTGAGAAAAAGGAGGGACTGGTGATACTGTACCAGCTTTGTGTGATTTGATGATGGACATTCATCCTGGTTCCAGATCAAAAGTGGAGTCAGCCTTGTTTATCGTCAATTGACCTGTGGTCAATGAGATGCAATGACGTTATGATCTGGGGAGAAAACGGGACAGAACAATGTTATTCGCTTTACGTCCCACGAACTACTTTTACGGTTTTCGGAGACGCCGAGGTGCTGGAGTTGTTTTACTTGCCGATATGAGGCTGACCGGACTGAGCCACTCAGCCCACTCTCAAGAGCGGTAGACGGAGCTGAATGTTGTTTGTGCGACTAGCTCTATTTTGGTGCAGTAATAAACGATAAACATTCTGGCATTGTATGCAGCATTCAGTAGGCGTTATTGATACCTCTATTACAGTGGTAACACCAAACAGTTAAAAGGGGAAGGTAAGAGCAAACTACACAATATCAGGAATCACTACACACTCGGAAAAACATTAGCTGGCATTACGCGGGTCTCCAACAAAAACATGTACGTAAATATCAGTAGAGCCAACTAGTGGACAACAAACCGGGAAGATGAAAAAAGGCTGGGAACCTACCAAAGGCATGGACATGGCTTAGATTGCGGATTCCGAAATAAATCGCCGTGATCCTTAGATTTGAAAAGTAGTATTTACAAAATAATTTTACAAATACATTCCAAATACAATTCCAAGTTACGAACTATAAGTTCAGTGATATACATAGCTTAGAGGTTCTTTGATAATACTTTCGTAGCAGTGTAAGTTCAAATTTCAAATCAACTATACATTTAGTTATCAATGCAGTTGTACAATGCAATTTACAGTGAAGAGAACAGGTTCTCCAAAACCTAGCGTACCTCAAGTGATACAGAACTACCAGAGGCAAACCCCAAGGGAAATAATATTAAACTACAATCTACATATTTTAGTGAAACGAGAAATGGGAATGCCTCGGAAACGAAGAGGTAAGCCCAGCTGAAAAACTAAGGCGTCATAAGTAACTAATTTGGCGAATCTAGGCGAGGTTAGGCCAGACGCCTGTATGAAAAGCAAATCGGAACATTTAGCAGGAACAGAATTCAAGAGTGCTTACCCAAAGGAGTGCCATCCCGGTAACCGGGCGACGTCAACCAGATAGGCTGCTCGCAGACAGATAGACCAAGACCGACAGAATTCAGGATACCGAGTTCATTCGAACACTGCCTCGCTCACTATATATGGGAAATTCCGGCCTTGGAGGCAGCCAATCAGCGTGCACGAGTTCCCTATCGCCACCTAGACTCACCAATCACAACCTTACTTTCGATTGCGAACTTTGACTAACCTTCTAGAATACGCCTGATCGCGAATGTCGTTGTTACGGAACCACATTTATTCCATGGACTGCCGTGTCATATCTTACTGGCATATCTATGAACATTACAAGTGACACAACACTGTTTATCTTGTTTGTGTAATCTTTGGTTGTGGTGTAGATCATGGCGTACAATGTATCTCTTGGTCAGTGCAGTGAATTGTAAACTTGTTTTATGTAAATAAATTGGAGCATTTGTGTTAAATTGTGTTAACGTTACATTACAAGCACTTTTCTCAACATCTGGCGACCGTGGCAGGACTAGTTTCCGCGTAAATATGGCAGAAATTGCGAAATTGAAAAGTGAACGAACACAATTGCGCCGATTGTTTACACGTGCTGGCAATGACTTTGAACAGAAGTTAAATGCAGAACAACCCACAAGAGAAGAGGTCTGCGCAGGATTCAAGATCTTCGAGGACAAAGCTGAACGATTATTCGTGCTCGATGAAAAAATTCGTGATGTTTGGTACGCCGGAGAGCACGAAGAAGAAGAAGAGATCGCTGCCGAATACGAAATCATGGAGGGATATCGCGAAAGGTGGTTAACCTTAAAGACCAGGTATGAGAATTTTTTGCATGATGACACGCTCAGTGACAATGGGGCAAATAGTATTGCTAGTACTAGTTCTAGTAAATCCAGGAGTAAAAGAAATTTAAGATTGCCGAAATTAGAACTTAAACAGTTCGATGGAGATGTGCGCAACTGGATAGCTTTCTGGGGGCAGTTCAGAAAGATACATGAGGATGACGAAATCGAGGAAGAGGATAAATTCCAATACCTTTGCCAGGCTACTGTACCCGGGACGTCAGCTAGAGAACTCGTGGGAAGTTTCCCACCATCAGCTTCAAATTATCAGAAAGCTATAGAGCAATTAAAATCGAGGTTTGCAAGAGATGAACTTCTGATTGAGATTTACGTTCGTGAACTCTTGCAATTAGTACTTCAAAAGAGTAGCATGCTAAATGATATAAGTCTACGGAGTCTTTTTGATAAACTGGAGACCCATTTAAGGGCACTAGAGTCACTAGGGGTTACTAGCGATAAATATGCGGCAATGCTCTACCCGCTTGTAGAATCAGCACTACCAGATGACATTTTGAAAGCATAGGAGCGGTCTCGTATGTCGCAGGCATGTAAGAAGGGTGACCAATCTAATTATCTCGAGACACTTTTGAGATTTTTGAGACAAGAGGTAGAAAGTGAAGAACGTCTCCTTCTGGCTCGTTCTAATTTCCTAGGTGGCTGTGGGAGTGCATCGCAAAATAACAAAGAAAAGCTACCGACAGCAGCCGTAATTTTCTCGAGTGAAGAGAAAAGGGGTGATAGTGCATGTATTTGGTGCGATAAAGGGAACCACATGTCTCAGGACTGTTTTAAAGCTAGAGGTCTCACTACAGAGAAAAAACAAGAAGTTTTGAAAAAGAAAGGAGCATGTTTTCATTGCCTCAAGGTGGGCCATAGTGCAAAAAAGTGCAAAGTTGTGCTCAAGTGCTTGATTTGTTGCAAGGGGCATCACACTATTATGTGCAAGGGTTTAAAGGATATAATTCCAGTCGATAGCAGCAAGAAAAGTTCAGTTGAGAAAGGAAACGAACCAGGTAGAACAGAGAACTTACTGTCTCATCAAAAGGGTCAGACATTGTTGCAAACTTTGGTAGTTAAAGTGTCGGTGGACAAGGTTGTTAAGTTGGCAAGAGTGTTACTAGACTCGGGATCTCAAAGATCATACATCACGAAGGACAGTGTTCACAAGCTTGGGCTGAAGAAGATAGGGGAAGAGACGTTAATACATAATCTGTTTGGTGGAGTAGAGACAGGGCGAGAAGTGCATGATATTTATGAAGTTACTCTTAGAAGTTTAGATGACAAATTTGAGTGCACCATTCCTATGTTGGACCAACAGAAAATTTGTGATTTTGTACCCCGGCTTGAGACACAGCGGTATTACCCAGTGCTTCGAAACCACAACATAATCTTATCAGATGTAGGCTATAATGTTCCTGAGGTAAAGATATTACTTGGGGCAGACGTAATGGGGCAACTGCTAACAGGCTGCAGATTAGTTTTAGATGACACGATGGTTGCTCTCGAAACTAAGCTGGGCTGGACGGTGATGGGGCAGCGTAGAATATTCAGCAACTGCAATACAGTAACTGACCTCTTTTGTATGGCAAGTTTTAATGTAGCTGATTTGTGGCGTCTGGAAGCCATAGGCATTAGCGACCCGGCAGATGTCAAAACCAAAGAAGTTCTAGAAGCAGAGACACTTGAATTCTTCGAGAAGACAGTGAAAGTTGACCAAGAAGGAAGATACGAGGTTTGCCTTCCCTGGAAAGAGGGGCACCCGCAGCTGAGGGACAACTACGATTTAGCGGAGAAGAGATTGTTGAGTGTAAGCAAAAGACTAGAAACCATTGGCAAGTTGAAAGAGTATGATGAAATCTTTCGTGAATGGCTGCGGGAGGGCATAGTGGAAATGATACCCTCTGCCAGCAAGAATGATGGTCACTACCTCCCTCACCAGCCAGTAATAAAGGAATCTAGTATGACCACCAAAATTAGGCCAGTGTTCGATGCCTCAGCCCAAGATAAAAGAGGCAACTCACTTAACAGCTGTCTGGAAAAAGGGCCCAATTTGGTGGAATTAATACCCAAGCTGTTGATACAATTCAGAAAATATGCTATTGGAGTGACAGCTGATATCAGAAAGGCATTTTTACAAATTAAGCTAGCCCAAGGTGACAAGGATTTTTTAAGATTTCTTTGGTGGAAGGACTGTCGTAACAAAGAGGTGGCAATCCTCAGGCACTGCAGAGTTGTTTTTGGAGTGTCGTCTAGTCCATTTCTACTGGGTGCGACTATATCACATCACTTGAGACATGCGCCTGAGGAACTGAATAGTACTGCAGAGCGACTCAGAGACTCTTTCTACGTGGACAACTGTGTTACCAGTGTAGCCAATGAAGAACAGTTGCAGAAATTTGTGAGGGAAGCTACTGCACTGATGTCTACAGCACAATTTGATCTTCGCGGATGCATCAGCAGCCCCGTTCATCAAGAAGACAGAGCTGCTATGCAAGATGGAGTTGTTCCAGTCCTGGGTCTCTTATGGGATGTCACTACAGATGAGCTTCTCTGTGATGTCAAAACCATTGCGATGACCACTTGTCGAGTTACCAAGAGGAATCTGTTGTCTGTGGCTCAGCGTGTTTTCGACCCAATTGGCTTCACATGTCCGTCTACCTTACTACCAAAGCTGATGCTGCAAGAAACATGGAAACACAAATTTCAATGGGATGAAGAGCTTCCGGATAGCATTACAAGTAAATTCAAGAACTGGGTGGAGCAGATGCAATGGTTAGCTAGATGTCGCCTTCCAAGGAGAATGGTACAAGTGGACTGGGGAGCGGAAGATATCAGTCTTCATGTATTTTGTGATGCGAGCAAACTTGCTTATGCAGCTTGTGTATTCTTAAGGGCAAGGAGAGGCGCAGAGGTATCGGTCCAGTTGGTCCAGGGTAAGGCGAGGATTGCTCGTGTCAAACATGTCACTATACCACTTTTGGAACTGTTGGCAGCAGTCATTGGTACCAGAATTTCTACCCAAGTGAAAGAGGCGTTGGGACTACAATGGTGCAGAACATTCTTTTGGAGCGACTCGTCAGTAGCCTTGACTTGGATAAAGCGGGCGGCCAACTGGAGTACATTCGTGGGTAACCGTTGTCATGAAATACGACAGTACACCAATACTGAGGATTGGCGCCACCTACCGGGGACTCTGAATGCAGCAGATCCTCCATCAAGGGGATGCAGTCCAAAGGCACTCTTTGAGAGCAAATGGTGGGAAGGACCACGGTGGCTAAAGAATAATCTAGAGCAGTGGCCTTTTTATGAAATTGCCGCACCTGAAGACGAAGTCAGTATTGAGAAACGGAAGACAGTTATATCGAGTGTGGCGTGTAGTTCACCTGACTTTTGCTCGTGTCTCTTGTATTTCTCAAGTTATGTCAAGATAGTCAGAATGATTGGTTGGATCATCAGATTTTTCCGCAACCTTACTAAGGCAAAACAAGCAAGAAGAGGTGAACTCACTGGTGAAGAAATGCAACTAGCCGAGAACACCTTGTTGAGAGTTGTGCAGCAGGAATGCTTTCGAGATCACGAGCAGGAACTTGAGAAGAAAGTCAGGGTATTCAAGGACGAAATGGGAGTTCTGAGGGTTGAAACAAAACTTACCTTTGGGGAAGAAAGTGAAGCATTCACGAAACCCATCTTGTTGCCGTCAAACCATGCCATCATGACCAGATTGGTTTGGGACGAACATCATCGGTCACAGCATGCAGGGCTACTGACGCTGTTAGCTAGACTCAGGGAAAGATTCTGGATTCTTGGAGTTAGGAAAGTGGCAAAAAGAGTTATTGCAAGATGTGTCAAATGTAAAAGGTACAAGGCTAGTCCTACAGCACCAGCTTTTGCTCCTTTGCCCAAGGATAGAGTGGGCTCAACAGCAGCTTTCGAGGTCTCGGGAGTGGATTATGCTGGACCGCTGTACCTAAAGTCTGGAGAAAAGGCGTGGGTTGTATTATTTACTTGTGCGGTGTATCGTGCGATACATCTGGAGCTGGTGCAGTCTTTGACAACTGATGCTTTCATTCTGGCGTTAAGAAGATTCATTGCCCGGCGTGGAAGAATTTCTGTGCTGTACTCAGCCAACGGGACCAATTTCATAGGACTTAATAATGCCCTGAAAGCGTTGGATTGGGATGAGATTGTCACCCACTCGGCTGTGAGAAAGATTACTTGGAAATTTATCCCACCTACAGCAGCCTGGTGGGGAGGATGGTGGGAGAGACTAATCAGAACAGTGAAAGAACTACTGCGTCAAATCTTGGGACGAACCTCTGTGTACTATGAAGAGTTATATACTGTGTTATGTGATTGCGAGGCGACGATCAACTCTAGACCACTTACATACATTGCGGACCATTCGGCTGAACTAAAGCCTTTGACACCAGCAACATTTCTGCAGGGTATTGCTACAAATGAGACTCCAGATTTGGATGCAGTTGACAAGGTTGACTATGTTAAACGATGTAGGTACCTCCAGAAACTACGTGAGGACCTACGACAAAGATTCAGGAATGAATACTTGGCGCTCCTAGTTCACGACAGCCAGAGGAAGACCAACAGCATCAAGGTGGGAGATGTGGTATTGATAGGAGCAGATTCCACAAAACGCATCAACTGGCCCCTCGCGGTCGTCGTGGAAGTGTATCCAGGGAAGGATGAAGTAGCAAGAGTAGCCAAACTGAAGACATCTGAGGGAGAGCTGATCAGACCACTCCAGCGTCTCTATCCATTGGAGGTGCACACAACTCCAGAGGATTGGAAGCAGCCTGAAACTGTGACTATCACTTCGCCTGAGACAAAGCCTCCACATGAAGAATTCAAATTGTCAAAAGGGGGGCGGAGAATTAAAGTGCCATCAAGACTTGATTTGTGAATACTCTTGATGTGACCTTGCTTTTGTGTTCATTTATTTATTGTGTTATGTGTTTTTGTTTCAGTTGTGGTACGGAGTATTTTGCAATTGAAAATAACAATTGCAAGGTGGGAGGATGTTACGGAACCACATTTATTCCATGGACTGCCGTGTCATATCTTACTGGCATATCTATGAACATTACAAGTGACACAACACTGTTTATCTTGTTTGTGTAATCTTTGGTTGTGGTGTAGATCATGGCGTACAATGTATCTCTTGGTCAGTGCAGTGAATTGTAAACTTGTTTTATGTAAATAAATTGGAGCATTTGTGTTAAATTGTGTTAACGTTACATTATAAGCACTTTTCTCAACAGTCGTATTTCCAGAACAGTCAGAAATATTTTCTAGAATACATTACCCACAAAACAACACACCCTGTTCCATAATTCATATAACTTTCTGGATCCTTCCAGGAAATATAGAACAGAATTCTACTATTTACAAATGCACATGTGACCATAGAGTTAGTAAATAATACACTAGAAGTAGCATTGGCGCTGCAGTCGCGTGCGAAGTTGAACGAGCGCGCAGTTTGGCGAAAGCTGTATTGTTTGGCACTGTCAATACTGGAGCTTCCCGATAAATTTAAGTACATACTTCTCTGAAGGAAAATGCCAGTCTCCTGTGCAGCTTATGGCTGCATAGAGAGGTTCATAAAGGGCAGTGGCGTATCATTAAACAGGTACGTTTCCTTGAAATTCATTTCTGTGCGTATAAAATAATACTTTGCATGACACTTATTGTCATGTGAATTGGCCTACGTGGGCTGACTTAATGATTGATTCCCCTGTCGGCGTGAATGAGATTCTTTGGATCTTTCCTTGAAGACTGAAATTAATGTTTTAGGAAATATAAGGGATGACATTTTCCTTTCAACTGAAAGCGAATATCCAGAAAAATCATGTGCATGATACCGAGCGAGTGGCTGTAGGCTTTAGGTCACATAGCTGTCAGCTTGCATTCAGGAGATAGTGGGTTTGAACCCCACTGCCGGGAGCTCTGGAGATAGTTTCCAATTTTTATACGAGGCAAATGCTGGGGCTGTACCCTAATTAAGGCCACAGTCATTTCTTAGCCCTTTGCTGTCCCATAGTCGCCGTAAGACCTGTGTGTGTCGGTGCGACATAAAGCAAATCGGTACAAAAAAGAAAATAAGAAAAGATGTGCATGATAGCCTGGAATTGTGCTTCTTTTTTCACTTTCTGTGTGTATTTATAGCATTCAAAGCTATTGATTATATTTCCTGTATATACAGTTTGTTGCTTTCCCTTCGTACAATACGTGTGGCAGTCCCCATTCATACCTTCCCAGATTTTAAAATATAGAGACTATTATAGATGTCCTGCACCGTGTGAACATCTGAGTCCTTTACTTTCGTCAATATTATTCCCTGAAATGTCATATAGAGATATAAGCATAATAAATTATTGACCAAGCGAGTTTACCGCGCGGTTAGGGCCACGCAGCTGTAAGCTTGCTTTCGGGAAATAGTGGGTTCAAACCCCACTGTCGGCAGCCCCGAAGATGATTTCCCATGGTATCCAATTTTCACACCAGGTAAATGCCGGGGATGTACCTTAAGCACACGGGCGCTTCCTTCCCACTCCTAGTCTTTTCCTATTCCATCGTCGCCATAAGGACTATTTGTGTCGGTGCGATGTTAAACAAATTGTAAAAATTATTATAAGTATTTTTTCGGTTCTCTTCAATCATTTAATTTACCACTCTCCCTTTCCATTGACGAAAATCATTTTATAAGTTAAAATCTTAAAGCAATTCATGCATTTCAGGAAAAACCAAATAAAAACTCCATAATAGTATGAAACCACAACCGAGTGTCGTATTTCCACTTGTAATCGCGTTTAGAAAACATCGACAACAACAATAATAATAATAATAATAATAATAATAATAATAATAATAATAATAATAATAATAATAATAATAATAATAATAATAATAATAATAATAATGGCTTTACGTCCCACTACCTACTTACACGGTTTTCGGAGACACTGAGGTGTCAGATTTTTTCCCACGGGAGTTCTTTCATGTGTCAGTAAATTTATCTGCAAGAGGCTGACATATTTGAGCATCTTCAAGTATCAACGGGCTGAGTCAGGCTCGAACCTGCCAACTTGGGTTTAGAAAGCCAGCGTCTAAACCAGCGATAACAATATTTTGTCTACTTTACCCCAAAATCTCGCCAACGCTTTTAGGCCTAAAAACTCGCTCATCCGCTTCGTACAAGAGAGGACATTTTCGGCCGCCAGTATGTCATGTCCTGTACAATTCCTATGTATGAGCCTGTAGGCTCGTTGGAATTAATTGAAATAAATGAATGAATGAATGAATGAATGAATGAATGAATGAATGAATGAATGAATGAGAACTATACCAACGTCCTGGTCATTTACACAAAAGATAGCGGAATATACGTGCCCTCCTTCTAAACTTATGTTGTTAGAAGACTTAATATGAACAGTATATTGATTTTGTGTTTCTTAACTGCACCTGAACACCGTGCTCTTTTATCACGCATTTCTCCTGTATTTATGCTTTTAGGGCTTTCTTTTTTACTGGAGAGAAGCATCGCAAGTACACTGTAATATCTGAGAATGTTTACATGTAAGAATTTTAAACCATATCTATATCCACACAGTTTTAAAAGTCCTTTATTTACATTGATGAGTATAGCGAAGTGAGCTTTTTGCCAAACAGCTGCTCCGCTGGCTACAGCGATTCTCTCGTAGACGGTGGCGCCAATGCTACCTCTAGTGTATAATTTACTAACTCTATGCATGTGACCAATCTTACACAGTACAGGTTAGGTCATAATAAATAAAACATCACAAATAAAGTCTTAAAAAACACTTTCCACTTGCACTACATCTTCCTCCCCCCGAAACCTCACTGGGGAGCAAGCGATAACACGTTCTCACACAGTACAGATAGTAAAGATACCTCACTATAACACACACGATTTCTTGAAGTAGACTTTCTGATAACAACAACACAAACTGTCACATAATTTCCAAAAATAATATAGATCCACCTCTTCAACAAATATCACAAAATCCACATGGATTGTCAGATGATTAGCCAATTTGCACTCTGTCCACCAAATCATGTACAGCATTCTTTCTGCCAAATGTTAGAAATACAAAAACTTCTCACTTGTTGCTAACACTTTTGCACTCCTTTCCCACAACAGTCACAGCACAGCTAGGCCACAGGTTCTTGCTGATGATGCGGCTGCCGACACGGCCGTTTGCCGCCAGCCTCCATTCAATGTCAGTCCAAACCCGACACCTGGGTGAGATGCAGTTCATTGGTCTCTTGCACCAAATAAGCAGGGGTGAGACACCGTCCAGTCCGCCTGCCACCAATAGGACGTTCCCCGCAGGATAGTGGTGCCGGATGGTAACGCCCAAAGCACACACTGTGCCTCCCAATTTGGCACTTCAGGTTGCTGTCCGAAGAAGCTGGTCACTGCAGCCGCTGTATCACACACAAACCGTAGCAGACAGGGGAATAGTTTGAGGTAAAAGTATGCTGCTGGGCTCAAGATCTCGCGTAGAGTCACCCGATAGGTGGCTTAATAAGTATGCAGAAGGGACTCTCCCTCGCACACCAGGGATATTAGGGTACTAGCCCCGGGGCCCACTCTCAAGAGCGGTACACGGAGCTGAATGTTGTTTGTGCGACTAGCTCTATTTTGGTGCAGTAATAAACGATAAACATTCTGGCATTGTATGCAGCATTCAGTAGGCGTTATCAGACCAGTGGTTGTGTTTACCAACATTATGATGACGAAGGAAATAATTCCGTACGATATTACAGATATTCGCGCCATAATTAGGAACTTCAGTATATGAGAGTGCAATGTGTAATTGTGTCTAATTGTACGTGACAACTTTAAGACAATATCCAAAACACAACGTAAATTGTGGACATGGGATCATTTTGAAGAGAACCCGCTGTTCAAAAGATGTCAAATACTTGTTGGCATGATCCGGCACTTACGAACACATAATACCCCTGGCCCAGTCCGCATCACAAGAAGCTGTACATCCTCTCTACAGTTATTCATAAATTATGCAGGGTTATTTGGCACCTCAAGACTGGCGGGGAGAGGAGAGAGATACAGGTGAAGAGGATGGAGGGAGTTTTAATCCTTTTTGTGGGTAACGGGACTAATTAGCTGATTATATGTGGCAGGGGGGGTGATCATATTTTCTTTTTGGCAATATGTATGCTGGTGGAACACAGAACAAGAGTTGTATCTGAATTTAGAGAGATTTTACAATGCTAGAAACAGAAATATTGGAACAATGATATGTATAAATAAATAGAAGGGCACAATTAATGTGAACACTGGCTTAGTAAGTACTTGTGAACAGGACGTAATTATATAATGCATGCAATGATAGATGAAGTGAGTATGAATTGAATATGGAGATAACAGATGGCACATCTGAGAGGTCAACGGTGAGGAGAGCCAACAGGTTGTCTGAGCACATAACTGTTATCCACTGATGACCATTGCTGTCCCTATGGTGGTGGCCGGTGAGGAGATAGGGTGTACAGGGGTATCATAGAAACTGGGAGATGTGACAGCGTCTTGTCGAGGAATCTCTGGAAGAGAAGGGAGACGTGGGTCGTGTACGGAATAAAGGAGGGAGTTGGAGAGCAATTTGGACAGAAAGAATGGGCTTGGTGTGGGCCAGGGCTACCAAGGCCATAGGTGATGGCTGAGCGGATAAAGGTTTTATAGGTTAGGAGAAGTAGTTCGGCGCCGACATACCGGATGAGATGGAATGTGGGGTGCTGGTCTACCAAGGTATTCGAGGGCGGATGGAGGTGTCATCGCTGGTCAGTCGGGGGCTGGCAGGATTACGGGTGATGGGACGTCTGATTAGGAGGTACTATCGGGTACACCAAGAGGTAAAGGAAGCCAACTTTCCCGATTTTCAACGGTTTATCCCGCCTCCTCATTATTCTATTATTTCTCCCGATTTTAGCTTCTTTCAATTTTTTTATTATGTGAACTTTAAACATTTGTTTTCAAATCCTGCCATTTCAGCTTTTTATGCAAGTGGCGGAAGTCCTCAGTTCATTGGCCGCTTTCAAATGAAATATAGATGTTTATTAATACGAGAAATGCGCGCGAATGTGGGATGTTTATTGATACCTATATATCCCGACGCGTATATCGATTGTCATCTCTCGATCTCGCGTGCTATGTTTGTGTTCATTCACATGAGTCTACTCGATTCTAGAGACTAGTCGCTAGATTTGGAGTCTTTTTTAGTAATTTAGTGGCAGAATTTCAAACATAGCAACCAGTGAATTTTCTGGAGATTTTAGGAGCCATTTGGAGACAATTCTGGTGAATTTTAATTTATTACTTGATAAAAATAACATTGCGGTTGCATAATCGTGCGGGCACATGATGCAATATATTAATCTATTCATTTGCTAAGTAAAGTGCATGACTGATTCACACGTGTGAGCACGAGTTCGGACACCGATCATCTCACTCATATACTTCCTGAGAGGGAATACACAAGTGTAGCCTTGTGGCCTCGTATTGCGCAAGACATTGACCAATTGTATCTCCTGATCGTCCCGATTTTTCCTGATTTTTGTATCTAAATCTCCTGATTTTTGGTTTTGTAAAGTTGACAGGTATGAGGAAGGGTTGCAGGAATTTATTGATGCTCTGGACAGAAGGTAGTGGAGCAAGGATGACGATGTCATTGGCGAATGGAAGGATTTGGATGGGTGGTGGTGGCTGGAGAATGTCAATAATGAAAAGAATAAAGACTAGTGGGGAGAGAGACACGGGGAATGGGGGCGATAGGTGGCCGTTGAGTACGGTTATTAAGGTAGGAGGCTGGGGAAGTGAAGTAGTGAAGCAGGCTGCCAGACGGGTAAGGCAAACGAGTTGCTGAGAATCGATGCACGTGGTAAATACTTATAAAATCAATACAAAACCAATGTTATCTGATTGTATTACAACATAATCACTTTTTCGAAATGGCGCCCGGTAATGACGACGTAGTGTTTTATCCTCCGAGTAAATTAACCGTAAAATGTGACGAAAAGTGCGGAAAATGTCGAAGATAAGTGAAAAATGGAATCTTGTGTGATTCATGTGATCGATGGTGGCATTATAAGTGCGAAAATTGCCCTAGAGACGTAAAAACTAATGAAAATGTTGACTGGATTTGTGAGCAGTGTGTTCGGAATGTCGTAGTTGGCGACGGCGTTGATGATGAAGCACCGAAACAATCGATGAGGAATATAAAAGTGCATTAGAAATTATAAACATTCTACAAAAGGACAATGAGGCTCTTAAGGTTGAAAATCAAGAATTAAAAGAAAGACTGCGAGTATAATTAGACAGTTCTGGCGCCGCCACCGCCATCGGGCTCCCAAAGGCCACCTACACCACCACCACAGCCAGAGGCCTCCCTGATGCCTCCTCCGCCACCACCACAACCAAAGGCCTCCCAGAGGCCTCCTCCACCACCACCACCACAGCCAGAGGCCTCCCAGAGGTCTCCTCCACCACCCGCGGGAAATTTGAATTTGTAAACAAAGCCACGTGCTTTTTGACAGCTGTCATCGACAACAACGCATCGCTAACCTCAGTATTGCTATCTTGACGGGCCTAAACCTCAGTAGTACCAACTTAACCTAACTAGCGCGAGGTAAACAAATCCACGTGTTTTTGACAGCCACGTGCTTTCTGACAGACAACAACGCATCGCTAACCTCAGTACTGCCATCTTGACGGGCCTAAACCTCAGTAGTACCAACTTAACCTAACTAGCGTGTGGTAAACAAAGCCACGTGCTTTTTGACAGCCACGTGCTTTTTTGACAGCTGTCATCCGCCATCTTTAAACCACAGAGCACTGTGCTGCCCTCTTTATCGCAGTAGCTGCAAATTCGTCACCTGTCATCCGCAGTGCTGCCATCTTGGCGGGCCTAAACCTTAGTGCTACCAACTTAACCTCACTAGCGCGAGATAAACAAATCCACGTGCTTTTTTGACAGCTGTCATCCGCCATCTTTAATCTATAGAGCACAGTGCTGCCCTCTTTAGCTACTTACCTTTGAAATGTGGTGGCGGATAATTTGAAAAATGCTTTTTGACAGCAGCCATCTTTGAGCACAGTGCTGCCCTCTTTGTGGTGGCGGGAAATTCCACGTGCTCTTGTTTGGAAACAAACTCACGTGCTTTTTTCTGACAGCTGTCATCCGCCATCTTGCATCACAAACCTCAGTGCTGCACTCTTTAGCTAGATGCCTTTGAAATGTGGTGGCGGCAATTTGAAAAATTCTATGTGCTCTTGTTTGGAAACAAAGCCACGTGCTTTTTGACAGCTGTCATCCAGCATCTTTAATTAATAGAGCACTGTGCTGCTATCATGCGGGCAATTTCGTCAGCTGTCATCCGCCATCTTTAATCCACAGAGCACCGTGTTGCCCTCTTTATGACATGTAGTAGAGGGCAATTTGAAAAGTTCTGTTAGCTATCATCCGCCATCTTTAATCAAGAGAGCACCGTGCTGCCATCTTTAGCTAGATACCTTTGAAATGTGGTGGCGGCAATTTGAAAAATTCTATGTGCTCTTGTTTAGTAAAAAAAAGCCACATGCTTTTTTGACAGCTGTCATCCTCCATCTTTAATCAATAGAGCACTGTGCTGCTATCATGCGGACAATTTCGTCAGCTGTCATCCGCCATCTTTAATCTACAGTGCACCGTGCTGCCCTCTTTATGACATGTAGTAGCGGGCAATTTGAAAAGTTCTGTTAGCTGTCATCCGCCATCTTTAATCAAGAGAGCACCGTGCTGCCATCTTTAGCTAGATACCTTTGAAATGTGGTGGTGGCAAATTCCACGTGCTCTTGTTTAGTAAACAAACTCACGCGCTTTTTTGTCAGCTGTCATCCGCCGTCTTACATCGCAAACCTCAGTGTTACACTCTTTAGGTACATACCTTTGAAATATGGTGGCGGATAATTTAAAAAGAAAAATTCTACAGCAGCCATCTCTCGGCGCTAATTGCACAAGATGGTGGCTATACATGACTCTTTAAAGGTGCTTATGCAAGATGGCCGCTATACATAGGTTCTTATGAGACGCCCTTGGGATGCTTGCGCAAGATGGCGGTTATACATGGCTCCTTATGAGATGCCCTAGGGATGCTTGCGCAAGATGGCGGTTGCTCTTATGAGGCGGCTTGAGGGTCCTTGCACAAGATGGCTAGACACGCCCTAAGGATGCTTGCGCAAGATGGCGGACGCAAGATGGTGGCTATACACGACTCCTTATGAGACGCCTTAAGGGTGCTTGCGCAAGATGGCTGCTGCTCTTATGAAGAAAGCTAGCTTAGAGGCTAACGCGTCGTGCTAGTTCGATTCATTAAATTTGGAGCTTAAATGCAAAATGTTAAATATCTCGAAAGCGGTGCATCGTAGAGCAAAACGGACAAAAAAATTTCTGCCCAGTACCTCGGTTCGCAGTACGAGGAACAAGAAAAACATAGTCTAATGATGAGATCAACGGTTCGGTTCCTACTTAGGCCCTTTGGCATTCGCTCTGTTTTAGCTTGTATTGAAGCAAGTCTTCGTAACATGATCAGGTTTAGCTATGGTAGAGAGTATAACGTGCCGTGCAGGTTCGATTCATTAAATTTAGGGCTTAAATGCAAAATGTTAAATATCTCGAAAACGGTGCATCGTAGAGCAAAACCTGATACCTAGGTTTGCAGTATCAGGAACATGATAGCATAAGAAAAACATAGTCTAATGATGAGATCGACGGTTCGATCCCTACTTAGGCCCTTTGGCATTTGCAGCTATCTAATTCTACAAGATGGCGGCTATACATAGCTTCTTATGTGACAGCTTAAGAGCGCTTGCACAAGATGGCTGCTGCTCTTATGAGACGCCCTAGGGGTGCTTGCGCAAGGTAGCAGCGACAAGACGGTGACTATACACAGCTCCTTATGATACGGCCTAGAGGTGCTCACACAAGATGGTGGCTGCTCTGATGAAGAAAGCTAGATTTGCATCGTGCAGGTATCTTTACAGCACTAAACCTCATACCTTTGAAATGTGGTGGCGGGTAATTTGAAAAATTCTACGTGCTTTTTCTTAACAGCAGCTATCTTTAAACAATAGCGGCTATACATAAGTTGTTAAGGCCTCCTCTTATGTCAAGGCATAGCTCTATCGAACAAGTTTAAACCTGCATCGGGATAGCTAGAGTAAGCACGTGCTGCAGTGATGACGTCATTATGCATGTTTAGATTTGCAAATCACTAAAGAAACATAACAAGACTAGAATCGAACACTGCACTCTATGCCGTTAACTTTATCATGTGATCGGAACATTGATTGAAGTGTTTAGAACGCTAAATAAGTAGAACCGAACACTGTACTCGATACAACATGTGTTTAGAACATGTCAGGGGATACCTTTGTTCTAAGAAGATTAGGTTACTGCACATTCCTTGTAGGGCTAATAGGCTAAAGGGCAAAAGGGCAAAAGGGCTAAAGGGCTAATGGGCTAAAGGGCTAAAGGGCTAAGGTGCCTCTCCTCTCTTTATCCGAGCTTGAGACCAGCTCTACAACTAGAGGCGGAGTTAACACCCTAAGGAAGGAAGAATGTTGGGAAATAATCTATACGAATATAGCTACTCGATCGACTAGATACTACAGATGGATGACTTAGGTGAGGGTAAGCGCTTACTTAATAATACCTCCACGACGTAATTCATGCTCTATTTCAAAAATATCTTCTTTGTACTGTGTGTAACCAGCATCATGATAGGCTCTTAGCAGTTGTAAACGTTTTACGAGTACGTTGGGGTCTTTACAGTACCATATATCTACATAGGGTAACAGAGGCTTGTTGTGAACTTGGAGTCTATATGCAGACAGTTGATGCGTAGGGACTTGTTTTGATGTAATACGTGCTTCAGCAGTAGCCTTTCTAGGTACAAACTTAACTTGTTTCGATAGCGATGAAGCGTTGAAATTTCCTTCTTCTTTACCTTGCATCTCTTCTTGAGATGTTTGCACTGCGACAGAACGTGTAGTAGGCTTAGGAAATGAAGTAAAATCATCAAGCTGTAATGGCAATGAATTTTCTTCTTCTTCTTCTTCTTCTACTTTCCCTTTACTACTGTTTTGATCAACATCATTATCCTTATTATCATAATCATGATCTTGCCTTTCTTTATCTTGAAGTTTGTGCTTAGTAACAGAACTCGCAGCAGGTCTAGACAACAAGGGAGAATTAAAAATCTCTCGCAGAGGTGTACTTTTTAAACGTAAATCAGTGTTCCCTTGAATATGGTTGAGCTCTTTGTATTTTGTTCCCGATGAAGCTACATTACACGCGGCTTCATGACGTTGAGCGTTGTATGCGTTCTTGAACTCTCTTCTACAATGTTTGCATTGAAAAATTGTCCTACATGATATCTCATGACGTCTCCTGTGATAGCTTCGGGAAAATGCTTTTCCACACTCTTCGCAAATATACCTAGAAGTGGGTTTTTCCATGACGGACTTTTATCTTCTACTAACAGATTCTTCTTTAAATCTACTTGGCATTTGTTACTCTCTACTTCGATGATGCGAACAGCTTAGCGATTAACAGTAAACTAACACAAAAGCGTATAACCAAGGTAGCAACAGTAAGGTTTAAGCCCATCAAGATGGCAAGAGTGAGGTTAGCGACATTCTGTTGTTGGATTATAAATTCCGCGCTATAACATGCATAAGGTGGCAGCCTTGAGGTTTACCGCCGTAAAGATGGCAGCAGTGAGGTTAGCGACGCTCTATTGTCCTTCAATGTGAGGTTAGGGTCCGTCAAGAAGACAGCTGTCAAAAAAGCACGTGACTTGGTTTACTAAACAAGAGCACGTGGCAGTGACGTCACGGTCAGGTAGTACGCTGCTTCAGAATGCAAACTTCAATGTCTACACCTACGTAGTTAACACTCTGCTATGTTCACAAGATTTTTTTTCACATAGTTATTCTTTATGCTTTAGGTTCGTGCACATTGGTTATGTTAATATAGCAGCACATGTACAAGCGATGGTCGCACGCTCGCGTAGAAGATACATGCATTATCAAAAGGTGGTGTGTACACGCTTTTAAACCTTGCTATTCTTACCGCTGCATGTTCACAAAATTTTTAAACATCGCTATTCTTTGTACTTTAATTTCATTCGCATAGGTCATGCTAAAATAGCAGCGCAAACACATGTGAACCTTGTACATCCTAGCAGAATGTGTTTAGTACGGTAGTTGATGCGTGCAAAATCGATAGGTGTTGTGTACACACTTTGAAACTTAACTATTCTTCGTGCTTTAAATCCGTGCACATAGGTTATGCTAAGATAGCAGCACACTCTAGCGGGAGAAGTTTTGTACTCTAGTTTTTGCATATATAATCGATAGGCAATGCGTACACGCTTTTAAAACATTGCTATTCTTACTGCTGCTGCTATGTTCACAAGATTTTTATACATCAGCATTATTTATGCTTTAAGTTCATGTGTATAAGTTATACTAAGTTAGCAGCATATTTATAAGTTTGTCGCACACCCTAGTGGAAGAACTTTAATACGAAAGTCGATGCATGCAAAATCGATAGGTGATGAGTACACGCTTTGAAGCATAGCAATTCATACTGCTGCTCCGTTCCCAAGACTTTTAAGCATAGCTAATCCTAATGCTGCTCTTAACGACGTCGAGCTAAGGATTGATTACGTGACCATGATGTCACGACCACGAAAGTCGATAGGTAATGTGAACACGCTTTGAAACATGGCTATTCATTGTACTTTAAGGTCACGCGTATAGGTTATGCTAAGATAGCAGCACAATCTAGCGGAAGCAGTTTAGTACGATATTCGATTCTTGCAAAATCAATAGATAATACCTACACGCTTTGAGACATGGCTATTCTTTGCACTTTAAGTTCATGCGTATAGGTTATGCTAAGATAGTGGTACAATCTAGCGGATGAAGTTTAGTTCGATATTCGATACATACGTTATCGATAGGTGATGTGTACACGCTATTCTTTATTCTTTAAATTCACACACATAGGTAGCAGCACAGAATTGCGAACGTTGTACACTCTAGCGGCAGAAGTTTAGTACGATAGTCGATGTATGAAAAACCGATTGGTGATGTGTACGCGCTTTGTAATATAGCTATCCTTTGTGCTTTAGCTTTATACACATACGTTAGCAATACACATATGCGATCGTTGTACACTCTGGCGGTAAAAAATAGTCGATGCATGCAAAACAATAGGTGATGTGTACACGCTGTTAAACATCGTTATTTGTTATGCTTTAAGTTCGCGCGTATAGGTTATGCTAACATAGCAGTGCAATCTAGCGGAAGAAGTTCAGGGTGATGTGTACACGCTTTGAAACATGGCTATTCTTTGCACTTTAAATTTATGGGTAAGATAGCAGCACAATCTAGCGGAAGAAGTTTAGTACGAGATTCGATGCATGCAAAATCAGTAAGTAATGTGTACACGCTTTGAAACATGGCTATTCTTTGTACTTTAAGTTCATGCGTATAAGTTATGCTAAGATAGAAGCAGAATCTAGCGGATGAAGTTTAGTGCGATATTTGATGCATGTGAAATCGATAGGTAATGTGTACACGCTTCGAAACATAGATATTCTTTGTACTGTAAGTTCATGTGTATAAAATTATGCTAAGATAGCAGCACAATCTAGCGGAAAATGTTTAGTACGAGACTCGATGCATGCAAAATTGATAGGTAATGTGTACACGCTTTGAAACATTGCTATTCTTTGTACTTTAAGGTCATGCGTATAGGTTATGCTAAGATAGCAACACGATCTTGCGGAAGAAGTTTAGTACGAGGGTCGATGCATGTAAAATCGATAGGTGATGCGTACACGCTTTGAAACATGAGTATTCTTTGTACTTTAAGGTCATGCGTATAGGTTATGCTAAGATAGCAGCACAATCTAGCGGAAGAAGTTTAGTACGAGAGTCGATGCATGCAAAATCGATAGGTAATGTGTACACACTTTGAAACATGGCAATTCATACTGCTGCTCTGTTCCCAAGATTTCTAAACATAGCGAATCCTAATGCTACTCTTAACGACGTAGAGCTGAGGATTGATTGCGTGACCGTGACGTACTGCCACGTGCTCTTGTTTAGTAAACCAAGCCACGTGCTTTTTTGACAGCTGTCTTCTTGACGGACCCTAACCTCACATTGAAGGACAATAGAGCGTCGCTAACCTCACTGCTGCCATCTTTACGGCGGTAAACCTCAAGGCTGCCACCTTATGCATGTTATAGCGCGGAATTTATAATCCAACAACAGAACGTCGCTAACCTCACTCTTGCCATCTTGATGGGCTTAAACCTTACTGTTGCTACCTTGGTTATACGCTTTTGTGTTAGTTTACTGTTAATCGCTAAGCTGTTCGCATCATCGAAGTAGAGAGTAACAAATGCCAAGTAGATTTAAAGAAGAATCTGTTAGTAGAAGATAAAAGTCCGTCATGGAAAAACCCACTTCTAGGTATATTTGCGAAGAGTGTGGAAAAGCATTTTCCCGAAGCTATCACAGGAGACGTCATGAGATATCATGTAGGACAATTTTTCAATGCAAACATTGTAGAAGAGAGTTCAAGAACGCATACAACGCTCAACGTCATGAAGCCGCGTGTAATGTAGCTTCATCGGGAACAAAATACAAAGAGCTCAACCATATTCAAGGGAACACTGATTTACGTTTAAAAAGTACACCTCTGCGAGAGATTTTTAATTCTCCCTTGTTGTCTAGACCTGCTGCGAGTTCTGTTACTAAGCACAAACTTCAAGATAAAGAAAGGCAAGATCATGATTATGATAATAAGGATAATGATGTTGATCAAAACAGTAGTAAAGGGAAAGTAGAAGAAGAAGAAGAAGAAGAAGAAAATTCATTGCCATTACAGCTTGATGATTTTACTTCATTTCCTAAGCCTACTACACGTTCTGTCGCAGTGCAAACATCTCAAGAAGAGATGCAAGGTAAAGAAGAAGGAAATTTCAACGCTTCATCGCTATCGAAACAAGTTAAGTTTGTACCTAGAAAGGCTACTGCTGAAGCACGTATTACATCAAAACAAGTCCCTACGCATCAACTGTCTGCATATAGACTCCAAGTTCACAACAAGCCTCTGTTACCCTATGTAGATATATGGTACTGTAAAGACCCCAACGTACTCGTAAAACGTTTACAACTGCTAAGAGCCTATCATGATGCTGGTTACACACAGTACAAAGAAGATATTTTTGAAATAGAACATGAATTACGTCGTGGAGGTATTATTAAGTAAGCGCTTACCCTCACCTAAGTCATCCATCTGTAGTATCTAGTCGATCGAGTAGCTATATTCGTATAGATTATTTCCCAACATTCTTCCTTCCTTAGGGTGTTAACTCCGCCTCTAGTTGTAGAGCTGGTCTCAAGCTCGGATAAAGAGAGGAGAGGCACCTTAGCCCTTTAGCCCTTTAGCCCATTAGCCCTTTAGCCCTTTTGCCCTTTTGCCCTTTTGCCCTTTAGCCTATTAGCCCTACAAGGAATGTGCAGTAACCTAATCTTCTTAGAACAAAGGTATCCCCTGACATGTTCTAAACACATGTTGTATCGAGTACAGTGTTCGGTTCTACTTATTTAGCGTTCTAAACACTTCAATCAATGTTCCGATCACATGATAAAGTTAACGGTATAGAGTGCAGTGTTCGATTCTAGTCTTGTTATGTTTCTTTAGTGATTTGCAAATCTAAACATGCATAATGACGTCATCACTGCAGCACGTGCTTACTCTAGCTATCCCGATGCAGGTTTAAACTTGTTCGATAGAGCTATGCCTTGACATAAGAGGAGGCCTTAACAGCTTATGTATAGCCGCTATTGTTTAAAGATAGCTGCTGTTAAGAAAAAGCACGTAGAATTTTTCAAATTACCCGCCACCAAATTTCAAAGGTATGAGGTTTAGTGCTGTAAAGATACCTGCACGATGCAAATCTAGCTTTCTTCATCAGAGCAGCCACCATCTTGTGTGAGCACCTCTAGGCCGTATCATAAGGAGCTGTGTATAGTCACCGTCTTGTCGCTGCTACCTTGCGCAAGCACCCCTAGGGCGTCTCATAAGAGCAGCAGCCATCTTGTGCAAGCGCTCTTAAGCTGTCACATAAGAAGCTATGTATAGCCGCCATCTTGTAGAATTAGATAGCTGCAAATGCCAAAGGGCCTAAGTAGGGATCGAACCGTCGATCTCATCATTAGACTATGTTTTTCTTATGCTATCATGTTCCTGATACTGCAAACCTAGGTATCAGGTTTTGCTCTACGATGCACCGTTTTCGAGATATTTAACATTTTGCATTTAAGCCCTAAATTTAATGAATCGAACCTGCACGGCACGTTATACTCTCTACCATAGCTAAACCTGATCATGTTACGAAGACTTGCTTCAATACAAGCTAAAACAGAGCGAATGCCAAAGGGCCTAAGTAGGAACCGAACCGTTGATCTCATCATTAGACTATGTTTTTCTTGTTCCTCGTGCTGCGAACCGAGGTACTGGGCAGAAAATTTTTTGTCCGTTTTGCTCTACGATGCACCGCTTTCGAGATATTTAACATTTTGCATTTAAGCCCCAAATTTAATGAATCGAACTAGCACGACGCGTTAGCCTCTAAGCTAGCTTTCTTCATAAGAGCAGCAGCCATCTTGCGCAAGCACCCTTAAGGCGTCTCATAAGGAGTCGTGTATAGCCACCATCTTGCGTCCGCCATCTTGCGCAAGCATCCTTAGGGTGTGTCTAGCCATCTTGTGCAAGGACCCTTAAGCCGCCTCATAAGAGCAACCGCCATCTTGCGCAAGCATCCCTAGGGCATCTCATAAGGAGCCATGTATAACCGCCATCTTGCGCAAGCATCCCAAGGGCGTCTCATAAGAACCTATGTATAGCGGCCATCTTGCATAAGCACCTTTAAAGAGTCATGTATAGCCACCATCTTGTGCAATTAGCGCCGAGAGATGGCTGCTGTAGAATTTTTCTTTTTAAATTATCCGCCACCATTTTTCAACTAAAGAGTGTAGCACTGAGGTTTGCGATGTAAGATGGCGGATGACAGCTGACAAAAAAGCGCGTGAGTTTGTTTACTAAACAAGAGCACGTGGAATTTTTCAATTTGCTGCCACCACAGTTCAAAGGTATCTAGTTAAAGATGGCAGCACGGTGCTCTCTTGATTAAAGATGGCGGATGACAGCTGACGAAATCGTCCGCATGATAGCAGCACAGTGCTCTATTAATTAAAGATGCTGGATGACAGCTGTCAAAAAAGCATGTGGCTTTTTTTTACTAAACAAGAGCACATAGAATTTTTCAAATTGCCGCCACCACATTTCAAAGGTATCTAGCTAAAGATGGCAGCACGGTGCTCTCTTGATTAAAGATGGCGGATGATAGCTAACAGAACTTTTCAAATTGCCCGCTACTACATGTCATAAAGAGGGCAACACGGTGCTCTGTGGATTAAAGATGGCGGATGACAGCTGACGAAATTGCCCGCATGATAGCAGCACAGTGCTCTATTAATTAAAGATGCTGGATGACAGCTGTCAAAAAGCACGTGGCTTTGTTTCCAAACAAGAGCACATAGAATTTTTCAAATTGCCGCCACCACATTTCAAAGGCATCTAGCTAAAGAGTGCAGCACTGAGGTTTGTGATGCAAGATGGCGGATGACAGCTGTCAGAAAAAAGCACGTGAGTTTGTTTCCAAACAAGAGCACGTGGAATTTCCCGCCACCACAAAGAGGGCAGCACTGTGCTCAAAGATGGCTGCTGTCAAAAAGCATTTTTCAAATTATCCGCCAGCACATTTCAAAGGTAAGTAGCTAAAGAGGGCAGCACTGTGCTCTATAGATTAAAGATGGCGGATGACAGCTGTCAAAAAAGCACGTGGATTTGTTTATCTCGCGCTAGTGAGGTTAAGTTGGTAGCACTAAGGTTTAGGCCCGCCAAGATGGCAGCACTGCGGATGACAGGTGACGAATTTGCAGCTACTGCGATAAAGAGGGCAGCACAGTGCTCTGTGGTTTAAAGATGGCGGATGACAGCTGTCAAAAAAGCACGTGGCTGTCAAAAAGCACGTGGCTTTGTTTACCACACGCTAGTTAGGTTAAGTTGGTACTACTGAGGTTTAGGCCCGTCAAGATGGCAGTACTGAGGTTAGCGATGCGTTGTTGTCTGTCAAAAAGCACGTGGCTGTCAAAAACACGTGGATTTGTTTACCTCGCGCTAGTTAGGTTAAGTTGGTACTACTGAGGTTTAGGCCCGTCAAGATAGCAATACTAAGGTTAGCGATGCGTTGTTGTCGATGACAGCTGTCAAAAAGCACGTGGCTTTGTTTACAAATTCAAATTTCCCGCGGGTGGTGGAGGAGACCTCTGGGAGGCCTCTGGCTGAGGTGGTGGTGGAGGAGGCCTCTGGGAGGCCTCTGGCTGTGGTGGTGGTGGAGGAGACCTCTGGGAGGCCTCTGGCTGTGGTGGTGGTGGAGGAGGCATCTGGGAGGTCTCTGGCTGTGGTGGTGGTGGAGGAGGCATCTGGGAGGCCTCTGGCTGTGGTGGTGGTGGAGGAGACCTCTGGGAGGCCTCTGGCTGTGGTGGTGGTGGAGGAGGCATCTGGGAGGCCTCTGGCTGTGGTGGTGGTGGAGGAGGCATCAGAGAGCTCGGTGGCGGTGGCGGCGCCAGAACTGTCCAATTATACTACTACTGCGATCGCTAGAATTTGGGACTGACCATTCTTCAAGTGATATACCGGTACAAGTAACAAACTCGAGCACTTGGTGTCAAGTAGTTCGTGGATGGCCGGCTAAGAAGAAATCTACAACTGAATTTCCAAAAATAAACATCAGAAATAGGTTTTCAGCCCTAAATAATTTAATTCTGGAAGAAAGTGATCGCACGCGTGATACCAAATCATCGCAATCCGCTGCCGTTGCCGTGCTGAGGTTAAAATTTAGGCCTAGAATTCAGATTCAAGACCCAGTTAGGCCTAAATCAGCGAAGGTAGCTGTGTTTGGTGATGGCCAAGGAAGGGGAATTGCGGGAGTGATTAACGACGAGAATATAGCAGCAACCGGAGAAATATATCCGAGAGCTTCTATCAGCAGTGTTGTGGAAAACGTAGAAGCAGCAACTAGGAACTTCGGGAGCTGCGATGCAGTGCTTATGATCGGTGGGACGAACGACGTAGCTCACGACGCCAAGGATGTAAGATCACAACTTAAACATACACTAGGGAAGCTGACCCACACTAACGTTTTTGTAGTGAACGTGCCCCACAGGCATGATTTGAGTAGAGACTCGTGTGTGAACATTGAAGTGGACAAGGTCAATACAGATATTGTTAAAATTTGTAAACATTTTCGGAATACTCAGGTTATTGAATGCAGCAGTTTTGAGAGATACTGTTATACAAAACATGGCCTCCATCTAAACAATTCAGGTAAACGAAAGATAGCAAATATTGTTCTAGATTTTATTAAGATTAAGATATGTACTGTAAAACAGGCAACTCCCTTGAGTTATAATACTGACCAGGAAAACTAGTAGAAAGAGCCAGCTGTACTTCAAGCTGGCTCAGTCAACTAGAAAAAAGAAACTCAGGAAAGTAAGGAATTTCAAGTTACCCAATTGCAACAGTCAATTTTTAGGGAGGAAGGGGGTCTGAGATTGCTCTTGGTAAACTGTCAAAGTGTAGTAAATAAACAATTAAAATTCAGTACACTGATGGAATCTTATGAGACTGGTGTAGTGATAGGAGTAGAATCATGGTTGCGAGAAGGGGTGGGTAACAGAGAAGTATTTCCAGAAGGGTACACAGTCTATCGTAGAGACCGAGGAGATAAAAAGGGAGGGGGTTGTTTATTCTGGTGAAGGAAACTTATTGTTCACATGACCTGTCAGAAAAGAAATCTTTAGTCTTATCAATATATTCATTTCTCTCCATTATGACAGTAGTATTGCCCTTGTCAGCCTTAGTGACAATAAGATTATTATCAGAAATCTTCTTTTTAAGAGCGCGTATTCGCTTCTGATCAATGATTGATTCTTATTGCTAATGATGTTATTGGGGTTCATATTTGAGTTAAGAATGTTGTTAATTTTAAGTTTTACTTCGATCCTAACTTCATCCTGTTCTTCAAGGGGTAATTTACTGATGGCTAGTTCAGATTCTAAGATCATAGTAGTAGAGGTGTCAAGCATATTAAGATTAGGCCAATTGTGATTAGGACCTCTGGCAGGAATTGAATTTTCGCCATCATTCAGAGGAACATTGGATAAATTAATAATCGGTGGATGAAATTGAATCGTCGTGCTAGAGGAATTTCTTTACCAGTAGCAAGGTTGTTATTAGATTTAGAACCTTTTAGAATACAAAGCCTCTTATCCAACGTTTTCTGTTTCTTAGCTAATATGTTGAAAAGTATATTATCAATTAGAGATTGAAATAAATTCCATTGAACAGTTGAAAGTAAATTTGCAGCTACAAGGTGAGTTTCATATAATCTATGATTTAAGAAAGATTTTTTCTTGTATAGTGTAACCTCTTTCGTTACACACAAACACAAATGAACAATATGATAATAATAATTAAGGCAGACTAAAAATGTTTAGACGCAGTCAAACATAAACAAAAACCATATGCACATTTAGCACAAGAAAACAAACAGTAACAATCAGGTTGAGTAACATGACGACTAAGGAAAGGAAGTGGGAAGCAGTAGGTCCATACCAGGCGGTGAAAAGGTATTGGCAGTACTGATGAAGCGAAATCAATAGTGATTCAATTTCAAAATACAATTTACTAAATAAATAAGTTGGATGGAAATAACATAATTTGCAAAAGTGACAAAAATAATATTACCCTAGGAAAATGCAAAAATGATAATAATACTGATAATAGATTACCCTGATCCTAGAAATAACATAATTTGCAAAGGTAATAACATTGCAAACGAAACTGGCAGAATACTAATAACAAAGATTGCTCTGAGCGCACCAATTTCAATGAGGCTAATTTACATTATTTCAAAAAGGAACATCACATTTCAGATTAAGTTACTTACATTGCAAGAAAGAAAAACTCAACATTTAAAACAATATCTTAGTACAGAGCCCTTTCAGGAGATGGCCTTAACACAAATACTTCTGAAAAAGGTGCTCGTCCTAAGATGAAGCGGATCTACGAGAGGCAGCCTGACGGGGAAAATTTTATGATTTACATTTACAACCAAGAAAAGAAGTGGACATTTTACATTTTAACACAGTTTAAGAAAACAAAAGGAAAAGGGAACTGTCTCTTAACAAACATAATTTAAATTTGGCAACTGAGAGAAAAGCGGGCAAACTCCGGCGATAAAGAGAAATAAAACTGAACAGTACATTTGAAGATTACTGGCCGAAAAATGACCTTATCGGGGGGGGGGGGGGGGGCAAGAGACCCGTCACCTGGTGAAGGCAACCTCTCCCGTCGCTGGTCAAACAAGAGCTCCTCTGCCGGAAATTGTGAAATCGTGAAACAACCAATGAGCGCCCAGAAAAAATCTGCTGACAATATAAAGCGCATAGCTTCGAGAAATTTCCCAAACTGATGCAACCGGAAACTCGTGGAAGCATCCTACCCGATCTGGCACGTTTGCCACCGTATGTCCTACAAGTATTTCACCTTACCTTTAATATTCCTAGGACCTAATAACATTTTCACAATAATTAAATCATTTTGAAACAGTGTTATAACTAGGGCTCGAAAACCATGTGTTATATGCTCGATAGATATGCTCGAAAAACCCATTATATGCTCCATAGATATGCTAGAAAAACCATTATATGCTCCATAGATATGCTCGAAAAACCATTATATGCTCCATAGATATGCTCGAAAAACCATTATATGCAGTTAAATATGCAGAATATGCTCTAAAAACACCGTTAAAACTATAGAATGGAAAGTGAAACGAAAAACCAATAACATATCTTTATATACGAGCTTTATTTTGTAATTGTATGCGATATACTCGCATTCAAGTTTCAAGTATATACATGAGAAGTTTTCTTATGAAAGTTACAGTTTAAAAGTTCATTTACAAGATGTTCAGAATTAGGTTAGTCAATGAAGTGGATCTGCATTGCTCTGTACAGCAAGAATTTTTTCTATGTTTTTAGTTTTGAATGATTTTCTTAAATCAGTCGATAAAAGTTTCAATGATGAGAACGATCTTTCGACGTCAACTGACACAAGATTTAAACTTGAATGATGCTGATTCTTGTGGAGAGTAGTTCGGAAAATCCTCTGACGTTTCAGACTCGCCACGCAGCATCCTCTCCAAGTCCAACGCTGCACTCCAACGGCGATTTCGAGCCAGCACAAACTCCAATTTTTGTTTCACGGTTTTCCCAGTCTCTCCAGGCCACGAGTCGGCTCCTTGTATTGTAGCGACCACTTCAACCAACTCCATCCCTCGCGATTCCAACTTTAGGATGGCCTCAGGAATGACGCTCATGTAGGCTTTTATGAAAGTCAAGGATGGCATCAAGCCCTTCATTTTAAAAGCAGCCTTAGCTTTCGCGATGTACTTGCTGTCCGCCTCATCACACGTATTGATCACCTGGAAAAAATATAAATGAAAAACATTAGCCGAGGAGAATAACTGAGAAAATTACAAAATTGGCGTCGTATGATGAAGTAAAGATAAAAGATATGAAAAGAATAATAGAGAAACCCTCGAAAATGAGAAGATTTTAAATATTTTAACTCGTCTTACCTCTTCAATTGCCCTATGATTTTCAGTGTAATACGAGTCAGCCAAGATCCAAGTTCCCCATCGCGTCAGTATGGGCTCGGGAGGTCAAGGGAGCTTTGGATGCATCGTCTTGAAGGCACGGACGCGAGAAGGAGCCTTGACGAAAATTTTCTTCACTGAGGAAATGACGCTGTTGACGATGGACGATTTTTCGCGCAGCTCCTCAGCAACTCTGTGCATTGCATGGGCAAGATAAGTAACATGTAACATCTTCCGGTAGAGGAGCTTGAAGCTCTTCCCAGTCTTAATCATGTAAGGAGCAGCGTCAGTCACCAATGCGAGTACTTTGTTTACCTCCTCATCTGAAAAGGTTGGCCACAGCAAGCCTGAAACAGGAATGCATAAAATGAAGGGTGAACCCTTCAGTTAATGGGATTCTGACATGTCGTACGACTGTAAGAGATATTTAACTATCAGAACTATCAGAGTCTTCACTGAGCATACGTAGAATGCATTATAATTATAACCAGGCTGTACTTATTCTTCTTTGGCAAAACGCTCAAAAAATAAATTAACAAAAATATACTTACGCAGAGCTGCTTGCGCTGTTCACACAATGGTACCATAGTTTGTCACATCTAGATCCCTGCACAGAATTACTGTAGGTGGCCCTTCCCCGGTTCACTGGAATTGAGTTTTCCAACAATAACGCTGGCCATGTATCTTCCACAACTGTCTGTGGTCTCGTCGATAGATAATCAAATTGGGTGGCTCCCGATGTCGTCCCTGATTGCGTGTAGAACCTGGTGAAGAGAGTACCTGAATGAATATTCTTCGTGGAATTAAGGTATTATCGAGAGATTACCTTCATTACGACAGAGCCAGATCCATGTTAAAATTACTTCTAAATTGTTTAAAGGAGAATGCGGAATACGGCAATCGAGCATGAATTCATACCTTTTCATACTTTGAAGAAACGTAATTTTTACGTAGGGTCGACTCATGAGGCAACTCTCTTCCTGCAAAGTCTTTGAAGAGAGCTCTAATCTCAGCATGTTCGACCTTGTAGAGGGGTTCTCTGGAAGAGAACTCGTCAGAGTGCTGTTGCTGATTGAACAAAGGTTGTATCAGCGCTTGTTTCTTCGATTTCATTTTTTTTAAATTCTTCAACTATTGCTGAGTGCCCACTTGTGGCTTTATGTTGGGAAATTTGAAAACCCTTCGAAATCTTGATCTGAAAAAAAATAGGTAGGTACGCATAAGTGAGATAAAATACATTGAATGAAAAAATAAAGCATTGTGGACTGTGAAATTATTTTTAAATATTGCAGTAGAAATACGAGCACACTCTCAACGATCCCATGAAAAATCAGCAAATCCAAACGTCAATTTCCGTATCGGAAATGTAAAATCTGAGGATCTAACGGGTCTACACTCCGAATTCTTAGACTTCTCTCTACTTACCTAGTAGGTAGGCACCGTATGCTGCACATACATCTTACTTGAAATGACAACTGTTTGACCAGTAATATCTTTAAGAACGTAGATGTGAAAATGTCAATAAGAACTTACCTCTTTTTCACACATTTTGCAGAAAAGAATTTTCCCCTCAGTAGAAAAGGAGTCAGAGTCTTCCTTTGCA
Organism: Anabrus simplex; assembly: GCF_040414725.1. Taxonomy (NCBI): domain Eukaryota; kingdom Metazoa; phylum Arthropoda; class Insecta; order Orthoptera; family Tettigoniidae; genus Anabrus; species Anabrus simplex. Next base: position 10,252,379 of record NC_090270.1, read on the forward strand.
CATCGTCGGAGTAAAACACTCAGAGATTCCTTAACTTTAGGCATCGCTTAGTTAGAAATTACAAGAACTCGATAGGTATGTATGGATATGATTACGAACTGAGAACTGAGAGTAGAATGCAGAAACTTGACTCGACCGGGTCGGATCCCTCCACCACTTCATGGGAAAAGCCACCTAAACAATACTGGTTCCCAAAATAGGCACACCACTAAAATAGTTCACATTTCAAAGTGAAAGGATGCTTGGGGCTTCCATCGCTTATCTGACGAGTCGAACTCTAATCCGGCAGAGGCCAATTAGGGTGTGTGAATGACCTCACTAAATGCTGAAAAACCTGCGGTTCTGTTATTCGCAACAGATAGGCTTTTCAATAATTATTTCTATTTTAGAACCTTAAGGATGGTCAGGGCCCGAATTCGGGGGTGAATTCGAAGAAAAACAAACTATTTAGACGAAAACCACAAGAATATGCATTTATATGCTTCTATTCTGAAAACTGTGGTTTTATGCATTTATATGCTCGATAAATTAAAATTCTGTTGGTCCCAGAGAGATGAAAATACCACAGAAAGGCTTGTTTCAATATGTACTATTCAGGAAAAAAGCGAATATGCTTGAATCCGAGCCCTAGTTATAACCAAATAATTCTAGATATCTTTACATACAGGAGTCATAGAAAAAAGTAAATGAACACATGAACATACAAAATTCCCCACAGTTCAATCTTCCAAGTCCAAATAAATATTTTACAATAATTACATATAGGAATTTAATTTCTTCTCTTAGCCAAATTTTGTTCGTTTTCATTTGGGTCTTAGCAATGTGAGGAGATAGTCGAAATCTTTTCCAGTTGCCTTTGAGAGAATTAGGTGTCAAATTATACGTAATACATTGTTTAAGAAAGTCGATATCCTTGCCTAATTTTGCTATTTTAACTTTTAAACCTAAGTATAAATAGACTTTACGTTTTGCCTGGTTGGCTAAGTAATTAAATGAAATAAGTTTCATTATGATAGATACGTATTGAACTGTGATTACAATAGAGTAAATTAATGTATTATTAAGGTCCACCTTTTCATTACAAAATATACAGAGTTTAAATTACATAAATGATTAGGGACTAGTTTCAACCTAATATTAGGTCATCATCAGCCCAATGCAAAATTAAAACATAAATACCAAAGAAATTAAACAATGTAAAGACACATAAGGTCTCGTAAATATACACACCATGTGAGATATTGAGAAAAGCATTATAGAGACGTGCAGCACTACGTTAAAAAATAATTCAATGATGGAGATTCATAAAAAGTCCAGTGTGCATTGAAAATATATTAAAGATAGGAATCCTTGAGTTGCTGCATAAGGAGATTAGTATATGGTGGCTCCTTTAAGATGCTGGTATCCAATTGAAGAACAACTGAGCCGAAGTCACGTTGTTTACTTAAGATTAAAGTCCAGTGCGCAGTACAGCATTAAAAAGTTGTTAGGGATAGAAATCCTTAAGTTGCAGGTCAAGGAATTCAATATATGTTGGCTCCTTAAATATGCTGTTATACTGTACATTCGAAGAACAACTGGGCCAAAGTTACGTCGTTTCTTGAGATATTCATAGACAAGTAACTAATCTCATTTTGTTCTGTATTGAAGATACAATAAAAAATACTTGTATTGAAAAGGTGGACACAATAATTTTAATCTTGAAAGAGTTTACTTATATTCATAGACGTAAAAACACATGGATGCTAGAAAGGCTCTTGTGTTTTTTGGAACTTGAAGGAAGGTGATTGTTGCGCGTGGACCTTAATAATACATTAGTTCAACTCTATTGTAATCACCAACAAGCTAGAATAACATAGAGGGGCTGTATGCCTGTCATCAGTGCTCCCTGCTTGAAGCAAGTTGATAAGGGGCAGCCATGTTAACGGTTGTCAAAACAAAGTGAATTGGCGCGAGAGCATATGTTGAGGTGACAGGGAGATCGTGCATGCCAATTTAACTTAATTCCCTAAGTTTTAAGAAGTAAAAACATAGATTCTCGCTTTCAAGAATGCCAGCCGTAAGCTCAGCGTATGGTTGTACTAATCGGAGTAATAGAACCAAGGATATATCGTACTTTAAGTAAGTATTACTGAATTATAGCCGAGATTCCTTTTTGTAATTTCTGTTTGTAATTAAATCCATTTTATTGTTTACTTAGCGAAAGTACGGATAGCCACGGTAATTATTTATCGAATTTTGTTTCAGATTTCGTTTAAAGAACAAGGAATTAACGGAACAATGCGTTGTGAGAGCGAAAAGAGATAAATGGTATCCCACTCAATTCAGTTGCTTATGCTCTGTACATTTCCAGCCCTATTTAATTTTCATTCACATTTACAAATAAAGGAAATGGAGCGCCCACCACCAAGAAAACGTAACCACAAAAAAAACCACGTATTTCGTTCAAACGTACACCAAGTATGGTAAATACAGTATTTTACTGCTATTTTTGAAATGTATACAGCCTTTATTGCCTTGGTTTTTAAAACTATGCCACACTTCATAATGGACAACTTTCAGGCTTACCTTTCAGCTAGTAATCCCAATATGATATGGTAATGGGAAAAACATAATATCCCCCCTATATTATAATAAATAATTACACTAAACGATTATTGTGGTAAAGTATTCATGGGCCGCCTCTGTGGTGTACTGGTTAGCGTGAGCAGCTGCCACCCCTGGAAGCCCGGGTTCGATTCCCGGCTCCACCAAGAAATTTGAAAAGGGGCACGAGGGCTGGAACGGGATTCTATTGGCCTGAGGAGGTCAACTGAGTAGAAGTGGGTTCGACTCCCACCTCAGCCATCCTCGAAGTGATTTTCCGTGGTTTCCCACTTCTCCTCCAGGCAAATGCCGGGATGGTACCTAACTTAAGGCCACGGCCGCTTCCTTCTCCTCCCCCACAAGGTCCCTGTTCAGCATAGCAGGTGCAGCCCTCCCTCACAGTTGTATCCCCCGACCCAATGTCTCACGCTCCAGAACACTGTCCATGAGGTGGTAGAGGTGGGATCCGTCGATGAGTCCGTGGGAAAAACCATCCCGGGAGGGTAAACAGATTAATAAAGGAACACAGTACTCATAAGGACGCAATAATTTTAAAAACATGAACAGAATGAGGTTGTAACCTATTGTAGGTCCCTATGATTTTAAGGCTTCCTGTCATAAATATTTATGCCCATCGTTTTTATTCTAATTTACGCTTAACCACAACAGCCCAGCAGGGTAACGCTCTTGTTCCGATTTCGAGGCCTATTCGTATGTCACTATGCGATGATTTCGAACTACCCTACAATCAACTGATCGTGATGTTGGCCTCGTGCCGCAATATGATGAAGTGGCGGTATTCGCTTTAATGCTTCAAGCTTTCGGCAACGGTCTTTAATTCTCCCCCAGTGATTCTAAAATGCGTATTTTCTACACTTTTCGTCATTTAAAGGCCATGCCCCCTTGCTTGTGTGACAACAGGAAACATAGCGGACGTTCGTTCTATTAGCTTCACCCAGGCAGCGCTTCCGCCACTCTATGTTATTCTAGCTCGTTGGTAATCACAGTTCAATACGGATCTATCATAATGAAACTTATTTCATTTAATTAACAAAGAGTACCTTAACAACAATAATGAATACAGTAGATAATGTGATCGTGTGATGTTAAATGTAGGCAGATGAGTGAGGCACGTCAAACATCTATTTGAGGTCCGCTACCACGGTTCTTGAAGATCATGATGGATTTCTTGAGTGTGGTAATCGCGATTTTGTAGATGAAATCTCTATTCAGCCCAAAGGTATTGCAGAAGTTGACAAAAAATGTAGGTATGGTTCCTCGAGCACCTAACATCAAGCCGATTACAGAGATGGATGAGAGCTTATACTTTTCCTTATAGAAATCCACCCTTTCTTCATTAATTCTTTTTTCCGCATCGACCTCTTCTGGCTGGTTCTCGTTGGTTTCAAATCTAATTCTTGGATCAATGATGAAACCTTCAGAACAGGATGGCTCAAAAGCAATAATGTCAATGCGTCAATTGCTTTCTCTGTTGGAAAGCCCGTGTACTTCTTCATGGACATTATAACCTTGTCCCCTCAAAGCGTTAGCTATCATTGATCTGACTACATTGTAGTGTGAGGTGCGCAGTAATTCACCATGTGGACAGGCTCCCAGGACACGTGAAAGAGTTTCGAACTCTCTGTGGCAACGCCGACAGGGACTGTTGCCCTGGGATATGCCAGGTACAGTACGCACAGCAGAAACATTGGTATTCATTTTTATTGCATCACGCCATTCACTGCAAGACAATCCTTTACGATCACGAATCCATGTATTCGCTGGAGTATACCGTTTAAATAGGATTACACCTTTACCTTTATGCTCGTTCTTGCTCCAGTTGTCAAAAGCTCTTCTTCTCAATTTGAGTCGAACTTTTTTTGAATCTACAAAACCATGCCTTTTGTCTCGAATAGATTCTCCATCTGCTACATTCAATGCGGCGAGGCTCGTGCTGATGTATTGACACAAGTTTCTCGTTGAGTGTAAAAAAATGTTATTGGAAGATTTCAAAATTATACATGCATTAATATGTTGCAGATATTTTTCCCATGATACACAAAATAAACCTAGACTTTTAAATTTCATTTCAGCTTAAATCATATCATTCGGAATATCCATGGGAATTGCAAAATTTCCTTTAATGCTCCCCTAACCATAATATCAGCGCGTCATTTATCAATTTGACTGGAATCTTTGTGGTGGTACTGTCTGAAATGTATATACCAAACTGGGACAGATTGAAGTGTTTATGATTACAAATTTTTGATTGGAATGCAAAAGCGGTGAAGAAATGAGAAGCTCTTGGGTGTTTTTGAGCTTATTTAGGACCTCGACGGACTGGAAAGTAATTTCATTGGAGAAATTTAAACCCATATACTTAATAGTTTCTCCTTTTTCAGACATGGTATCTGTTTTTCATCTCCCGTGAATAGTTTTTCTTCTTACAGGTGACCATGATTGATGCATATTCCTTTACATTTTCCAATATTGATGTTAAGTCCAATTCCTTGTAGTTGATGTATGGCCGCATGAGCAAGTACTAAAGTTGACTCAGAATCTATTCCAACAATAACTACATCATCAGTAAAACTTAATACTGTTAGAGCTATGAAGCCTGCTATTCTGTCCGACCATACATACACCTACATGAAGAGTTAAATATACACTAAATTATCTACAGTTTAATATCTTAAGGTATCAATTAAATGTTTTAATTAACCTAATAACTTAGCTATGATCTAATCCTACTATGTTATAAGAAATTATTATTATTTATTAACCAGGTTTGACAGAGTTTCTTAAAGCGGAAGTGGTTTGACACGCTCCTAATTTCAGCAGGTAGGGAATTCCAAATTCGGCTGGCGGCGACTATAAATGATCTACTGTAGCCAGTTGAGCGGTGAATGGGAATGCTTAGTACTGCGGTGGATGATGATCTTGTAGGAATACTAGAAGGTGATGCTAGGTAATGGAATTGTGTGGCAAGGTATTCAGGTGTGTTAAGGTTCAGAAACAATGTAACAGGGAAAGAGTGTGTAAAATTTCGTCGCTCTCTTAAGCGTAGCCATGAATGCCTACCAAATGCGGGAAAGATATGGCTAAACCTTGGTATATCTGAAATAAATCGAACGCATGCGTTATGTGCCTTTTGGAGCTTGATGGAAAGTGAGGCGTTCAGGTTACTGTATACTACGTCACAGTAGTCGAATATTGGCATTACCATACTTTGGATAAGCAGTTTTCTTACATTTTGGGGGAGTAAATCTCTGAGTTTTTTTAAGGGAATGTAAGGAATAAAACACTCGCTGACATATACCTGTTACATGATCGTTCCAACTAAGGTTTTTATCCATTATCATCCCTAAGTTTTTAACGGTGTCTTGAGTGCCTGTTAATGTTACTGAGTGGGTATGGACGTCTGTAAGTCGTGCGTGGGTTTTATTGGTAGCTAAAAGAATACACTGCAATTTTTGGGCATTGATATTTAGTGTAGCAATGTGGACTGCACTACTGACGAGGACGTGGTCTGTGTTGGGCTCATAGTGTCACTTGTATGAGATGGCTATTCAGATCGAATCATGTCATTAGGTTGCCCGAGAATTTCAGAGAAATAATGGAATATTTCACCCAAAGGAATTTTACAGTTTTCAGCATTGGAATTTAAAACAGATCTAATAGACTTTCGGCGCTGATCGTAGAAGTGGTACTGGGTAAGCTGATATTTGTATTTTTTGCGGCCTTTTATTCAGTCCCGTTTTGTTGCCCGTTCAGGATTGGTTGTCTGTTTATATTTCCTTTGGTTGTCTGTAGTTTGTTTATTTTCCTATACTGGTAGTATTTCCATGACGGATGTTCGGGGCCAGGGAGTAGATCAATCGCAGAAGCCAAGAACTCACACCAAATGTTAATCTCATGGTTAAATTGCTCGTGTGTCCAAGTTTAAAACATCTACTTTGCCACTGAACCATTTTCTGCTTAAATTCATGCGGTAGTGTGTTGACATCGTTAGTTTCAGTGTTAGCATGAGGGTCGCTTTCTTGAGTGATTGTTTCGACATTTTGAGAGGGATGAAGCCCCTGTTGATTTCTAGAAACTAAAAATGTAATGGTGAATATCAGGATGAGCTCCGCTGATGTGTATTTTGACCCCACGGGAACTGGAGTAATGACATACGCAGTGTGGACACTGACAATTTATATTGTCAAATGCTTGATTTGAAGAATTCGCAGTGTGTCTATCTGATAAACTTGGATGAAGAGTTTGAGATGCCTTAGGAATTCCTACATTAACGTGCAATTGTTCACTATCTACCAATGATGAGTCCTGAGATAGTGGCTCGTGAGCTCTTGCTATGTGTATGTTAATGTCGCTCTTTGTAAACTTCCTGTGACATAGCTTGCATTCAATAAATGTAGGCACAGCACTTGAAGTGCTTGATACTTCCCGAGAGTCGACCATGCTCTGGAGTGTGTGGCTAATCTGTAATAATGCTGTTTTTTGAATGATAGATCTTACCAAGTCAAATAGTTCTTTCCACTGCTAACACAAAGGTAAACAGCTGATGTGAAGTGTCAGAATAATAATAACGCTTATATATCGTCATTTGTTCAATGACTGTGGTACAGAAATCGACCAACGAAGCCGTCATAGAAGGTACTCCACAATGATATCACGGAGGTTGCATATTGGTAATGTAACAGAGGAAATTCAGATGCAGATCATTAAAATAATCTGTATGATATCATAAATGTTCTACTACAGTACTTAATTATATTGTAAGATTTATTATATAAGAGCCTCTCGCCGCTGGATATCGTGGTTCAAATCCCGGTCCCTCCATGTGAGATTTGTGCTGGATAAAGCAGAGGCGGGACAGGTTTTTCTCCGGGTACTCCAGTTTTCCCTGTCATCTTTCATTCCAGCAACACACTACCTTATCATTTCATCGCATTTATCAGTCATTAATAATCACCTTGGGAGTGGCGACCCCATTGTAACAGCTTATATATGGTTCATTCATTGCATTCGTAACCCGGTCAAAGACTGGACAACCAGGTTGTAGGTGTGTTTATTATATAAATCCAATATATCCAATCAAATGTCCAAATGCAGTACCTATCCTAAATTGTTGGTATCGTATGTAGGCAGATTAAACTGTTTGGCCACAAACAATATGGTCACGAGATGATACAATTCTTACTCATAATGGCCTAAAGACTGCAATCGGAGATTGTCTTAGTTAATCTTTAAAATATTTGTGATATACAATAACGTAGCAACCATTTGATGAACGTAAACAAACAACACGTTTACTAACCTATAAGTATACGACAAAAAACTATAAATGCACAAAACAACACAAGCCACAATGTAAAGCACAAAATATAATTCAATATATCGTCAAGACCAGAAAATATATAATAAACGTGAATATTAACAGTAATAGAATGTGTGTAATACAGGCCCTCATCTTCCATCTCATATGTGGGTGTTTGTAGTGCACTTCTGACAAGTTTGCTGATCACTTGCCTCCCAAGAGATACTCGGAATGCTCAAGAGATGGCACCGAAGTCCAGATTTATTTTTCAGAGCAAACAAGTAACATGATGCCACGCCCACTCCTCAGCTGCAGGCTACCATGGGAGGTGTTAGTCTCTATGTGCAACACCTGCGACAATGACTAGAGGTGCACTCCTTAACTGGTTTCTGGCAATTAAAACATAGTTTATTATCACGTACACACTGTACGCTTTGATTAGTGCCTAGTTTCTGAAATATTTCTCAAGCAAACAATTTGTTTTTGATTACAACAAGGGCACTGCGAGTCATATGTGTGAAAGTGAGTCTTAGAAACAGCAGGTCTTGATTGACCTTGACTGGAGCTGGATTGTCTAATGCTTGACATTTATGCTCTAAAGGTGCTGAAGTGTTGGATTTTCCATAGAATCTAATTCAAATTCCCAACGTCTCCTTGTTTCATGATCCAACTGGTCTACTGCATGCTGTCTAACTGAAGGGCTTTCCAGGCTTGCAGATTACTGAAAAATGTGTTTTTGAACTGTCTGATTCTCTTTCTATAGGTTTAATATTCAAAACCTCTCTGATGTATGTTGATGCAATTAACCTTTTATTCTGAAATCTACTGCACAACAACACTGTAATTGGTTTCAGTAATAGGTAAGTTTCTTGGCCTTGCAGTGCTCCTAGCAAACAGTGAAACGTTTCAATTGTTACCAAACTTGCATTATTATGAGCTATGGTCTTAAAATTATCTGAAACCATTCTTTGTAGTTCCCACTGACTGCAGGTAACCTTAAATTTGAGCTATAATTTAAGTGAGCTTGTGGTGGGAACAATAATTCTTGCATCCTAGTCTTCAAACTATATATGGTCGTTAACGTATTCTCCCTATCCGTAGTCTGGTCAGTGGCTACGTCTTCCACCTCTAGCCGAGACTGAATGGCGTCATATTTACTGTCTAAATCACTTAATGTATCATAGTGCACTCTGATTTCATGCAAGTTTTGTTCACTACTGAATGACTCGATGAATGTGCTTATTCTTCTTATTCGAGTCTTAATACTGGTTCTTTGCTTTACTAACCTTTGTAGTTGCTGCTCATCCATCTCGGAATGGAAAGGATAACAAATAAGAGAAGGAAAATCTGTCCTGTACAGGTATAATACTTATTTTCCCTGCATCCTTCGCTTAGTACTCGTGTTGATGAGATGAACCCTGGACTCCACAGACTGCGTTGTCGTGTTGGGCAGTCGAACTGATGCTTTCAGACACTAACGTGTTCGTGAGCCATGCCAGTTTTGGACCGCTTAAACAGTAGTTTGATGGGATATGTAACAATAAACACGCCACGTGGTGTGATGTAAGTACTGGTATGCGCACGATGAAGGAAGCGCGAGTAACTGTCGTAGATGTACTTCGCATTTTCACGAATTACACACGATTATTAAAGATGCGGGTCGGGTGATGACCAAACTGTTGTGTGGCCTGACTGACTGAGTGGACTGTTTCCACAAAGTTGAGCTGGCACAAATAATCACTCGGATCTCAATAATTCATATTGGTTATATACACTGAAACACTTGATAATTGCACAAAGCTGTGGAGCTTGATGTTCGTAAGGCATGTTGTATCTCTCTACCGGAAGTCACCCCCAGCCCCCCGGGAACACATTGCTGGAGGCGAGTGCTGCACTCTGGTGATCAAAACCTCCTGTGACGGTTGAGATTTTGCGATTGCTGGCTGTGATTTTTTAATTCTAAGAGGAAGTAAGTTTGAGACTTGGGCGGGAATCGACTATAAAGGAGGAGCTAAAATTAAAATTTCGGAGTGGTGTGTGGTGAATCATTAAGACGTTTCATTGACTGGTGTATTATTTGTTATTGTTATCTTCGGCTGCCAACGAAAAGATTATAATGTTCCAGTTTTATTCTGAATTGTTGATATAAGTATTGCTGTAATTAGGCACTTAATGTGTGATAAATATTGCCAAGAATTGCTCGTATGTTCTGCTTGTAAGATTTATAAGGTATTTTTTTTAGAAATACGTCTGTAGTAACAGTTTTTATTTTTTAGGTACTAAAATGCCAAGGAGCTGTAGTGTGGCTGGCTTTAAAAGTAATTACAATTTCATTACATTTAGATGAAAGAAACAGAGCGAAACAAATAGTTGTTGAATCCAAAAAGAAGTCATGGGAAGATTTTGGTAACAACCTGGAAAGGCTAGGTCAAGCAGCAGGGAAACCTTTTTGGACAGTAATAAAGAATCTTAGGAAGGGAGGGAAAAGGAAATGAACAGTGTTTTGAGTAATTCAGGTGAACTCATAATAGATCCCAGGGAATCACTGGAGAGGTGGAGGGCATATTTTGAACATCTTCTCAATGTAAAAGGAAATCATCCTGGTGGTGTTGCAAACAACCAAGCTCATGGGGAGGAGGAGAATTATGATGGTGAAATTATGCTTGAGGAAGTGGAAAGGATGGTTAAAAAAACCTCCATTTTCATAAGACAGCAGGAACAGATAAAATTAGACCTGATGGTGAAGTATAGTGGGAAGGCAGGGATGAAATGGCTTCATAGAGTAGTAAAATTAGCGTGGAGTGTTGGTAAGGTACCTTCAGATTGGACAAAAGCAGTAATTGCACCTATCTATAAGCAAGGGAACAGGAAAGATTGCAACAACTATCGAGGTATCTCATTGATTAGTATACCAGGCAAAGTATTCACTGGCATCCTGGAAGGGAGGGTGCGATCAGTCGTTGAGAGGAAGTTGGATGAAACCCGGTGTGGTTTCAGACCACAGAGAGGCTGTCAGGATCAGGTTTTCAGTATGCTCCAGGTAATTGAAAAATGCTACGAGAGGAATAGGCAGTTGTGTTTATGTTTCGTAGATCTAGAGAAAGCATACGACAGGGTACCGAGGGAGAAGATGTTCGCTATACTGGGGGACTATGGAATTAAAGGTAGATTATTAAAATCAATCAAAGGTACTTATGTTGCCAATTGGGCTTCAGTGCGAATTGATGGTAGAATGAGTTCTTGGTTCAGGGTATTTACAGGGGTTAGACAAGGCTGTAATCTTTCACCTTTGCTGTTCGTAGTTTACATGGATCATCTGCTGAAAGGTATAAAATGGCAGGGAGGGATTCAGTTAGGTGGAAATGTAGTAAGCAGTTTGGCCTATGCTGACGACTTGGTCTTAATGGCAGATTGTGCCGAAAGCCTGCAGTCTAATATCTTGGAACTTGAAAATAGGTGCAATGAGTATGGTATGAAAATTAGCCTCTCGAAGACTAAATTGATGTCAGTAGGTAAGAAAGTCAACAGAATTAAATGTCAGATTGGTGATACAAAGCTAGAACAGGTCGATAATTTCAAGTATTTAGGTTGTGTATTCTCCCAGGATGGTAATGTAGTAAGTGAGATTGAATCAAGGTGTAGTAAAGCTTGCAGTTGCGATCAGCAGTATTCTGTAAGAAGGAAGTCAGCTCCCAGACGAAACTATCGTTACATCGGTCTGTTTTCAGACTAACTTTGCTTTACGGGAGCGAAAGCTGGGTGGACTCAGGATATCTTATTCATAAGTTAGAAGTAACAGACATGAAAGTAGCAAGAATGATTGCTGGTACAAACAGGTGGGAACAATGGCAGGAGGGTACACGGAATGAGATGATAAAGGCTAATTTAGGAATGAACTCGATGGATGAAGCTGTACGCGTAAACCGGCTTCGGTGGTGGGGTCATGTGAGGCGAATGGAGGAGGATAGGTTACCTAGGAGAATAATGGACTCTGTTATGGAGGGTAAGAGAAGTAGAGGTAGACCAAGACGACAATGGTTAGACTCGGTTTCTAACAATTTAAGGATAAGAGGTATAGAACTAAATGAGGCCACAATACTAGTTGCAAATTGAGGATTGTGGCGACGTTTAGTAAATTCACAGGGGCTTGCAGACTGAATGCTGAAAGGCATAACAGTCTATAATGATAATGAATGAGTGAAAAAGTCACTGAGAAAAAAAATCCCACAGACTTGTCAAAAGTAAGGAAGCTTTCTATACGCACAAAACATTTTAGTGAAGAGTGCACAGTTCAAGCTGGTGGTCAATCCCTCAAAACTCGTGGGCGCCAGCGCGTCGGCCCCTCACCACTGGATACCGTGGTTCAAATCCCGGTCACTCCATGTGAGATTTGTGCTGGACAAAGCGGAGGTGGGACAGGTTTTTCTCCGGGTACTCCGGTTTTCCCTGTCATCTTTCATTCCAGCAACACTCTCCATTCTCTTTTCATGGCATCTATCAGTCATTAATAAATAAATCACTTTGGGAGTGGCGACCCCATCGTACTAATAGCCTATATCTGCTTCATTTATTCCATCCCTGGCCCGGTCAATGACTGGAAAACAGGTTGTAGGTTTTCATAGACCCCCCTGGCTTTTCAAGACGAACAAAGTGAAGAAAAAAAATCTTGCATACAAGATCCCCCAACATAATTTATTAGAGAAGAACAATGATTACCGAGCTCCATAGCTGTAGTCACTTAAGTGCGGCCAGTATCCAGTAATCGGGAGATAGTGGGTTCGAGCCCCACTGTCGGCAGCCCTGAAGATGGTTTTCCGTGGTTTCTCATTTTCACACCAGGCAAATGCCGGGGCTGTACCTTAATTAAGGCCATGACCGCTTCCATCCAATTCTTAGGCCTTTCTCATCCCATCGTTGCCATAAGACATATCTGTGTCAGTGCGACATAAAGGCTATAGCAAAAAAATCCCAATCAACAAGGATTTACCAACTCCTCTGGAACGCATGTCAACACTGCGATACTCGACTCTCTTTTCCGTGAAGCCAAAAACAAACAAGCCAATCTGACTACTATATGATTAGATATACAGAAAGCTTTTGACAATGTTGGGCGTGCTCATTTAAATGAGACACTCAAGTCGTTATCAATTCCAACCAAACTTGCGAATTTAATCATGAATCTGCAAACAGGAAATGTCACTCAAATTCAGACGCACGGAAGTACAAAACGCGTACAATTCTTACTGCAGCTCTGACAACGTCACACAAATAGGTGAATAGTTTCGTGTCTGACCCGTGCATTGCAAGGACGCATCAGTCATGCTATATATCTGTGCTTTGTAGTTAAGAATGTCTGCCAGCGTAATGGTTAGCACAATTAGCTGCCGTTCTCGGGAGTCTGCGTTAGATTCCCGGTACCGTACTGCCAGAGATTTATGAATGAGCTACAAATGGTACATGTAACTCCCCTCCACTGGGGGCATGTCTAAAAAGAGCTGCACCACCTCAGGATGTGGAAACGAGTTTACTTTATTTGAGAAATATTCATGCTTGTTGCTGTTAATATAACAGGCGAAATCATTAACAAAGTGATCGTTTAATATCTCCCAACTCAGGCATTATAGGTATTTTTTGGAGAGAAGTAAGTTTAAAACGTGACAAAAACTATCCATTCATAATGGTTGTTTTGCTTGCCAACGTACCTAACAAATAATAATGTTGATTTTATATCCCCAGTTACTTTTAACGATTTTTGGAGACACCAAACAAAATATACTAGCGTATGTGTTAATAAATAAACGGAGACAACGAACGCAAGAAATTAAACATTGTGATAAAGCGCATTACCACCACACATGTAGATATCCATGAATGCAGGAAACCTTATTGCTATTTATTTTTATTCTTTCTGTCGTGGAACGTCTCGCAATATGCGGGCACTTGACAGCATAACTAACCTAAACAATGTGATCTCTCTTATCTCGTGTACAACTCTTTACTGATGTGATAAATGTAGAGAACAAGCCACAGTTATCAAAAGAATGCTTCCAGTCGCTATGTATTACAACTTGTAACATACCGGTACGCTAGTTATCAGCTGGTGGTTCGGCACGCTTCCTACAGCACGGGTTTATTCCGAAGGAGTGGCTTCTGCTAAACATACACCGAGTGGGAACATCAAAGACCATCTCCAGAAACCATTTGGGAATAGATTCACACTGTTTGGACTCTATAGTTTCAAAAAGACAGGATATGAGGTGGAAGCGCTGCCCGACTGACGCTGACTGAACGAATGTTCGCCTTGTTTTCAGTGGTCACATAAGCAAGGGGGCGAAGCTGCCGAATGACAAAGAAACTACTGAAAATACTCATTATAGAATTACTGGTGCAAAATTAAAGACCGTTAGCCGAAAGCTTAGAGCATTATTTATCAGAGTGCGAATTGCGCCACTTCATCCATGTTGTGGCATGATTAGTTGATTGCGGGGTAGTTGGAAAAGGAGAATCGTCATACAGTGACATACGAACATGAGCTTGACTGCTGTGCAATAAAAACCGTGGACCTAAATGAGTATCGAAAGGGACCTACGACAGGTTACAACCTTATTCTGATCATGTTTTTAAACGTATTGCATCCCTATATGTACCACTATCATCATTATCCATGGGCAAATATTGTTCCTCTCCACTTTCCACCACTCCTCCTCCAACACTGTGTCCCTTTCCAGGTTTCTTTCTCTAATACCGTAACATGGGGTGAATAGGAACACGGGGGTGAATGGGAACACACAGTAGGGAATTTATTTTATGGAAGGTTTGCATCGTATGTAAAGCAGTTCAGTGGGATTTTTTTCACCCAAAATATTCCCTATCCTTATTTCCCGCCATTTCTATTTGCTCTGAAAGGATAACAATAACTTTTAGCAACAATAGTGCCCAATAAGGAAACCTTGAATTTTTTATAGCTATTAAAGACCATAAAATCTTCTTCTGGATTAGAAAATCACGTGGAGGTAAGTGCTTTTAATGTCTAGAATAAGTAACTATGCCATGTTTTGATACAATTAAACATAATTTTACCATGACATACAAGCACACTTTTCTACGTTAACACTATGCACAATTAATGAACAAAATCATTGAAAAATGGGGTGAATGGGAACACAGAGATGATGTGTAAAATGAGCTTAAATGTGAATACAGTCTTCATATAAATACTATTCGGTAATTCTATCCCTTATTTTATCTGTATTCCAGTTGATGAAGAAAGATGCCAAGGCAATATAAACCAGATCAGAGGGGCAAAATCCACAGGAAAGACCCACCAGAAACACTTTCTACTGCATTAGAGGATATTAAAAGAGGATTATCATACAGAAAATGTTCGGAGAAGTATGCCATTCCTACAACAGTGTTAAACAGACGTATGAAATATAATAAAAGTGAAGGAGGAATAGAAATATAGCCAAAAGTTGGACAGACATTGTTTAGATACTGAAAAGCATTTGGTTGATCAACTGGTGATGTGTTCTCCTCTGATTACCTATTTGATGCATAACGACCTCCGCTGTATTGTTAAGGCTTACCTTGATAGAATGTGAGTCACTGTGAAGAGGTTCAGAAACAATATGCCAGGTTATGACTTTGCACTCAGTTTCCTTAATCGTCATGGAAATGTTTTATCTCAACGAATATGTCTAAACAGAACAGAGACCGTATTCTAAGTCGCTTGCCCCGTTCATCAGCAGAAGAAACGGTGGATGATGTTGAAGAAAACAATGGTATCACTGATGACTGCATTGTTTCTGTACTGGGACAGTAAAAATTAGAAAGAGAAAGCTAAACATTCCTCCTTGTCAGAGTGTGAAAGCTGACGACTTGGAAAATGATAGCCAAGAAGGACATCTGTCAGATGATTAGCAACAGCAGAAGGAGTTCTCAAAATAAAATGAAGTTCCTACTGATAAACATACTAGTAAAAGAAATCTGCCAATCCCAACCAAAGGACGCCAGAATCAGAACCCTAAATCACACCTAAGGCAGGACTGCAACTGAGAACTACATCCGGTTGAGAAATAATGAGAGGTGTGTACAAGAAGGCACGAATTGAAGAAGGTGTCTGGGTTATGGTAGATTTTACTTCTCCATCCAGATCATTAATCAAATCACCCAAATTCTTCAGAGTAAACCTATTTCATTGAAACAGTCACCAGTGTTGGACTATGAATGCTTCACAGTAACGTTTCTGAAGTAGGGCTACTGTATGTGCCAACTAAAGTTGAGAGCAGACAAATTTTTAAGTGGTCCTAACATGAAAATGTCTGTGAAATTGATAAGGCAAGCGTTGTTGGTGTGGTACACCACCCTAATCGTTTTAGAAAGGGACTCCTGAAATTCGATGTAAATTTCCACGTATGGTAACATTTTGGAGCATGTTTTAGGTTGACAATTAATTACCTTATTGTATTAGTTCTTACTGTTTATGCATTTTTCAGATCTTAAATAACATTTTTAAAGGTTTTCACTGTTCCTTTTCACCCCAGTATGAGGAGAATAGGTTTAGACGGGACACTTAAGTATCTGTTCCTATTGACCCCATATTTGGGGTGAATGGGAACACTAATTTTTCAGTCAATATCACGTAACTTTTTGTACCAATCTGTTCATTTCATGTACCATAACTAGCTATCTGACCTTATCAATACTGCTACACGAAGAAATTTATTAAATTATCTAAATCAAGAAAACAGCGACAGAAAATACTATAAAACCGTTCCCATTCACCCCATTTTACGGTACTGTGTTAGATTGTGTCCTTCGTTCATGGCCTCTCCTTCCTTGCATTTACATTCCCATCACCTGTTTTGGCATTATTTCGTCACTCATTCGCTTTACGTGCCCAAACCATCTTAGTTGGCTCTTCTCCATTCTATCATTCATTTTTTCCACTCCAGTTTCTTCCCACATTTTCTCATTCCTTATTTTGTCTCTTCTACTCTTCTGTATCGTACTCCTCAAGAACTTCATTTCGGCTGCCTGTATTCGACTCTCATCCTTCTTTGTCATTGTCCAAATTTCTCCTTCGTAAGTTGTTATGTTGTACATGTTTTCCTCTGCTTCCATTGGCACATCTTTGTCCCATAACATGTTTCTTACACTATGATAGAAACAACTTCCAGCTTGAATCCTCTTACTAATCTCGGCACCCAGTCGAGCATTCTCCATTAATTCACTCCCCAGGTATTTGAACGTTTCCTCTTCTTCCAGGGGCTTGTCTGCAAGTCTAATCTGACCTTTACCTTCTTTCTCCCCTCTAGTCATAACAAGAGTTTTACATTTTTCTACACTTATTTTCAATCCACATTCTTCGATCTTCCCACTCACCACGTCCAACTGTTCTTGAACCTTCCTGTCCTCTTCTCCCCAAATCACAATATTATCTGCAAATAACATGAGGTTCTTCCTTCATATGTTGCTTTTGCTGTTTTCATGATGCCATCTGTTACTATTGTAAACAGGATTGGAAATAGAACACTTCCCTGTCTCAGCCCACTAGTGATTTTGAACAAACTTGTCCTGCCAACCTGTGTTTGCACGCAACTACAACATTCCTTGTACATTGCCATGATCAGTTGTATTAATCCCTGTCCAATTCCTTTTTGGACCAGGCTGTCCCAAACTTCAGTCCTGGGGACACATATGCCTATTCAGTGTCAATGAATGTCATCACCAAATCTTTCCCATACTCCCATGGTTTTTCCATTAGTTGTCTCATAATGAAAATGGGCTCTATTGTTGACCTTCCACTTCTGAAACCAAACTGATTTTCCAGTATCCGATTTTCAACCCTCAACCTTACCCTACTTTCCAGTATCCTTTCCATTATCTTAGCAACATGGGATATCAGAGCAATTCCCCTGTAGTTCTTCAATACTTTCTTATCGCCTTCCTGAGAACTCAGAAAGTCCACTGCAGGCCTATCGCTCCAGCTGCCTTTATCATCTCCACTGAAATTTCATCTATTCCAGCAGTTTTTCCATTCTTCATCTTTCTTACTGCCATTTCAATTGCATTCATAGTAATTCATTTTTCCATTTCCATTTCTTCATCAACGAGCTGCCTTTTCTGCTGGGCCATTGAAAGACTGTCATTAGTTCTCATGTTCAGCAACTTCTGAAAATACTCTCTCCATCTATTTCTTATGGCTTTGTTAATATTATGCTGCCTACATCCTTAAAAAATCTGCTGTTTACTTGACCTCTATTTTTGTTTCTTAAGCTACCATATAATAATTCCTTGCTGCCCTGAATATCATCTCTCAATTTATGTGTGAATAAGGCTCAGCTTTTCTTCCTCCACTACTTTCTTGGTCAAATTCTTTGTCTCCACAAATTTTCTCTACTTTCTTCAGTCTTAGATGTTTCCCTCACTTTACTCTACCCTATCATTCCACCAGTGTGTGTCTTTCTCTTTCACATTTCCTGATGTTCTACCACACACCTTTTCTGCACATCCAACCAGTGCTTCCTTAAATCTTTTCCATTCATCTTCAACATTCCCCATCTCCGTCCTGCGTATGCTCTTCTCCTTCAACTTCCATACTTTATTTTCTCTCTTCTTAATGGAGTTTTTTCAGTTTTTCCCACTTAATTTTCCTATCACAACTCTATGATCTCCACCAAAGGCTTCTTCAGCATGGCCTTAACATCTACAAGGTTCTTCCGGTGTTCTTTCTCTATGATTATATAATTATTCATTGTCTTTGTTCGTCTGTCTCCCCAGCCATATCATGTAATCTTCTGACTGTTCTTCTTCCTAAACCAGGTGTTTTCAACAATCATTTGGTTCCTCGGCAAAAATATACTATCAAATTGCCTTCTGGATTTACATTTCCATATCCAAAGGGCCCTACAACATCTTCCTTTCCTTGTCTTTCCATTCCAACTTGTGCATTTAGATCTCCCATCCATAGCACTTCCTTATCTTCTATCTCTCTCTCCACTTCCTCTAAGAAGTCCTCTAGATGTTCATCTATGCAACCAGTTTGTGGGGCATACAACTGGAATAGATCTCTCATGCCCTTTTCAAACTGGAGTCTCATCACCTTTATCCTATTGCTGGCACATTTTGTAGAATCCACATATTCTTGGATTTCTTTTCAAGTATGATGGCCACTCCATTTCTAGCTTCAGGTCCTCTGCTGTAATACAGCCCGTAAGTAGTATAATTGGACAGTCCTGCCGCCTCCTCCTCCTCCCGCGGGAAATTTGAATTCTGGCGGGAAATTTGAATTTTTGTGGGAGATTTCAATTTTGGCGCGAGATTTGAATTTGTAAACAAAGCCACGTGCTTTTTGACAGCTGTCATCGACAACAACGCATCGCTAACCTCACTGCTGCCATCTTGACGGGCCTAAACCTCAGTGGTACCAACTTAACCTAACTAGCGCGAGATTTGAATTTGTAAACAAATCCACGTGTTTTTTTGACAGCCACGTGCTTTTTGACAGACAACAACGCATCGCTAACCTCAGTAATGCCATCTTGACGGGCCTAAACCTCAGTAGTACCAACTTAACCTCACAGGCGCGAGATAAACAAATCCACGTGCTTTTTTGACAGCTGCCATCCGCCATCTTTAAACTACAGAGCACCGTGCTGCCCTCTTTATCGCAGTAGCTGCAAATTCGTCACCTGTCATCGGCAGTGCTGCCATCTTGGCGGGCCTAAACCTTAGTGCTACCAACTTAACCTCACTAGCGCGAGATAAATCCACGTGCAGCTGTCATCCACCATCTTTAATCTATAGAACACAGTGCTGCCCTCTTTAGCTAGATACCTGTGGTGGCAGGCAATTCTACGTGACAACAGCCATCTTTGAGCACCGTGCTGCCCTCTATGTGGTGGCGGCAAATTCTACATGCTCTTGTTTGGAAACAAACCCAAGCGTTTTTTTGACAGCCATCTTTAAGCAACAGAGTACAGTGCTGCCCTCTTTAGCTGAAATGTGGTGGCGGCAAATTCCACGTGCTCTTGTTTGGAAACAAAGCCACATGCCTTTTTGACAGCTGTCACCCGCCATCTTTAACCAACAGAGCACTATGCTGCTATCATGCGGGCAATTTACGATCAAATAAGGAGATATACAAAAGAACAGGAGACCTAGAAACAACAATAAGGAAAAGACGGCTGCGATTCTATGGACACATGGTCAGAATACTACTTGAAGTGCCAGGGGGGATATGCCAAACAGATGAAGGAAGAACTCAAGAGGTTAGGAATTGCAGATAAGAATGTCATGATAAGAGACCAATTCAGGAAAAGACTTTCCAACATAAAAGTTCTTGTTGAAAGAGCGCAGAGGGGGAAGATGGACTGAAGAGGGGAGAACGCAACATCATGAAAGAATGAAGGCACTGTGGAGAAAGAGGAAGGAATATGGGATAATAAGAAGAAAGTGAAGTGGTATTGGCGTGGTCCTAAGTTTGGCCGGTTCGCAAGAAAGAAAGAAACATAAAAACTAGCGCAACAAATGAAGGAGATGACAAAACTATTTGAAAGTAGAACACTGATCCAGCAGATGGCTGTGCAGTTTGGATCACGTAGCTATCCGCTTGCATTCCGGAGATAGTGGGTTCGAACCCCACCGTTGGCAGCCTGGAAGATGGTTTTCTGTGGTTTCCCATTTTCACACCAGGCAAATGCTGGGGCTGTATCTTAATTAAAGTCACTGTCACTTCCTTCGCACGCCTAGCCTTTTCCTATCCCATCGTCACAAGACGCTAAACCCATAATTCTACGATGAGAAAATTATTTTTATTTTTCTCAATATGTATTTCAAATAACAAGCTACTTTTATTTGCTTGAGGGCGGCCATTTCGTGAGTCTGGCTGTCTCGTGGGAGCGAGCGCCCCGTGTCAGGCCGAGCCGCAAGCTCGTGAAATACCGTGACACTTCAGTGGACTGCGAATATTCAACAATATTTTATATTCACGGAATTCTTCGTAACGAGAGATTTTGGCAACACAGTAAATACAGAAATAAAAAATCTAAATTATTCTTAAACCCTACGTGAAGACAGAACCCTCAGGAGGTTAAAACATAAATGCAGTTAAGCCTGGGTACAAATCAGCGTCAGATCAGTGGACTAGCTCCACGTGCCAAGGTCAATGGATGAAGAAAACCCGCGAAACGCCCGGGCAGAAATAATTTATTTCACCTGTTGCGAGTGTGGTAAAATTATGAGTTTAACATCTAAATAAATCGCAAGTCTGTCCGGAATTCTGGAACAAGTTTCATGAAAATCGGTCTACTGGACGCGAAATTAGCAGATTGCATAATCAAGCTTAGTGGTGTAAGTGGCGTCACCTCATAAGACTATAAAAGAAACCCCCCTCTGCATATTTCTCAGTGTCGGACTGGTTTCTGAAGCAGCGGAAGCTTACGCCCGTCGTCGGCAGAAAAGTGTATAAGATTGATCTCCAAATAACTTAGTACATGTTCGAGGGTGCGGTTCACATCTACTGTTAGAAAGGGAAGGTGATAGAAATTTTTCTGAACTTTCGCCGACAAAACTGTGAAAGCATAGGCGTCTGTTTAAATACATAGCTGGTTTTATTGTATCACCTCGTGTGTGTTGGAAAGTGTTAAGGGAGTTGGGAAGCTAGTCAGAGTAGTTCTGATTTCGTTATCTGTGGAACACCTGTTGTACTAGGGTGAATGAAAGCCGTGTCTGGGGAGAAGGGAGACAGTTGCAGTCGACTGCAGAACGAAGGAGGTTTGCTGTACAAAATCATAATGAAGGAAGTGCGTGATTTGTGTTGTCATTTAATAACGTGTGAAAAGGCAGTGTTTGTAAGATAGATATGTTTAAGAAGATGATGTTCCTTGGATCCATGTGCGGCTAAGCACGAGGGCAGCTGGCTAAATGTAGCCAGAATATTGAAGTTGACATCAATGCAGGTCGGTCTATATTTTGTATTATGTTGTAGTTAGACTTATTGTTTGTCCCAACCAATTTTCCAAGACGTGTATCGGGTGATATTTGTAATTATCAGGCGAAAAGTGTTATAATTTTGGTCAGCGTGTGAAAATTTTAGTTTTGTAAAATTCACGTCAAGAAACTATAAAATGCGACGTTGGAATCTTGTGTTATTGTTCTTCGAGATATTGTCCGAAGTGAGTAAAATTAGGAAGGTGATCATGATAAAGTAGTCGTGGCGAATGTCTTAATTTCAAATATCATTTGAATTCAGGAATTTTTGTCGAAATAATAATAATAATAATAATAATAATAATAATAATAATAATAATAATAATAATAATAATAATAATAATAATAATAATGTCTACCGCGGGATAAAATTTTCCTATGTTAAAAGTGCATTTAACAAGTATGTTTTACAAGGATCGCAGGCATTAAAAAAATTCCAGTGAAATCAGATAAAGTTATGTTTTATTCATGGGAAGTAAAATTTTGTGACATCGTGTATGTCGATGATACGGAAAATCGCGGTGTGTTCTTGTATTCTCGAGGTCCGAAAGTTGTAGTAACAGTAAAATAAAGAGGTGTATTTTATAATGGTTATTGTTTTTCACAAGAGGATTGAAGTTTGAAAAGGGTCTTGAAATATCAGAAAAAATGGATTGAGAGCGAAGAATTTATATATGTGGAGATGAGATTGGTAGAAATATTGAAGGTGAAAGGGAGCCTGGATTTTAAGTAATACCGCCGGGATAAGGCGAGGAGAATGAGTTTTGAGACAGGCTATGTTTGCCGAGGAAGGATTTGTGAGACAGGCTGTATATTAAATGTGAGATTTTATGTGGCAGGCTGTAGTGTATTCCGCTAACAATCCGAAAATTGAGACGACTACTGTGTGATGCACAGTAGAGTTCAAGTAAGATCCCAAGTGAAAAACGATTCTGGTGGGTGACTCTTGGTAGTAACAATTTCAAGTGACTAGTTTCGTAAGGTCAGTATGAATATTAGGATAATGTGACCTCAAAGATAAAAGAGCATTTAGAATACACCGTTGGTGTTGTTTGACCGTGTATTCTAAATTTTTGGACAACATCCACTAAATGGTAGACGTGTGTTGGGAACTATTATTCTTCCCTAAAACTTCATTGCGCATGCTGAGGTCGTGTTTGAGTTGGGGGATTGCTCACCACACAATATTTATTTTCGAGTTCACGTTTTGTAACGAGATACAGACTTACTGCATCTTCCGACTTGCGTTCGTTTAATAGTAAGAGACATTGTTCCGTTGCGTGTTATTAGTCTGACCAGGTTTACTACTGAAATGTCAGGGTTTGTTTGAAATTGCTGGTTCACCTGATATGCTAGGGGAAGCATTATACGACCCAGTTTCCGCCCGACAATAGATTTAGGACGTCACATGTTATCCTAGGAGTATACTGATGATGAGACGTCCCAGTTCAAGCTCGACCCATTCAGAATTGTGTACAGTGGAAATGAAAATGGTGGACAATATGGAGTAGCTGTAATATTAGGAAAGAAGTGGGCAAACAACGTGCTAAACACATATCATGTTGATGATAGAATAATGATGGTGAAAATAGCTGCCAAACCAACAGATATGGTAATAATACAGGTATACTTCCCTACTACTGGACATGACGACGATGAAGTTGAGGAAATGTATCATAAAATAGAAGATATAATTAAACTAAACAAAGACAAAGATAACATAATCATAATGGGAGACTTCAATGTTGTGGTTGGCAGCAATATTACTAGAAAAGTTGCTGGCAGATTCGGTCTAGGACGAACAAATGATAGAGGAGAACGTATGATGGACTTCTGTGAAGAACAGGACATGATCATAATGAACACTGTATTTGACATGCCTAATAGAAGACGTTACACATGGAAGGATTTCGGAGATAATAACAGATACCAGATTCTAGTTAAGAGAAGGTATAGAAATCAGGTAACTTCATGCCATAACTATCCTGGCTTAGACATCGACAGCGACCATGTCCCAGTATTAGCAAAATGTCGAATTAGGCTGAAGAAGTTTAGGAAACCAAGAAGCAAGAAATGGAATCTAGAAAAGTTAAATGATCCTTTAACACAAGCAGCATTCGAAGAAAAGAAAGATACGATCATGTACAACAACTGCAACGAAACAGATTGGGACGCTGTCAAAGCTTCACTTACAACGGCAGTAGATGAATTGCTAAGAAAAAATACGCTTGAACCCAGGAAGAACTGGGTGACTGAAGAAATACTAAATCTCATTCAGGAAAGAAACAAAGAACACCGGAAAAATACCCCAGAAGGAATGATAAACTATAAGAAACTAAAAAACTTAGTTACACAGAATTGCCGAGAGGCGAAAGAAAGATGGATGAATGACATTTGTAAAAGCATAGAACATGATATGAAAATCGGAAATGTTGACAGAGCATACAATCAAGTAAAAAGAACGCAATTCAAGGCTAAAATGAAATCCAGTGTAATAAAAGATACGGAAGGAAGTCTGTTAATAGAAGATGAGGAGGTAATGAAGAGATAGAAAGAGTATTTGGAGGATCTATATAATGGAGAAGAAATTGACAATGTAGATGAGTACATCATAAAACAAGACCAGGTTTCACAAGATGAACTAGGTCCTCCCATAGTGAGAAGTGAATTCGAAACAGCACTGCAACAGCTGAAAAAGAACAAGGCTCCTGGACCAGACAAACTGCCTGCTGAACTGTGGAAAAAATCTGGAAAAAAGCTGAAGGATGAACTCTTCAAAATCATCCAGTACTGCTATGAAAACGGAGATATGCCAGAGGATTTCGTTGAAAGCAAAGCAGTACTTCTGCACAAAAAAGGAGATTCAACAGAATGCTCCAATTACAGAGTACGAAGTCTTGTTTCACATGCAGCAAAAATATTCACATGCATATTAAAAAACAGAATCAAAATGAAAATTGAGCAGAATCTAGATGATGATCAGTTTGGGTTCAGGAAAGGAGTAGGAACAAGAGAAGCTATTATAGCACTTAAAACCATCTTGGAGAGAAGACTGGAGCTTAACAGAAATACATATATAGCTTTTGTAGACCTGGAAAAAGCTTTTGACAATGTTCATTGGAAAAGGCTGTTCGAAATTATGAAGGACATTCATTTGGACTGGAAAGCCAGAAAAGCAATACTTAACCTCTACATCAATCAAAGAATAAACATCGAAAGTAATGATAAAGTATGCAAGGTGAGAATCAGGAAAGGAGTAAGACAGGGGTGTTCCTTATCACCATTTCTATTTAATCTGTACATTGAAGGGGCCATGAAAATTTTTAAATCCAAAACACCTGGCATTAAAGTAAATGGAACAACTGTACACTGTATTAGATTTGCCGACGATATTGCACTTCTGGCTGACAATGAGAAGAACATGCAGATCATGCTCAACAAATTAACATCCATCTTAAAAGATTTCCAACTTAACATTAATAAAACTAATGTTATGGTTGTAAGCAAATCTAAAATGAAGCCAGAGGCACAGCTCAGAATTGGAAATATTGTAATAAAACAGGTGCACAAGTTCTGCTACTTAGGATCAGTTATTACCAATGACAACAGATGCACTGTGGAAATAAAAAGAAGGATTTCCCTGTGTAAGAAAGCCTTTGAGGAGAAGAAGCAGCTCTTAACTAATAAATCCTTAAATACTGAACAAAAGAAATTATTTATCAAAACGTTCATTTGGAGTGTGCTGCTATACGGCTGTGA
The DNA here is from genome assembly GCF_040414725.1 of Anabrus simplex. Lineage (NCBI taxonomy): Eukaryota > Metazoa > Arthropoda > Insecta > Orthoptera > Tettigoniidae > Anabrus > Anabrus simplex. The sequence goes on from NC_090270.1 coordinate 10,278,036, forward strand.
AGGAGGACGTGAAACGACTAGAGGCAGTGGAAATGTGGCTATGGAGGAAGATGACAAGAACTAGCTGGATTGAGAAGAAAACTAATGAAGCAGTGCTTAGAGAAATAAACACCCAGAGGCATTTAATAACAACGATAAAAAGGAGAAAAGCATCAGTTTTCGGTCACATTGTCCGGCATAATAACTTCATAAAGAATTTGTTCGAAGGCAAGGTGATGGGAAAGAAAGGCAGAGGGAAACCACTACCAGGAAGATAGACTCCTCCGCCTTTCCAGCTGTTGGGACATATCCTCATCCACCCTTCAAGCCGATGGGATGCCAAGGTTATGGAGAGATGAAAAGGATCGCAGAGAGAAGAGATCAATGGTTGCAGCGACAAGGCGAAGCCTTTAGATGATGATGATGATGATGTGTACATAGAGATTAGTGTTAGGGTTTACAGACTTTAAGTAAGCCCGACGATAGGTCTGGGATGTCAGCTGTACATACTCAAGTGTCAGATTAGATGTTTTTGCGAAGTGATCTGTGTGATGGTAGCATCTACAATAAAATACGAAATATGAAGAGGGTTAGAGCGGTAATAATGAGGCCAATCATTTGCGCAGCTCCCAACAGCTGGAAGGTGCTCCCTAAGACATGGGACCGTTATCGGCAAATGAGGGTTGCCCAACATTGTATATCGACCTAGCGGTGATTGAATATTTTACTGTAATTCTCCATGCGTGTTGAGTTAAAATAACTTCGATATTTTATTTTACGGACTAAATTGTTTTGTCGTTCTGACGTCCGTTTCGCTTTGATAGTGTGCATATTGACACTCAATGTATTAGTGAGAGACTTGAGTTGCGAATGTGGTTTCGATTCGTCAGCCAGTAATATTATTTTTATTTTCAATTTTGTCGTTCTTGCATTTTATACGTATTTTGAATTCGATTAAGTGATAACTTTGTAGATGTGTGTTGGGACAAACAATAAGTAGATGGATCTGTAATGGTAGTCATTGTTTAAGAAGGAAAGAATTCTTAAGTTTGTTGTATTTTTCAATGTGGACTGGTAATTTTATTAAGCGTAACATAACCATTTCTAACCTGAAAATCGGTTTGATAATACTTTTCAAGTGATTTACCACTTTTTAATTAACTTCAGTGTTTGGCATTTCTTCTAAATGCGTGGTGAATAAGTGTTTCCTGCATTTCGCAGTTTTGTTCCTTCAGAACGACGTAACGTAAGATCCTCGCGGATCATGGTGTTGTTGGTTCCTTCTGAACAGCCGTTTGGGTGATGCACGTTTAGCATCGGGGTTATTTTATCACTTAAGGGCGTCATGAATGACAAATACATGGTGGAATTTTATTTCAATTGTGAATGCTGCTGTTAACTCGTGGTGAACACCATGCTTTTCCATAATGTTTCGCAACCTATCCAAAGCAACTGATAGTCAATTTGGTTCGATTAAGGGTCCATTCGGCGGGTGTTCCGTATCCGCAAGGGTATTCGACTGGTGGATAACCTTAATTGAGAGGAAATCAGGCGTTCTACTTGTTGAAAGTCAGATTTTCCAGGAATCGTGTGGATTAATTCTCAATTCTCGTTTGGAGTAATAGGTGCCCGGTTTTCAGGTTTTCCCTTTTTCAGTTTCGCTGTCCACTAATTTATTACTTTCCCCGAAGCAACTCTTCGATATTGTGAGAAATAAATCAACGCTATGCAATGTGACTGCGTTTGAAACATTCAATAATAAATTATTTATAATTTTTTTATTTCAATGATTTATATAAAATAATAATGTTGTCGTGCCATTTCGAATTTAATAAAAGTTAGTAAGCACATATTTGCTCCTCATTTCAAGTAGTTAGGCTCTCTTCTGAACCCCATCGTTTGGTTAAGATCGTGACCGAATTTCTTCCCACAACGACCCAAGATTTAAGAGTTCAATATTGCTGTGCTGTAGCAGCTGTGGCCGACCAACGATGGAATGGTAAGTCCAAGGGTTCAACGTCAGTGCGACGTTAAGCAGTTTACGAACCATCGTTCTCATTTTTGTTCGGTATTGAAAACAGCGATCTCACTTAGTTTACATTTATTACCCCACCTATTCAATACAATTAGTACCACGTTATGTGGTTAATTAAACATAGAAATTCTAAACATTACGGAGACATGTTTCGCCCTTCGTTTATTGGGCATCATCAGCCATATTAATTTAATCTTAAAACAAACATTGTTTGGAGGACAATGACATTTATAATTTGTAAAAATTGAACTGTGATTTCTTATATTAACGTTACAGAATAGTAGTTATAAAATATGATGTTGGGACATGACATACACAATACATGATAAAATCATTGTAAACAAACTTAAAATCTTGTCCAAAAGATTATATCAAGATAATATTTTAGATCAATCAACTTAATGAAGATAATTTTATAACATTCGCCTTTTCTCTCGGCCAATATTTAGCACCGGAACGCAAAATATAAACGAAGTTCACCTCAAGTTTTCAACCATTCTAGTCTATTGAAATCTTATGTTGACAAGTGCCCCAGCAAGTATATGCTGAATTTACTTACGGACAGGATTCACTTCAGTACCAGACATGTGCCATTTTTGGAATTTTATATGACACAAATTTTTCTTTTGGACAAGATTTGAAATTTATTTACAATGATTTTTAACATGTATTGTGTATGTCATGTCCCAACATCATATTTTATAACTACTATTCTGTAACGTTAATATAAGAAATCACAGTTCAATTTTTACAAATTATAAATGTCATTGTCCTCCAAACAATGTTTGTTTTAAGATTAAATTAATATGGCTGATGATGCCCAATAAACGAAGGGCGAAACATGTCCCCATAATATTTATATTTTCTATGTTTAATTAAACACATAATGTGGTACTAATTGTATGGAATAGGTGGGGTAATAAACGTACTCCCGTTGTAAACTAAGTGAGTTAAGCAGTTTGTCGAAAGAAAAAAAGTCGAATAAATACTGAAGAATTAATTTTTGAAGTAGAAAGAAAACCGGCCATTTGAGATTCCAGCATGGAAACTTACATAGACAAAGTAGAAACACTGAATTCTTGGAAGAACATTTGAAATAATTTCATTCCAGAATTCGAAGATAAACCCCTGGGCAATAAGAGTGTTCTACTACTTGCGCTATTCAATTCAACAATTGATTGGAAGGATAGACGCCTCATACTAAATTTATACAGAATGTAGAACACTGATTTAGAAATCAGTGGGGCAAAGAAAAATGCCAAAATAAGAAGAGGAGTTAGGCAAGGATGCCCACTGTCTCCTTACCTCTTCAATATGTTAATCGAAGAAGCCATCGCAGTCATGAAAGAGAAAACAACGGGGATCAAAATTAATGGCAAACAAGTACACTGTATAAGATTTGCTGATGATATTGCCATACTAGCAGAAACAGGTAAAAGTATGCAGAGAATAATCAACATATTAGCAGAAACTTTAGGCAAATGGAACCTCAAAATTGATAAAAGGAAAACAAAAACTATGACAATATGTAAAGACAAGAAAACGCATATAACGCACTTCAAAATTGGCCCTGATTAAATAGAACAAGTGAAACAGTCACGAGTGACAATCGGAGCATATCAGAAGTCACGAAGAGGATAGCCATGGCAAAGAGAGCATTCCAAGATAAAAAGCATCTGCTGGCCAACAAACATCTAGATATTCAAACTCGGAAGGCCTTTGCAAAAACCTTTGTATGGAGCATGCTTCTGTATGGTTGCGAAAGCTGGACATTAGGAATCTAGAGGCAATTGAAATGTGGATCTGGAGAAGAATGCAGAGGATAAGTTACACGGAAATGAAGAGCAATATCGAAGTCCTCAGGGAGATAAGAGAAGAACGGAATCTGATAACTGAAATTAAAAAACGGAAAATAAAATTTATTGGTCACATTATGCGACATGAGCAGCATTGAAGGAAGAATTGTTGGAAAAAGAGGAAGAGGACGACTCAGAGTGTCTTACTTCAAGAACCTGCTTCTGAGGATGAAGTGCAGGACCTACACTGGCTCAAGATAGACAACTGTGGCTGCAGCCTTTAGAATATGATGATGATGATGATTCACTGTAGAAATGTGTAACAATAAAAATTCTATATCATTTAAATTTGCATCATTGTTTCTTTGTCTTGCTATAGTAGTGAATTATAGCTCAGATGGACTGGGTAAATTGAAGAGCAAATAACGTTTTGTAGACCTGGTTTTATTTAGAAAAACCTTAAATATTATTGACACAAGGTTAGTATTTTATAAGAGAGAATACTTTACATTAATTCAAGTTGTACAATAAACATAAGTTGCTTGTTTTTACTTGCCTTATTTACTACTATTTAAAGTTAAACATTTCATTGTTCCGTATTGAAGAATATTACAGTTAAAATTGATAGAGATTCAACCTACACAAAAGAATAAGAAATGTAGTGAATTACATTCTTATTTAATAAGTAGAAGTGGTACCGGTTTCGAGCCTAGTCTAGGTCATCATCAGCCGATTAAAACATGAAAAACAATGCATAGGAAAGGAGATAAAAGATCATGTACACTCCGGATCAGAAGAAGAGGCGATAAAATGTAAGTCACTTAAAAGAAAACAGTGCGTAAATTTTTGAGCGGCAGTATGGCACACGTAGTGTTAGGCAAAGTCTTATAATGTTTATGAATAGCGGAGAACGGTTAAGTGAGCTAGTTTTTAAACACTGTCAAGCACAAATTCATATCAAATCGAACACATACGAAGATCCATAATCGTGCAGGAATTGAAGATGAGTAGATCTATTGAAGTGACTTGCCAGCTCCCGGTGATCAGCGCGATATATTTAACATCAGGCAATGTGGTTTCAAACGCCAAAGTAAAATGGAGAATAGCTTGATGACCCAGTAATTTTCTTCGGTTGCAGAAAAGTAAGTGTATATATATATATATATAATTCAATATAATTGAATAAGTAATTGTGCTCCTATAGAATTCCTAGAACAGCTGACGTGGAAAAAACAGTTGTGAAGAGAAAAAAATATAGTAAAGAGTGCTATACCGGAAACAAATGAAAACGCATATGCACAGTGCGCAATTTTTAAAACGTAAAAAATTCAGGACATGATTGAAGTAGTTGAAATCGGCGCAAGGCAGGAGTTGAGTATGAATGAGAAGAACCGAAATGAAGGTGGAATAATTTTCTTTTTTTTAGAAAAGATAGAATAAATTAATAGAGGAAGAGGAATAAGAGAAGAATAAAAGAAATTGAAGTTAAATGGTGTTGAGGAAGGATAAGATAGGGAGCTGAAGGAGGGGTAGTTTACGGTGGGTTATTCGAGTTAGAAAATGTGGGTAGGAACTTTGTAAGGCATGAAAAATAGAATTGGGGTTTTGAAATTTAGAATTTTTGAGAAGAATTAGGAAGTCGAAAAGGATGTTGGGTTTTCAGAAATGTCGTTTAAATTGAAATTTTTTTTGCTAGGGGCTTTACGTCGCGCCGACACAGATAGGTCTTATGGCGACGATGGGATAGGAAAGGCCTAGGAGTTGGAAGGAAGCGGCCGTGGCCTTAATTAAGGTACAGCCCCAGCATTTGCCTGGTGTGAAAATGGGAAACCACGGAAAACCATTTTCAGGGCTGCCGATAGTGGGATTCGAACCTACTATCTCCCGGATGCAAGCTCACAGCCGCGCGCCTCTACGCGCACGGCCAACTCGCCCGGTAAAATTGAAATTAGGGTTGAAGTATTGATCAAGGTGAATAAAGCAATTTTCAGTAGTGTTTAAGAAGGGGCCTTTGTTTATGATTTTAAGTATTTTCATGCCTTTTTCAATATTGGTGAAACTATGCTTGGAGTCTTGTATGTGTGGAGAATCTATTGTATTTAATGGCGTTGATATGTTCGGAGTATCTGATATTGAAGTTGCGGCCGGTTTGTCCGATGTAGGAGGAGTTGCACTTGTTACATTTGAATCTGTACACTCCAGATTTAGAAAAAAAAACATTATATTTATTTAGTGATTTAGAGTTGCGTAAAATATCCAAATTTCTATTGTTAGTTCTAAACGAAATTTTCATGTTGTGTTTTTTAAAAATATTAGTTATTTTATAAGCACCTTGAGTGAAAGTGAAAAATGCAGTGGGTTTTGTTATGTCTTTAGATAAAGTGGTTTTAGGACGGTGTTTGAATTTGTTGATGATACGGGTTATGAAGGAGTTGTTAAAGCCATTGAATTTAGCGATGTTACGGATGGTGTTCAATTCATTATTTAAATCTTTTTTAGACATAGGGGTGTTGAAGGCATGAAAAATTAAGCTGTTAGAGGTAGCACGTTTATATGCTTGAGGGTGTGAAGAACCTTGTCGTATTGTGGTTGCTGTTTGGGTTGGTTTTCTGAATATTTTGTAAGATAAAGAAGAAGGATGTCTAGTGATAGTTAAGTCTAGAAAGTTAAGAGTTTGGTTGTGTTCTGATTCGAGGGTCAATTTAATGTTAGAGTCTAAGTTGTTGAGATGAATAAGTGTAGAGGCTGTGTTGGTTGATTCTTCGTTTAAAATTACCAAAGTGTCGTCGACATACCTGGCCCAAAAGAGGATGCTGGAGAAATAATTATTATGATTGATTTTTGTTTTTTCTAAGAAGTCGAGGTAAATTTCAGCAAGAATGCCTGAAGCTGGTGAGCCCATAGCTAAGCCATCTTATTGATAAATGGTGTTAACAAAGGTACAATAATTATTATTGAGAACCAGTTTTAAAATAGACATGAAGTCTTGAATTTCAAGTTTACTTAGGTTACTGAATTTGTTTAGGTTGTTTATTATGGGGAATAATTTTGAAATTGGAATACTAGGGTACATGTTTACAATGTCATAAGAATGGAGAGAAAAATTTGGTTGGATATTAAAGTTCTTTAATTTGATTAGATCAGAAGTGTTTTTGATAGATTTGTTGGATAAAAATCGATAGTTTTTTAGTAAAAATATTTGGATTAATTTAGAAGTATTGTATAGGGGACTGGGTCTGTAACTGATTATTGGACGGATAGGAATGTTAGTTTTGTGAATTTTTGGGAGGGCTTTGGCAGTGGGTTCATGTTTATTTTAAAAAAATCCACCTTCATTTCGGTTCTTCTCATTCATACTCAACTCCTGCCTTGCGCCGATTTCAACTACTTCAATCATGACCTGAATATTTTACGTTTGAAAAAATTGCGCACTGTGCATATACGTTTTCATTTGTTTCCGGTATTGCATTCTTTACTATATTTTTTCTCTTCACAACTGTTTTTACCACGTCAACTGTTCTAAGAATTCTATAGGAGCACAATTACTTATTCAATTATATTGAATTATATATATACTTACTTTTCTGCAACCGAAGAAAATTACTGGGTCATCAAGCTATTCTCCATTTTACTTTGGCGTTTGAAACCAGTGCCTGATGTTAAATATATCGCGCTGATCACCGGGAGCTGGCAAGTCACTTCAATAGATCTACCCATCTTCAACTCCTGCACGATTATGGATCTTCGTATGTGTTCAATTATGATATGAATTTGTGCCTGACAGTGTTTAAAAACTAGATCACTTAACCGTTCTCCGCTATTCATAAACATTATAAGACTTTGCCTAACACTGCGTGTGCCATACTGCCGCTCAAAAAATTACGCACTGTTTTCTTTCAAGTGACTTACATTTTATCGCCTCTTCTACTGATCCGGAGTGTACTTGATCTTTTATCCCCTTTTCCTATGCATTGTTTTTCATGTTTTAATCGGCTGATGATGACCTGGACTAGGCTCGAAACCGGTACCACTTCTACTTATTATTAAATAAGAATGTAATTCTCTACATTTCTTATTCTTTCGTATTGAATAGGTTGAGTCTCTTTATCAATTATTTCAATTTTAACTGTTATTTACTACTAGTAACTAGCATTACTAAAATTTTCATCACATTTTTACAGAAGTAATTTTATATAAAATTACATGTTTTTCTAATTAGAATTATTTTAAACTAGCTGATGTACCCGTGCTTCGCTACGGGATTCTCAGAAAGAATGACTTTGTGGTTTTCCTAAAATCAACATAGGTTTTTACAAAAACGTGAGTATAAATGTAGCGATTAAAAGCAATGCTATCATATAAAATATAAAATACTTGATCAAATGAAAGCCGCACGTTTTATCACTTAACGAACAGTGCTGCGGTTAGATTGCGGTGCCAATCTAATAGTCCAAAGTTCCAGAGCTGTGATGACCAGGCCGCAGATTGCCATGAACACTCATCTGCCATTATGCCGCTAAAAATGCACACTGTTCATTCCAATCAGTGCCTCAGAGTAGGGATTGAATAGCCCGAATGCTATGATGATCCAGTGTGTTACGTACCAGTAGTATCAGAAAATTTATAAACCAGGGGAATGGCATGCTAAAGAAGAAAGTTATCTAACTCCCCAGCTACTTTCCATCAATATTCAGGCAAGCTGTTACACTCTGTACGACTGGGCGAGTTGACCGTGTGGTTAGCGGTGCGCAGCTGTGAGCTTGCATCCGAGAGATAATGGATTTGAACCCCATTGTCGGCAGCGCTTAAGATGGTATTCCGTGGTTTCCCACTTTCACACCAATCAAATGCTGGGCCTGTCCCATCGTCGCTATAAAACCTATGTCGGTGCGATGTAAATCAAATAAAAAAATACTCTGTACGCAGCAGTAATCCTATGTACCGCAGATGAGGGGCAACAGAGGACACAAAGCACATCACGACACACAATGGTCAATGTAATGTTATTGTTGATCAAGGTTATGAACTTTCTATATTGTAGTCCTACACATTTAGTTTTCTTTCGACTCTGTGATTTCTAAAATATTTTATACCGTAAACTGTAGTTTCTTATTCTCCGACTTTACATACCGATTTTCATGAAATACTGTTTACCCATTTTCTCGTGACTCAACGCTGATATGGACTTAGTAACAAAAATTCAAATTCATGAATATCTTTGTGATTATCGCCAGTACGGTAACAATGTATAAGACATAAATAATAGGAAATTTAATACTATATATCCTTAGTTATGTTGCATTCATCGATTACACCTCTAATAAGAAATATTTGAGAATTACATTTTAGGCCTTCCCCTAAACTACCATTTCACTCAGCGTGAATAAAATAATTTACAGCCTAGACTATAGCGATTTTTTCCTGACTTTGCATATCGATTTTCATCAAGATAGGACTACTAATAACAACAATATTTGAGAATTAAATTTTAGGCCTTCCCCTGAACTACCATTTTTCTCAGTGTGAGTAAAATGATTTATAGCCCAGATTGTAGAGGCTCATTCCCCGACTTCACATACCGATTTTCATTAAATTCTCTTCAACCGTTTTCTCGTGATTCGTGTACATACATACATAAATTACGGAAAAGTAAAAAGTGCATTTTCTTGTTACTATGGACATGACCGATACAGAAATACCATTATTTTCAAATTCTGAGCAACGTACAGACAAAACTCTTATTTTATATATATATTCCGTTAGGAAGAAACGGCGCGCAACAACTATGCGGCCGTCAATAACTAATGTACAGTATGTATATCCATCCCTTGCCCCGTATCTCTACGGGTTGTGTACGAATCTTTGCGGTTAGTTTTTACGACCGGGTGCCCTTCCTGACGTGAACCTCATCTCAGGGCTAATGAGTCAATTACTAATGATTAAGTTAACTAAAATAACAATAACGAATAACAAGATTTTTCAAAATCACGGTTAACTGTAAAATATTTATTATGAGAAATGAAGTAACGACCATGGCAAGACTTACCTGAGTGTGGGAACCAATTTTTCTTCTGCTGGGAAAAGCTTGTTTAGTCCTGTCGATTCTTGTTATATCTTATTTTATGTACCCAAGCAATTCGTTAAATGACTATTTTAACATGCGACAACAACCGAAAAATTTACTGTCGCTCGCAGTTAGATCGTTAACCAATGTATAATATAAACCTCTAGTCAGTCCAGAAACAGCCATAGGATGTTTTCGCATTTTCCTAACCTTCGGCTTTTCATTTTGAATCGAAGAGCAAGGAGAAGTTCATCATAGGACACCATTCTCTCTCTAGTGACTATTCCCCGGATGTGAATTGAGCAATTATTCACAAGTTGCACCACTGATCGCCCTGTACTTAAATCCTCTGGCAACTAGTCGCCCTCGGCTAATAGCGGCCTAACGTCACAAATAATTCTCCACAGCTTCATGTCCTACAAAAGTGTGACATCATTAAGGAACTTGGACTCCTTTGGCAAGTGATTTGAAATTCGTATCACATAATGGATTTAAGCTAGTGTGCATCGCAACACCGCGTTGGTGTAGCTCGTTAATAAAGCCTCATTCAGTTGGTGGCTCTCCTGGCGGCTGCCAGTCTGAACTGCGACAATGAAGCAAATAGTTAAACTGGACAAGTGAATAACGACCTTTGCAGTCAAGGTCAAGATGGAAGTAGAATGACGCAAATTGGTGTTTGCGGCAAGGAAGAATGTCTGGAACGCTGCAATTTGATCGGGGATAGAAACCACTATCGGTTTCACGATTGACAAGATTTTTTTAAGTCGGCGCTAGCCGCAGTTATTTGATTTTCTAGTGATGCCTTCCCTATTTAACCAAGGCCTGTTGTGATTCTGAGGTTCCGGACACGGCACACTAACCCATAATAATAAGTTGTTATAGCAGTAGGTAAGGTAATATTGAGGTAAGTCACCTTCAGATTATTCTCTTAATCTAAAAACATTTCAAGCTACAGATTTTATTATTTCTACAAATATTAATTTCATTGCCAAGATATTAAGTTACTCAATTTCTTCATTTACCTTAGTATGATTTTTAATTATGAAAACATTTTTTATTTAAACCTTTTAAGTTTAACGGTACGCCTCATTTTATATGACATGGCAAGGAGGGCTAAAGCATTTAGTAAGTACTGGTTCCCGGCCTTTGAATGATCTACTTTTGGAGTGGGCTTCTTCCTTCCACGATAATTGTCATTGGTAAGTATATTTGTTCTGTGACAAAGTTTTATGTCAATCAAACACTTGGGACATTGAAAGGCCTGCAGCCTTTTTGTTGGAACTTTAGGGCTAATGTGTTCTGCTATTTACAACAGGAATCTGTTTCACATACCCCACGACTCTCTGGGTCCCCTTCAGTTGTAGGTGAAAATTCTGGTTATATTTGACCACTTCACTAAAGAACTGATTCAGCCATACGACGACCATTTCTCATATGACAAGTGTTTACAGGATTTTTCCTTATATAAAAGGTAAATTAAAATAAATACAATAATTTACTTTCTACAACAACAGTCATTTCTATTGACATTCTTTACATTATGTACACAATTAAGATTCAATAGTATCTGTTATATTAAAAATTATATTAAAAATAAACATTCTGAACAATAGGTAAAATACAGTATTTTACAGTAAATCCTTCAAGTAACACAATTTCTAAACTAAGGACGAAAAATAACAGATTCTATATGTGCAAATAAATGTTTAAGTATACACTCACAGTAAGCACGTTTATTATAGTAGAGCATATGACACAAGTTCCATTCAAATAAATACTTGGATTTGAATTACATACAAAATACACATTATTATGTAAATGGACTAGAACACATCAACACGAGATCCTCAATATCAATGTTCACACCTTCAAGATGGCAGGACGATCCTAGACCACCTCCAATGTGAGATAGACAAGTGGACGACAGATGAAGTAGCATTAAGAAAACTGTTTTGTTAAATTAACCAAGCCATACAAGAAGTACAAGACTGAGGTCTCTTTAAGCTTTGGCAAGAAGATAATGAGCATTCAGTATTGGTATTATACAATATATTTAGATAAAATTAATTATTTACACATGGAAGTTATTCAAAAAACTGGTCTATTTCCGGAGAGCCACACACCTTCTACAGCCATTTTGTGAAATGATGACAACTTGTAATGCTGACTACTTAGGTTTCTGATGTCCTGAATTAGAAATACCGTACAAAGTGTTTGGTGACAAAATACTTCCAATTCATTAAAGTTCTTATACCACAATGTAGGAAGTTGCTCTGTCACACCTGGTAAGCCTGGAACGAAGAATTTAAGTACAGTCGTGGTCCACTTCTGAGGAAGCCTTCATACAGCAAAAATCCAAAAGACATCACAGCTTGACGTCATTTCAGAAGACCGCAATGAGGTCATCTTTGAACATAATTTAACTGGACTATGGCACGGCCCTAGTTAACCGATGATCCTACTGAGAATTTCATAAGATCAATCTTGATTTCTTTATGAATAGGAGTATTCCACCTTCAGTCCTGATGACAAACAGTGCAGGGTTCACTGTTCGAATTAGAGAACAGGTTTAGGGACGGCTGTAATCCAACTGGTACTATTGCTTATTTCAATTTGCAACCCACATTTGTCTCACCTCCACTAGCTAATAAGGTAACTTGCAGCTTTGGATTTTTAAAACAAGAGTAAAATATGCAGCACCTGCTCACAGAACTGCTGCCTCATCAGCTCTGAAGCACATTAACACTCAGATAGTGAATTCATTACCAAAGCTTCCTCTTTCCTAGAATATTAATACTCAAATTGCAGACTGCCTCACCAAAGAAAGGTGTGAATATCGAAAGTTACCATACAGCACACGTCTATATCGAACTTTTAAACAAAAATACTTGGCTACTTACAAAGGAGATCAACTTCCGACCTCATGGAGAAACAATGAACAACATTTATACTCTCTCTTTATATATATACTATATACAAATTGATAACTATTTACTACAACTGAGTGAAGCAAGGCTACACCTAAGTACAAATTAAACAGAACATCTTACACTAGATATCACATGTTTCAAATCTCTCTGACTTGAGACATCTTTCCATATTCAAGAGTGCCAATTGGTGCTAACACTACCAATGACAATACACACCAACTACCAGACTACAATTCTCTTCAACAAAGAGCTGAACACAACAATCCAAGGCCCATACATGGAATGCTCTAATACTCAGGAAATAATTCTTCATTCAGAAAAGGTGAAATAAGGAGACAGAGTCTTCAGTATGCTGGTGCCTGGAAATCTGTTCCTACTGCACCTGTAACACAAAAGCATTACTTTAAACACCTTCCAGTTTGGGAATGAACAAACTCTTAAACTCTACAGCTTCCATGCCTTTTTCCTTGAAACCATAAGAGACAGCTCCATTCCTACAACTGCAGCCAGTTATGATCCAAACTCTGTTTTTAAAAATTTTCTTTCAGTAAGGGACTTTTGTATGGGCTGTACCAATCCTTGTACAATGTCAAGTCTACCCACAAATCGATGCAAGGATAATTTAGTTTGCAAATTCATCTCCATGTTACTTTATTTTTCTTTGCCAAATGGAGACTGTCAAAATGATGAAAAGACTTTCACTTTCTTCAAAAACAACGAGTATTTCTTACTAAAGATTCTCACACAAATTGGCAGATGTAAAGAATTCTCGCACCATGAGAGTAAGCTGAATGTAACCAGCATTATTATTTTTAGAAACCTCTTTCTCCTGCTACTGAGGGGAACCTGACCCCCTGCCTCCAAGCTCAGTACTTGGGATTAATCAGAGTAAAAGGATACCAGTTTGTACCCCATGTCAGGGGCAGCCAATCAGTTAAACTAATGCACAACAAAACGAACAAACAAACCTAATGCCGTGGCCAACAACCCTTACGATGAGAGTATCACCCCGGGCACATGCCTACCAACTTAGCAGAATGCAAACACGAGCGACAGAGCAAGTACTTTAGGTCGAGCCGATAAGAGCAAAGGTAAAGCTCGTCATTTGGATTCGGGAGAGCAGAACATCGTGCACAGACGAGTCAGAGCTTTCCAAATCTCATCAACATTGGCATACCCAATACACAGACAAAACAGGTAAACTCAAAATACTGACAGATACCTGCCACAGATTTGAAACTCTAATTCTTGCTGTACCAAACCAAATCCCTTGAAAGGGCCTTGGCCTGCCCAGCAACCGCTGCTCAGCCCAAAGGCCTGTAGATTACGAGGGGTCATGTGGTCAGCACGACGCATCCTCTTGGCGGTTATTCTGGGCTTTCAAGACCGGGGCCGCCATCTCACCGTCAGATACCTCCTCAATTGTAATCACGTAGGCTGAGAGGACCTCGCACTAGCCCTCAGGTCGAGAGAAAAATCCCTGTCCTGGCCAGGAATCGAATCAGGGGCCTTCAGGCGAGAGGCAGGCATGCTACCCCTACACCATGGGGCCGGCGAATTCTTGCTGTACAGGAAACACTATTGTGATTCTTTGACTCCGGTGGACATCACATCTACAAGTGAAAGGCTATAATCAAACTAAAACACAGCATCCAGAACTCTGTGGTAGCGTTAACATCACCCTCTAAACCTTGCTTCAAGGTTAAATGCACCAGCAAGGCTTACACGGGTGAACATGCACTCCAGTCAACAATGAAGCTGGAAAAAAAGTCATGAACGAGTGCTCACTTAGATCCACTTTGGAGATTTTAATGTGTAACTTATGTACAATGGCCACACACTATGAAAATACCACGGAAATCACCAAACTAATTAGGCGGGTACCAGACTGATCATGTGAAGTCACCTTTGCAAGTCGCCTGTTGTGGGCCAAGTATTGTAGTTGTAGCTAAGATCATTTCCATCAGAACAAATATGACCTAGGCCACCATAGCTCAATTGGTAAAGCACGAGGTTGGTCCATCTCTTCAATAAGTATGGAACAAGACCTACTTCATGTGTTATTCTTGACTAATGATGGTACGTCTTTCTGGATTCACTACTGTAGGGTGCCCAGATTTCCAAAATAAAAATATGGGACACACATTAAAAGTTGACAGAAGCGACATTTTGTGTAAAAATTCGTTATTACTGCATTTCTAGCGGACTTATTTTTAAAAATATTCTATTAAAATGAGTAGACTGATACAACTAGATCATACATTTTTGTTAAAATTTACACCAAAAGGAGCATCAACCATGAATGACTAATGTTCTCTTACCTTCCGCCATCAATTCACTTACTTTCTTCCCTGGATATGGGTAAGCTGGTTCTTCCCAGTTCAGTTCTTAAGTTTTATTATGCACTGCCACTTTTCCTGAAGTATTAGATGATCCTGGCGACCCTAATCCATGGACTGGTAAAGTTTCTCGCTCTCCTTTATTTTTTTTCGATTTGTGCCTTCAACCTAAATGCATACTATAGAACTCTCAGACTTTGGCCGTTGTGCCGATGCGCTGAACTTAAAGAGCTCATTCTTTTTTGAAATGTTCAAAAATCCGTTTTGTGTGTGGTCAAGTTGGCTGGACTGTTGTGTCATGGCTACCCTTATAAACAGCGTGTGACATTTCTCTTTTCAAAATGTTTGGATCTTACTGTAATTTCCCTAGTTCTCCATTATTTTTCACTGTAAGTATTTAAATTGTCAGTTCTTTTCTATTATTTGAAGAAGGAAAGGTTACTCTTCTTGTTATCGATCTTTTGTGTTTTCAGGTACCTAGGCCTTGTTACTCTATCAGTATTATTGTTAAATTTTCTTTAAAGATATTCTAGCCTTTGGATTATTACTTCTTATTACCCATCCTCTGATCGCATTTACCCTCCCGGTGAAGTTATTTTTCAATCATTTATGTATCGCAGTTCAAACCATTCTTAATGTCCATAGTTTATTGTTCCATGTTAAAAACACTAATGATTGTTATTAAATTTAATGTTCGTTGAAACATTCCTTTGTACATTCACAGATCCCCCTCAGATAGCAAAGGGCCTTCCACTCCTTTCTCTTGAATATTCCTGCAATTATTCGTCTATTTTATTGTATATCCCCTTCTCTATGCACCTCATGACAATCATTGTTAATATAATCAAGTATAAAACTAGAATTGGCTGAAGGTTTCACTGTGGGTAGACTCTGAATTCTCCAGCAGAATTTTATAAAAATCAACACATGAAGTACCCTGAAAATGAATCTTAGTGATGATTATTTCCTTAACACTTTCCAAATTATAACCTATTATTTTCATCAGTCTACAAAGCACACTTTCTGCAGCAGCATTAAAGCCAGGCAGAGCTACCACAAATTCAGTACATGATAACATATTTAGAGTTGGCAATAGATTGAAGAACATGTCTCTCCATTTTCAACAAAACACCAAATTTTATTACCATCAAAACATCACCTTGTCAAACATGAACACTTACAACAGGCTCAAGCAGGAAAAGAATTATTGTTAGTAAGTGTTATGAATTTCATGTTGTTGGTCTGTATTGAACTGAGATTACATAAAAATTATATTTACAATGCGTGTATTTACATTACATGGGACTAGTTTCAACCCTACTCGGGGTCTTCATCAGCCATATTTAAACAATACACAACATTTGACAAAATCCTAAAACATGTTTCAAAGCATTATGAACATATAATTAACACTATGATGTGTGGTTGAATTAGGCGAAGTGCAATGGTGCTAAGATTATAAACAGAAAAGTTTTCCACCTATTCAATACACAATTCTGTGTCTGTGCGACGTAAAGCAACTAGCAAAAAAAAAAAAAAAAACTCAATTACTATAAAAGGGATTTACAAGCAACGTTTCAATGTTTTTCGGTAACAATCTTGTTCTCGTCCCAAGCATAATGTTTTTGTACTGAGAGAAAGATCTCTCAACATGACATGAAGTGATTGGACAAAACTTCAATGAAGTCTGGTTTTATTTTGCTGCCTTCCTAGAGGTTCAGACAAAACTTCCCCTGACTTCTTCCACAATCCTAAATGACTCCACCAGGGGCATGCCACTCTTCTCCAACTTGGTGACTGCCCCCGGCAGCTTGTTTAAATTTGAAGATGCTCCGGTTTATGCAGGGGCATATTAACTCCCAACATTACAGTGCATAGGTCTGAAGAAAATGGTTGTTGGTCGCTGCCCAAAGTGGACTGGTAGAAAGGCTGTGTTGATGCAGATTTCTGTACTCGTATCAGATGCATCGCAGTATTCTTAAGTTGGTCTTTGTGGTATTTTTCTCACATTTGATCTGAAAAATAATAAAATTGACATCAATTACATTGTCCCTATATCAAATTTCTACAGTTGGGCTAATTGGCAATAATGCTTAGTATAAATCATGCATTTGTTTCATAAAGAAAAGACTATTAGAGATTATGTTTCTAGAAGTACAAAACTTTAAAGTACGAACAAGGGAATTAGTAATTTAAATGGAAATATGTCCTCAAGGATTTTCAGTTATAATTTGGCAGTATCGTGTCGAGTTCACCGGGTGAAAAATATAATAAAAAAGACGTCAAACGATACCGGAGTAGCGTAGAGGAGAGATCCGTCCGTTATATTTGCCTAGCAGTATTCTTACTTATATAGAAGATTGAAAGCAGAACTTAGCCACAGCACAGTGGTAAAGCCAGAGGGTATCTATGCTTCAGAGAGCCTGACAATGAATAAAAAGGGTGAGCTTCAAGATCTCGAAAAAAAAAGGAGAGGAGAATCCTAAGGAAAATTTTAGGACCACAGAAAAATGCTGAAGGGGAGTGGAGGAATAGAAAAAATGATAATCTCTACAAATACACCAAAAAAATCACTGTCACCATGCGAAAGCGAAGGCTTAAGTTATATGGCCATCTAGTAAGAATGGATGAGAAAAGGCCAACTAAGAAAACATTCATAGGGACAAAAGATCGACGCCCTGAATAAATAGCATTAAAAAAAAAAAGGAAATATTCAAGTACTTCACTGGAATGAAAGCTTCGATGAAATGGGTAGAAGAGCTAAAACGAGATGCAATAGAAAGTGGACTTACAAATGGATACAATTCACAACAGAAAAGAATTTAGAAGCCGAGTGTACAGCTCAAAACATTCCAGGAGAAACCACCAATTTGTAGACCCAAATTGGTCATATCTGAGAAAGAAAGGATGATTAGAAGTGGAAGGATGAAGAGGTTCTAGGAGTAGAAGAAAACAAAGACTTACGTTCATAGGCGGCCAAATCCAGAAACAAGAAGAATGAAGACGGAGACACTATAAATCTCAGATTTGTGAATATTTTATTTGTTTTTATTCGCCAGCTTTGGTCAGCCGTCATGAAGACTATTTTCTGTTGCCTGCAATAGATCCTGTATCATGTGTGCCCACAACCCCCCCCCGTTGAAAATTAAAAACTCCATAATTTGAAACTGTCGTGACATTTAGTCAGACTCTAGAGGGGATGCTAGGAGCTTGTTAGCCTGAGAGCTTAAGCCACTCAGACTCTCTTTGCTTCTCCCTCATCAACCCCTCAGCATGCACAACGGTTACTACTAACCTGGCCTCACCAATCCAGACCAACAGTCTTTTTGCTGGCCTGGTCTTGTAAAGGTAGTCTTGGCATCGTCCTAGCCGGGCTACATTGGATCTGCAACTTGTGTTTCGCGAAAGCTTAGCAGAAGTGTAATAGAATTCACAATGTCATTTTTTGCAACTTGCTTTATGTCGCACCGACAAAGATAGGTCTTATAGCGACGATAGGACAGGAAAGGGCTAGGAATGGTTAGGAAGCGGCCATGGCCTTAATTAAGGTACAGCCCCAGCATTTGCCTTGAGTAAAAATGGGACACCACGGAAAATCATCTTCAGGGCTGCCGACAGTGGAGTGGTTCGAACCCACTATCTCCCGAATACTGGATATTGGCCACACTTAAGTGACTGCAGCTATTGAGCTCGGTTCACAATGTTTTAAAGGAAGTTTTAAAAATTGCATTTCAGTTGTAAATCTCCATTTTCACAGGAATTGAATCACAGTTCAAAATACTGATTTAATTTTCATCCATTCTGTGACAAGAGGACACCAGCGTTCTAACTCCTCGTTCATTAATTTAATTATTATTTATATCTTAGCAATATAAAAGAATAATTTAAAGTTCACGACTAATACAGCATTGCAGCTAAACAACTTTCCACAATACATAAATTAACAGGCCTATATATGCTACAATGAAATGCGATCATAGTTCTCAATCACAAAGAAAGACAAAAGGAACAAACGAACTCACCTCCTGACAGCAAGCTTGACAGACTACCCTTCCATCCGTCGTGAAATTGGGATCCCCTTGTGATCCACTGCTTCAGCCAGTAGGACTGACGAATTTTCTTGGCATTGCTGCAAACACACTTCCTTTTCTTCTTCCACTTCACAAGAAATCACAACACGTTCTGAACATACAGCGTACGCCTACAACAGTTCACATCGAAAGGGAGGTACAGGGCATATGGGTTGTGCAACACAGTTCAACGTTGACTGTTTCTCGCTTATGTCTTAGGAGGTTGAAGGGGTTGGAGGCTTCGAGGTCAACTTGTTCCTTGTTTCTCCTGATGGAAATTTCCCTAGAACTATTTCTGGTGACTTCTGAGAAAACCCATTTTTGTCCGTGGGGTAAACAGATATTGAAAAAAGAGAAGATAATTCTGTCAAGCACACAATATAATGCACTGGAAGAAAATCGGCTTTTTTAAAACACAGTCAAAAGGCATCAAATAGGCATTTATACTCCAAATAGGCACAAACCCCTGAAATAAGCATTTATAGGCACAATAAAACCAACGAAATATAGCTAAAAAGACCCTAAAACGGATTTATATCTCAAAAGTCTACATTTCTGAACATAGGAATAAAATAGGCAAATAGGCAAATTCCTGTCTCTATTAATAAAACCAACTTTTTCACAGATCAGCTCCTTTTCTATAATAAAAAAAGACCCCACTTAAAAAATGCAAAGACTACTTAAACAAACTCTTAAGAACACTTCATTTTTATTTACTGAACAGGAAAAATCCAAACTCATAAATATGAACACCGGTCTCCCCACTGCTAAAGCTCTCCCCAAAATACACAAAGCTGGCGTTCCAATTCGTCCAATTATCAACTATAGACCATGTCCCTTATACAAAATATCACGATTCATCCAAAGTTTCTTAAGAAAAAACTATCAAGTTTTAGAGCTAGTAGACAAACTAAACAAGTTCAATATGCAACCCGATTACTCCATTCACTCTTTCGATATTGTAAATACGAACCCAAGCATACAAGTATCAAAATTAATTCCGATAATTGAAAACAATTTAAACAAAAACAGCCACTTGAGGAAATTAGAGGTACAATATTTCATCACAGTATTAAATCTAGTTGTAAACAATAACCTTTTCACTTTCGACAATGTCATACCAGTAGGACGGTTTGGCAATGGGATCACTAGCTTCAGGCATCTTGGCAGAAATATACCTAGATTTCATAAAGAATTTGAAATCATTCAATTCTGGGCCAGATATGTTGATGTTTTCGTAATTATGGATGAAAAATCAATTAACGCTTCCACCACCCTCCTAAGACTCAATAGTATTGACCCTCGTATCGAATTCACACTAGAAACTGAATCAAATAAAAAAATAAACTTTCTAGATTTAACTATCACTAGACACTTGATTCTTTAAGTTATAAAGTATTCAGAAAACCTACTCAAACAGCTTTCACCATTCGCCAAGATTCAGTGCACCCCCAGTCCACAAATAAGCTAGTTCATCGAGCCTTCAGCATATCTATAGAAGGATTGGTAAAAACGGGAACACAATACCAGCAGTTTTTTAAAAATCAGGAGTTTATAGGATCAAATGCAATATCTGTGACAAGTCCTACATTGGGCAGACCGGAAGAAACTTCAATATAAGGTACCATGAGCACACTAAGGTAATAAAATATAATTTCTCAGCTATTGGCCAACACATGCAAGATTATAACCATAATTTCACCAATATCTAACAAGACATGGACATCCTTGAATTAGCAAATAAGGGTCCTTTATTCAACATAATGGAAAATTGCTACATACACCTAGACCAATATTTTAACGCCAATTACAATCTTACTGAAATCTCAGAGAAACCCAACATTATTTTTGATTTATTTATCACTTTTCACAGAAACAATAATTCAGCCAACCAGAAATCAATCCTAAGTTTAATTAAAGGTACTTTTCCGAAACAATTACCCTTTCTCTCACACCCTTCAGCTCCGCCTTAAATTCCCCCCCTCCTCCCCTCCCAAGCCACCACCACTCGGCCCAACCCTCATGCGCCTGCCCCTCGCCTTCCTCCTCTCCCATATGTCTCCTTCCACCACCAGTCGCACACTACAACCTAAGCTGCACACACCGCTGCACTAGGTGAGTGTCCGTTCGCTTTGTTGTCATCTATTCTTCTTTCCATGTACTTTGCGTTTTTTACTGGCTTTTCTCAATTTTCAGAGGTCCCATTTGTTCCGCTATGAACTGCGAGTTCCAACCATTAATATCACCATGCGCAGTGTCTACTTACAACTCCAGAAGAATTCTAAAACTTCATATTCAGTCTGCACAGTTCCAACAATCAACCCTGCAGCCATATCAACATAGCTTGGTTATGTAATACCGGTACTACTTCTTCATCTTCTTCGTTTTGCCTCATGACAGAGGCGTCGTGACTATCATAAAATTCAGCTATCTAGCCGATGAACCATACTCTGCCATTCTTCGCACGACGAATTAGATCCATTTAAAGCAGGTATCATGATAGTGTTCATGGGAATAATAGTGTAGTGAGGTCCCTCTCTCTTCCACACCGCAGTAACACAATCGAAAAACCAGTCATGCTGGCGATGCTTGAGGCTCCCCGTTCTTGACCCATCTCGAGCATGAATTGCTCTGCGCATCAAGTCGATACTGATGGCACCAAGTATCAAATTTTCTGCTTAATCTGATACAGTGTATAATTAACTCCTCTCAGATTCTTCTAGAGAGTATCATCTACACATTTGTTACTCAAACATTTGAACATACTTGTATACTTTTATTATATTACCAGGACCTACTGAATTCTATCTGAAACACCATGTGTCTGAAATTTTACTGAAGTTGATCTACAACAGAGCACCTCATTTGTGACTTTTAAACCCAGACTTTTATGTTTGATGTATTATATATTGCTCACCTATATCACTCGTAATATTTCACTTTCATTTCCAACATTTTGAGCACCACATCTCTTCGCCTAATTCAACCACACATCGTAGTGTTAATTATATATTCATAATGTTCTTACTGCTCATTAGAAACATGTTTTAGGATTTCATCAAATATTGTGTATTGTTTAAATATGGCTGATGACCCCGAGTAGGGTTGAAACCAGTCCCATGTGATGTACACACATCTATCTGTCTGTTAGGTCATCAGCCCAGAGGCTGGTTGGATCCTCAAATAGCACCACCAAAGGTTATGCGGTTATAAGGAAACCACAAAAACCAATGGCAGCACCAAAATGAGGCGTACTAGGCAGGACGAGGAGTGAGGTAGCTTGCCATTGCTTTCCTCACTGGGTCAGAAAGTGATATTGCAGCATGACTGACCCTATGAGCAACACCTTTCATAACGCTCAGATGCACTAGTCATGCCCTGAATGTCATTACTCAGCACCACCCATACCCCAGCAGCTTCCATATTGTCACAGCCATGGATGAGACTGGGATTTCGGTGAAAGCTACACTTTACTCTGGTCTGTGCCAAGGGATGGATACAAAAGTACTGTATCCATCAAGAAATGGCAGCAGGCAAAATACACACATTGTAAACATAATCATGTATTGAATAGGTGAAAAACTTTTCTGTTTATAATTTTTATATTGTTAGCAACCCTTCGTCAACGTTACTGGATCCTGAAACGTGGCCAGATAGCAGGTGCAAAAAAGCCTAACATGTTGCAAATTGAAAGGCGCAACTAGTCATCAACTCGTGGTTAACTATCCTACGCATAGAGTTCAACCAACATGTCCATTTCTACTTCGCCCAATTAACAAGAGGAGCAATGAGCCCTATTTGTTTGCTTCACGACTAAGTAGTCAGCAGTCTTACCACAGATGACTTCTTACCCGCATTTCGCCGTTTCATCGCCAGAAGAGGAAAGCCTGCAGATATCTTCAGCAATTCATGGCATCACAGCAGCATCAAGACGAAATTGTAAGCAACCTGGCAAACAAGGCCATCTCCTGACACTACATTTCACCTCATTTTAGAGGATTATGGGAAGTTGACATCAAGTCAGTCAAACATCGTATGCAACGAATTGTCAAACTCATCGTTAACATCTGAAGAACTTAGTACTGTGCTCATACGAATTGAAGCCTGTCTAAATTCTTGTCCACATACAGTCCTATCCTCAGATCCTACTGACCCTCAAAGCTAACTCCAGGTCTCTCTCTTTGTATATTGCAACCAGTGTTCTCGCCAGAAATTTTCGTCAGCAGGAATGAGTAGCTGGGTGGAGAATACTACGGAAACAGGAATGTGCATTATCTGAATACTGTAAATATACCTTGCTGGATACATTTCGGAAATATTTTTTTCCATGATAAATTGTGAACCAGTGTCCCACAGGAAGTTGCACCTTCATGGCAGATGGAGACTTATCAGCTGCCTTGAAAGAATATTCGTCGGCGGATATTTATAATGCAGATGAGACTGCATTATTCTACAAATTAATGCCGAACAAAACACTTGAATTCAAGGGAAATAAGCGTTTTGGGGGCAAAAGCTCAAAAGAATGGATAATGGCTCTTTTGTGCACCAACTCGACAGGAACGGCTAAACTTAAGCCTCTCATAATTGGGAAGTTCGGGAAGCCAAGTGCTTCAAGGGAGTACATCTGCCGTGTGAATATAGTCACAACAAGCCATGGATGACATCAGTGATCTTCGAAGAGAGAGTGTTGTGCCTGGAACGTTGGATGAAGGCTGAAAAGAGGGGAATTCTTCTCATCTTAGACAAGTGTTCCTTTCACAATTGTATACCTCGCCATTTGGAGCACGTGAAAGTTTTATTTCTGCCTCCAAATACTACCTCAGTTCTGCAGCCACTGGATCAGGGGATAATTCATGTGGTGAAGCGGCATTAACGAGCTCGCGTGGTCCGGCGTATACTAAGTAACATTGCCTCAGAGAGACATTAATGTCAACTTATTGGAAGCAATGCAGATGTTCAGTGCTGCCTGAGATCACTGAAAGAAGAGGTAATCAGGAACTGCTTTAGAAAAGCTGCAGTAGGTTATGGAGAAAGTGAAGAGTTGGATGCAGAAACAAAGGGGAACTGAAAGCATTTGTGTGAAAAGTTGGATGTGCCAACAAGTGTAAATCTTACTGATTACGTCAACGTGGACTGTGATGTGTCGGAGGAAAAGGAAATCACTGAAGAAGAGATTGTGGCAGATATTATAAATGACAGGAATCCGTGTGATGAGGTCGAAGAGGAAGATGTGCCTCAAAGTGTTCAACAAAGTTTGACTCTTGTGCAGGCAACAAATATGGCATGTAGTCTTCTTTAGTCACGAAGTGATGTGCCAGAATCTGTGTTAAATTCAAGTGCAGTGGTTGCTGACTATCTTGGAGTGTTCAGAAGAAAATCAGACATTTTTTCAAAAAATAAAGTCTAGGAGATAATGTACCAGTACATTATAAAATTTGAATTGCTGAAAACTTCTTGCAAATACCTGTACTTCATGTAAATATAAGGTTTTTTTATGTGTAAATTCATGTTGAAACAACGTAGATTCTTCAACAGGTTTAGCAATGGGAGAGTTTGTAAGACTTCACTTATTTCACTATAACAAATTAATTTCTGAGGTCCCCAAAATTTCGTTATACTGGTATTTTCCTGTAGTTTACTGATTAAAACTCGCAGCACCATATGTTGGACCCTCTGCTGTTTTCACTAGCGGTATTTTAGACATTTAGTTTCCTTCGGGCTATTTTGAACCCTTGTTGTCCAGACACTCCGCTGTGGTCAAGTCTATGCTTGTCCCTCATTACAATGATTTTCTGTCCTGAGCTGCTAACACTTGCTTCACAACCCGTGTTGCTGATGTTACAGCAATCTCCAGTTCCTTCAGGCTATTAGCCCAAATTACACTATTCTGTGCTTTACCTACTGTGCAGCGCTTTAAAACCTCATTCGAAGCACATATTACTGGTGGATTATGTTGCTTCTTTCATGTTTTGATGAATCTACAAAAAACAAAACTAAAGATATTTGTGAGAATAGTGACAATGTGAGGCAATGCCCACCTGCGCAGGGTCATTTAAATGGCAGATATTTAAATAAAACAAAGCGCAGAAAGAAAGTGCAAGGTATGAACCTGTAAAAAACTCAAAATTGAGTTTTTTGCATAACTTTCACCAAATTTCACCGATACATTGCCTTAAATGAAATACGTTTGAGGAACAAAAGTATAACAAACATTTTTCAACTTTTACACAAAAATAGAA
Source organism: Anabrus simplex (assembly GCF_040414725.1). Lineage (NCBI taxonomy): Eukaryota > Metazoa > Arthropoda > Insecta > Orthoptera > Tettigoniidae > Anabrus > Anabrus simplex. The sequence continues at coordinate 10,303,488 of NC_090270.1, forward strand.
ATAAATTTTGTTACATTACTAAAACAGGCAAATACAATTATTACTCCCATTCGATAGAGACAATGCAGCCAATTCATTATATCATGCTTGGCCTGCTACACTGGTTTTCTTTAAAGTTTTATCCTAATAACTCAATTCTTCCTTCAAAAGCTGATCCTGTCTGCATCTGTAATATCTTCTATTCGTCAAGGAGCACATCCTCTTTTATATGGATAGGTAGTTCTCTGGCGACCTAAACTATATCTTGACAGCCTTGTCCATTTTTCACAAGAGAGGGGGTTTAAACATCTCAGAGGTTTAATCAAATCACAATTTTTCATTGCTTTTTCAATCAAATAATTACATCCGAAAACAATGCTTTTTAGCATTGTTCATGAAAACCACGATAGAAAAGTTGAGTTTTAATTTTCTGTGAAGCAACAAAATCTTTTCAGGGCAACAATCTTTTGAATGAAGTAAATACATTTAGAACAAAGTTACCAACAGAAATAGACTTGCAAATATGTCCAGCTAGTTTTCCAAACAGATCTTGTACCCGAGGGAACAGGATATGAATTAAAGGTTCATCTTGTTGGGATATTTCGGTGAAGCATATAAAAAGTTCTGCAGAAGTACAATTGTGCTTTGATTGTTACACAACATAAAAGTTTAGTCATCTTGAACGAAGTAGACTGTGATACAGACTGATTCTTTACCGATGGCATGAATTAAAGAAAAAATTCTATTATCCTTCCAACAGTTCAAGCAATCTCAGCAGTGGGACCTTCCTTTGAGGTAACTGGCTGGTGATAAACAGCAACAACAGCTGCATCATGAACGATATCAACCAATTTGGTCCATTTGAGCCAATTGTAGCTCCCTCTGTGGCCTCCAAGCTAATATCAGTGGTTATTTGTGGTTATGAAGGTGGATATGTCAGTATAACCACTGCAGTTCAGCCTATGACCCACCCTGGTCATGTGCTACGTTCGTTTTGAGTATTATCAAGTACACTGGCGCCCAATCAGTTTTTCGCAAAGCGCGACATTGCAAGATTTTACAAATTTGGCTCAAAAACGTGAAATTATTTACATTTAAGCAATATCATAAAATAATTTACAAAATCATTTGGAATTGCACCAACTGAAGTTAATGATGGATATTCGAGGCGAGTTGTGCCAATAAAACGCGATAATCGATACCACAATCCACTTTATACCCTTTCAATATATATTGCAAGTTTGTGCTCAGTTTATTAAAATGGTTGTGACAGTTTTTGATCGAGAAAAAGAATTTTCACCAGAAGGATTTTTTGTGTTTGACAAAACCAGAAAGGTACTGATGTGCAAATACTGCTATATGTGAATAGAGTGGCAGAGAAAGGACAGATGCCTGAAACATATTAATAATAGAGTTTCACATAAGAACAAGAAAAAGGCGCTAATGATGACAGGCCCTCTAATATTAGGCCTATTGATTTTTGCTCACATCATCAAATCATCAAAGAGGAGGAGGGAAGTTTAAAAGAAGCTGTGAAAGATGAGAGTTTCAATTCTTTGTGATGAAACAACCGATAAAAAAGGGCAATCTGTGTTTATGGTTCTGATAAAAGTACCTTGTGGCGATAGTACAGTTTAGAAGTTGTAGGGGGAGTGAAAGTTATGCTACAGAATGTTCGCAAGCAATTATGAGTGGAATTCAAAAATTTGAAATTTAATACCAGAATGTAGCTTTTATAACTTCAGATTCAGCATTTTACATGGGCAAGTTTATAAACGCAGTTAGGGTTCTACTTTCAGATGGGTTAATACACATGCAGTGCTGGGCTGTGTGTTGTACAGGCAAAACACATCTTCCTTAATACACGAAAGAAAGCATGCATACATGCTATTCTTGACTCAGAACCCACTAAAGCTTAAACTCTTCCCTATTCCTGTGATCACCAGGTGGAAGTGTTGAGTACCTTGGAGAATATCTTCATGATGTAGTAGACTTTGATGAAACTATTGAAGATGGGTGTGTTGCTGTGAAGCTTTGATCCCAAATGAAGTAACAAAAATTTATTACCTAGCTTTTTTTTTTGTCGAGCATTGCTCACAAGGTTTTAACTTGCTGCTCACATTCGAGAGTTCCAACATGCCGTTAATTCATGTACTTAAATCTAAGCTTAGTGACCTTTCAAAGGGCTTTAAATTACCAGAGGACGCATTTTTTGTTTGAGACAACCTCGCATAAACTTTCCAAACTACTAAAACAAAATCAGACACAGTTAACATCTTTGGTTCAATCTGTAGGTAGAGCAAGCCTAGAAAAGCTGAACCAGAGTTTATAATTTCTTCTCTCTGATCCAAGAAGCATAAAGGAAGGTGATCTAGAAAATGAACTCTTGTCTAATAAAGCAAATTCCCATCCTATGAGAACTTTCAACGTCAGATTACCTTGAACCATACACAGTGTTTAGGGATCTAGTTACTAGTTCATGTAGAGCAGGTAGAGATATTGATGTGTCTACCATTCTTCTTTTCCTGAAACCAGAATATGAGCATTTCGTGGCCTTATAGATCCCAGTCAGAAATGTTGATTTTGAAACTGCATTCTCAATGTATTGTAATGTAATGTCTGACAGAACAGCACTGACTCCCAGTAACACGGAACTCATGGTATCTCCGTCTTTTTCAGACTGATATATGTAGATTGTATACTTAGGCTAGGCACAACTTGTTAGAGTGACAGCTGATAATTTTTTTCAAACGTCCATGCTATGATATAATGTGTAATACTGTACGAGTTTTGAGCAGAAGCATTATGCAAAAATATGTTGTTATATTGCAAAAATGCTATTATCTAAGTTATGGTTTACCTTTTATTGCTGAAAAGTGGAAAAAAAAAATTAAGCAAAATTATTGACAAAAAACCGAAATAATTGTTAAAAAATGACTTAAAAAATGGCAAAAACTTTCAACACAAACAGATGCCTCTATTTATCGAGTAAATGAAAATGTATTGAGGAGTCCAGAAGCCTGTAGATGCCACTTGGGTGCTACGGCAGTTTAAGATTAATAATAATAATAATAATTTTGTGTTTCTGTGTTAAAAGTTAAGTGGCTATTGTATGGTTGAAGTGTACCAGTTGAGCCAGATGGCTTCAAGATGAGGCCATACAATTATTATTCTAGCCTATTCCACTGGAAATGTAGGAATCTCTGCAAGAATACCAGCTTTAGAACAAGACATCTTGAGTCTGACCTGCCTTGCTCTCAAATACAGAGGTCCAGCTTCTGATTGTCAATATTAAGTTCAAAGTGACCCCCAAAAGTAGCCAAACAACTTTGATTTCGCTGGTGTGATAGCCATTCTTGTAGCTCATTCATTTCATTTTCGAAGGTCAAGAGGTGTAAGGTCTGGAGACCGTGGTGGGTACTCAACAACTCCTCTTCAACCTGTAGGCTGTGACATCTCTCTCTTTCATTTCCAAACACTTCTCGGATGGCAGACAAAATAAACGTTTACAGCACATGAAGATGCACCTCGCCAGTTACAGTACCTTCAAAGAAGAATGGGCCAATCAAACCGCGCGATGACAGACCACACCACAGTTGTTTGTCCACGCGAACGTGAGGATTTCCAGGAGCCCAGTACACGCAGCTGTAGCGCTTTACAGTAGCATTCAGTTTGAATTGCGCCTCATCAGACCAGATAACCATCCCTGCGAACCGTTCATCCTCGTGAAGCATGCCTTGTTCATAGTGTGCAGCAATCTTGGAATGTACACTTCCCCACTTTGCACCCTGATTCACAGATTTTCGAGGTGACCTAGTAAAATGTTGCAACACAGCATCACTGGAAGCTGGACATGATGTTTGTGGTCGGCCAGACCTTTTCTTTTGCACATCCCGAACAATACCATCGGCTTCAAATTTATCCTGAATATGATAAATTGTTGTACGTGTTTGTGGCCGAGTTCTGTACACATTAAGCCATTGCGTTGTACCTCCATGTTTTTGTACTTCCAATACCACTTCAATATAGTCTTCCATTGCCCTAACGACAATCTTACTTCATTCATTGCTGTACTCTCTCTTCTGGAAAACGTGCACCAAGATTGTCATGTCATTCATGTGACTCATTTATTGAGAAAACAATGGACTACGCTACCGCACAGGAATTGCAACGATATGTCATTTTGTTCCAAAGATATTAACTATCAAAAGAGTGTCTACATTTTTCTGGAGCCTTTTATATAAAGAGAATCTGGTCAGGTAGTTGATTCTTTACTGCACAACTCAGCAGGATTCAAAATTTAGTGGAGTATACTTCAAAATGAAAAGCCAATTATCTTGATATTACATGTTCTCAAGAGCTTACCTCGTGTCTGATTACCAGAGAAAGGAGGATCTTGGTATCCTCCATCAACGTCTTGACCAACAGGATAAGAAGAATAAGGTGTGCTGCCGGGAATAGCACCAGGATCTGCCTCATAGCTGGGAGCAAATGCAGCCTCTGAACCCTGACGAAATCTTTGAAAAGCGAACCATGCACATCCAGCCTAAATGGAAGAAAAGCAACTGGTTATGTATATTGCCACGAATGAGAACAAAAGTTGTAATTACAGTTCCAAAAAACAAAGCAAGAGGATGACTCTGGTAATAATTTAATTAGATCTATTTATCCTGGCAAAGTTAGGGACAGGTGTTCCTGTCTTACATTTAACCAGGTAAGTAGATAATTAACTACAGATCTTAAATTAATCATTCATAAACTTAAGAGCAATACTGCATTTATATATTAACCGTATCCTGGAAACTAGGAGATGAAATGAACATGGCATTGAGTAACCCATATTTTAAAAGGCATCCTGCTGAATTACAACTGATAAACTAACACTTATGGAAGTACTACTAAACAAACATACACTAAATATTTTCCAAAGTCATACTTTCAACCTGCATAGGTATATCCAGTATATCGTTGGTCAGCTTCATGTTTAACCCAATATACAATATTGTCAAACATACCAGTATCGATATACAACCGCAAAACATTGCTTTTACGACCTCAGCAACATGGCCTTCAGAACCGGATTAATGAACACAATGTCATGTCTCTGTTCTTTCAGCTTTCATATGAGACTGATGACCATTGATGATCGTCCTTTCCTCTCATTTAACATGCCATATTTATGCAAATAATCTGCTCACGATTTTTAAGCAATCTTCAGGTTAGAAATTGGTGATGATGATGATGATGCTTGTTGTTTAAAGGAGCCTAACATCTAGGTCATCAGCCCCTAATGGTACGAAATAAAACGACAAATTAAAAGTCAAAAATCCTCCACTGACTAGAATTTAAAACATGAGGACGAAGAATGAATGGATGGATATGAATTTAAAACAATCAGTGGAACCAACCCACAGTGCCTCACACGCACAGAAGCTGGCGTAAAACAATAGTATTACTGACCAAGGGACTGCTTCTATAGCACGATACTGAATCTATTATGCTTGTAGCCGAAAGGGGTGCAAAATACAAGTCATCGGCCCCTCATAATGGTACTTATCGCTACAAAAGTAGAACCATGGTATTTGACATGTTGCGGTACTAATCAAAAGTAATGTAGACTCGCGGTATTCCACACATTATGGTACTACTCACAGGTAATGAAATTCGCGAATGGTATATGGACCTATGGGGTTCATCACATAAGTGTACTAACCACAGAAACTCGTGCTATCTCGTGGTGTTCTTCATATAGTAGGTACTAATCATAGGTAAGCCAGAACAGTGTTATCACTCATATAGTGCTACGAATCACAGGTACTGTAAAAGCCGGCAACACACTTTTGCTACTAATCACAAACCTATTTGGTACCTAACATAGTGGTACTACGCGCAAGTAAAAGTGACCTATGGTATTCCCTGCATGGTGGTACTAATCACAAGGAGTTTCATGGTTCTAATACAATCATGCTTTCGTTGCCCCTTTTAGTCGCCTCTTATGACACGCAGAGGACACAGTGGGTGTATTCGTCTGCGTCCTCCACCCACAGGGGGTTGTGCGTTTGGTCCACGAGAAGTATTTTATTTCCATCAAGTTCGCCAGCAAGCCGGTTAGGACCCCCCTATCCGCCACCTGGAAAGCGCCATGAGGGAGTATCACCTCTCCCCCTGCTACGCCAGCATAGCAGGTTCGTGATAAGAAATTGGGGTGCGGGTTTTATTTGCGTCAATGTTGGCAACACACTTGTGGCTCACCTATTTTATGACGTTTGCCGCTAGCGAGGAGATGAATGCCTGGCAACTGAGAGGAAGTATTACGAATATATCTTAATCTGAACGGGGCAGCTATGATTGTGTAGTGGCGCGTGGGCCCAGCGTTGAGAATTCAGTGGTTTTCCCACTATATCTTTCAATGTTAAGCTGGCAGGTGAAAACCAATGACATCGGCTGGCGGGTTCTAACTTCTGAACAGCTGGAAATATCATTGCTATTAAATATGATTTAATTTATCAGTATAGTACCGACAACCCAAAATACGTATTAGTAAATGAGACTTTATATTGTAATGCTAGTGAAAATAAAGTGTCCACAATGATGCATCGTGGCTTTATTTCTTATTTTGCTGTGATATATTGGCTGTCAGGTCATTCAATTTATGATCATGTTCAACCATGCCCTCTTTCCAGTAAATGTATAGTCCGTTATAGCGAGAATTCATAACGGCGAAAAATTTACTTGCTATAACAATTGTCTTTCAATGAATTTTTTTGTAAAAGTCGAGAAAAAGCCCCCCCCCCCCCACACACACACATTAAAATTGTTCTGAAATGGTAAACAGTTTGTTCAAATCTTGCGTTTTGGCAGATGATGTCCACACTAAGGCGTACTTGTTTGTTATTTTTTGAAATTCGATACAACAACGTGAAAGTGTACCGATATATTAAATTTCATTCTGAAAAATTTATAGTATCACTCCAAAGGCCTCCATGGCAAACGTTGGAGAGTTTTCTTCTTCAAACAGTCACCTAACCTAACCGTATATGTATCGTGGAAACATATTTCAGGGGCACACACAGAAATAACCTCACTACAAATATACATCCCATTCTTACTTAATTGAAGCTGTTTGAGTCATCAGTCAATAGACTGGTTTCATGCAGCTCTCCATGCCACCCTATCCTGTGCTAACGTTTTCATATCTACATAACTGCTGCCTCCTACATCTGCTTGTCATATTCATAGTTTGGTCTACCCCTACCATTCTTACCGCCTGCACAAGACATCTGTGTCGTAAGATGTGCCCTAGTGATGCGAGCTAGTTATCGTCCATATTTCACTTCCATACAATGCTGTACTCCAAGACCCTGGCCGTAACATTCAGCAATTTCTCCAGATTTCTGAAGGCCTCTCCCTGGATTGCGATTCCCTTTCCAAATTCCTCGTTGATATCCTTTTCTGCCTGTTCTATATAACCACTGAAAAGGAGAGGAGACAAACTGCAATCTTGCATCACTCCTTTTAGGATTGCTGCTTCTTTTTCAAAGCCTGCAAAGTGATTTTCATACAGACTGTTGTCGGTATCTGATCCCGATCACCTTCTGAATTCCAAGTCCAATCAACATTATCAAATGCCTTTTCTCGATCTATGGGCTTGTCCTCCTTAATACGATCCTCTAAGATCAGACGTAAAGTCAGGATTGCTTCACATGTTCCTACATTTCTTGTGAAGCCAAACAGATCTACTACCAACTCAGTTTCAACTTGTCTTTCAATTTTTCTGTAAATACAGTAATACGTGTTAACATTTTGGAGGCATGAGATACCAAACTAATGGTGCAGTAATTTTCACACTTGTTAGCACTGGCTTTCTTGCGAACAGGTATAACAACATTCTGCCAAAAATCGGATGGCTCTTCTCCTGTCTCATACATCTTGCACACTAAATGGCCAAACTGGTTTCTCACAACACAGTCAGTAATTCAGAGGGAATGTCATCAATTCCAGGTGCCTTGTTCCTATTTAGGTCTCTCAAAGCTTTTTTCAAATTCTGACCTAATGGTTTTGTAAGAAAATATTTTCCACATAATCGATACCTTTTTATTTTGCCTTTGGCAACTTATAATATCATTAAAAGTAACAGTACATGTTTCGATCGTTACGCGATCATCATCAACTGTTTACACAAAAGCTTAGATAAAAAAATTTTTGCCAGTGGTTTTACGTCGCACCGACACAGATTGGTCTTATGGCGACGATCGGATACGAAAGGCCTAGGAGTTGGAAGAAAGCGGCCGTGGCCTCAATTAAGGTACAGCCCCAGCATTTGCCTGGTGTGAATACGGGAAATGGACTTATGGATTTACTGTACTGTGTTGCAATGCAGACAGAAGCGAAAGACTTCCTCCCCCTGTCATAGGAAAGTTCGATAAGCCACAATGTTTCCGTGCAAGTACAAGGCATCTAAAAATGCAAACAGTAGGCCTACAGTGATCCAAAAACTAAGGCACTTCTGTAGGGGGAACCAGTACAATTTGTCCTCTTCTTTGAATCTTGTTTTTTTTCGTTGCATGAGGTTATGTTAGCCAGTGATTTATCCAAGTGCTTCATTTGAATAATGTAAATGCAACTTATTGGATATATTTCTGAAATAGGTTTTTTCATGTAATTTGAATGGTTTAAACTCTGAATCAAGGTGACACCATGCATTAATGCGTCTTAGGATACTTTGTGACGCGGCAAGTAAGAGTTGGCAGTTAATTCAAAGAAGTCGCACTTCTGCATCCGTACGACTTCGAATTAACGAGGTTTTACTGTATGGCAAAACTAACAAACGAGTTCGCAGGCGCGTCTGTTTCAAGTGTTTACATGGCACAAAAAGAATCATCCATCACTTGTCATGTTACTATCCGAGTAAAAAGAGACCGCGGGAGAAGTGTTTTAGACGTGGAGTGTGATGAATTTGTAATTTAGGCGAGGATTCTAATGATGCAAAAGACTAAAAATGTTCCGATCTACAGCAAATCGAGCCTATTGCAAGTTCAGATTATTTTTATTATTTATCAATACGGCCACCTGTGGGCCACGTTTACACAACCTTCTTTCTATCACGCAGAGGTTATACCCTTCTCTTTACACTCTCGCCAAAGATTCTTGAGTCTTTGACTTCTTGCCGGTTCTTCCACCGAGATGTTCCGTGGCTTCGCATGTTGCTCTTCAGACGGATCCTTAATTCCCACAACCTTCTTCCTAAATGATGTCCTTTCTTTTACATCCTCCTCCCAAGTCATTGTGCACCTGTGTAAGCCATCCCGGTTGTTTTTTCTACTTTTCCTGCAGAAGAAGTATCCTGTTGGCCAATCTCTCAGGGTTGATTCTTTTGATATGCCCATGAAACGTCAGTCTCCTTTTTCTCATCACAGTCGTGATTCTTTCTACTGTCTTGTAGAGCTCCAAATTCAATCTTAACCGAAATATGTTTGGGTCACTCGTCGACTTTCTTGGGCCTAAGATTTTTTGTAAGGATCTTCTTTCTCTTTTTTCAAGGACTGTGTCAGCCATCCTCGTTAAGGTTTCTGCTCCATCAAGGCACTCTGTTCTAACCACTGTGCAGTAATGTTTTAACTTGGCCTGAATTCAGAGGGACTTGGACTTATAGGTGTCATGACATAATTGAATGCCAACTCCATCCTTCTCACCCTCTCCTTTAATCCCTCCTTTTCATCTCCCTTGGGGGCGAGTATTTCTCCCAGGTATTTAAATTTTTGTACACGCTGGATATCCCCATACAGTAACATCTGTCCGTTACATAAAATAAATTTCATCGTAAAGTCCGTATTGTCGTACGTATACTTTAAGGTTAAGTCAACATTCCATGTTCACAATACCATAAGTATTGTTTATTTATTTAAACAACATTATTAAATAATACGGGACATGTTTTGTCTAACTTGTAGACATCATCAGCCGTAAGATATTAAAGAAAAAGCTTAAAAAAGGACAAGGACAGAACAAACACAATAAAATAAATTGGTTGTTGAACACGTCAATCAAAATAGCGAGGTTGTTTCAGATTGTTCTAAGTACAAACATTCAAAACCTGTTGACGAAAAAACTTAAATTCACACACATGAGAACGATATAGTAAAGCTTGTTGTTAAAATTCTTCTTGAGTGTGCCGTTGATATGCAGCAATCAGGTGCGTCGGCAAAGTTTTCAAACGAAGAGCTGCCATATGTGAGAACTCTACGTGAAATATATTTACCTGGTAAGTTTCGATTTCATTGATCAGGTACGGTTTAGGTATTACGACACCGAAACCACGCGAAAAATTGAAGGATACCGAATTTGAGTGCGATTTCCATATCGAACTATCTTAACCGTACCCAATTGATTCAGTAATTTTAAATTATTTTGTTATAATTTGAGGTCTTTCTTCCTTTCTAGAAGTTGCATCTGACCACCAGAAAAGAACAGCAGAGGCTCTGGTGGGGAAGAACATCAACATACTTGTGATGAAACTACAGATAGAATGGGGCGTTGTGTTTTTATCATCATATTCCAAGCCCCAGCCGGATCGAAAAGAGAGCTGCACGTTGTTTCTGTGAACTACCTTGATGCAGAAAATGCTGCAAACTGCTCTAGTGCTGTTTTAGATGCTGTGCGCAGTTATAGTGTACCATATAATGCAGTTAAAGAGTTTGTTAGTGACAGTGCCCCATACATGACCCAGTGTTATGAAACATTAAGTGTGGTCATAGGGGATCATTTAATGCACGTACAGTGCTGGGCACATAAGATCAGCTTGGTTGGCAACAGTTGGGTCGCAGTGATGACAGATTTAAATAATGTGGTTGCAATGGTAAAGTCTGCATTTTTGAACACAAGAAAGAGAAAATATAATTATTTTCAATTCTTAACATCAAAGTATGGTGCTTCAAAGGTAGCAAAGCTTTTTCCTGCACCTGTCATAACCCAACAGGTTTCAGGCTGAGTGCTTACTTTACCGAAGTTACATATTTCAAGATGTCTGGCATGAAAGACATCAACAACTGTGGTATTAAGTACCTGACTGATCTGAGTGACCGAGAAGTGAATAGGCTTCACTCCCACATGGTTTTTGTCACAGATCATGCAGCTGGATTGGTTGACGACCTTACTGAATTTGAAGGGTCTCTGTATCCTATCTTTCATCTCTTTTACCTCAAACTGCGTAACCTTTATGCCAGTTTTACCTTAATTAGTGAGGGGAATTTTTCTGCGGCAACTAATGATGCTTTGATTAAGCTCACTCCTCTAAGCAGGCTGCATGTAAACACACATTTGTCAAAGCTGCTCCTTCTTCAGTGTGCAAGCTAGCCACATTGAAAGATAAAGACCCCTACCATAAGCATTTTGTGTCAATTTCTCAGGCTTTGTATCCAAAAAATAGAATTTTGAATAAAACTGATAAATTAGATGAGCTTGAGAAATATTTTGGAGTAACAGATCTCTCACGAAACTATCTGGTCTGGTTACTGTTCTCTGAAACATCTAATTCAAACCCAGATGAAAGAAAGTGAAAAATGCGATGGCATGCTTGCATTATTTGCAGTTCAGAGTTCTGCATATTTGCTAAATACTGTCTTGAGTTGTTGTGAACCAAGGACAATAATAGTACTTCAGAAAGTTGGAATCGTTAAAATTAATAATACCATGCGATTATGTTACTTTGTAAATAGATGCTAATTTTTCAGGTCCCTGGCTATAACAATGCTACAGAACAATTTTAAGTTACAAGAACATTACACATCATTATTTCATCAAATCATGTGGCACTTAGGAATAGATTAAGTGGAGTTTGAGAGACGCACATTGCAAGTCGTATGAACATTGACGAACATTTTAGACTAAGAGAAAAACACCAAAACACATTTTAACACTACAATATTATTATTTGTATTACATGATATTCATTATTGAATTCAGTGATGCATTGAATTGTACATTATATTAATATTCGGTTCTGTGATCAGCTGAAGAGGACCTGAATTGGGGGTCGAAACCAGTCCTGTATACTAATGTGATACAGGTGTTTTAGAAGCTATACAGTAGAACCATAGATAATTCGAAATCGGTTAATTCAATATCCTGCCTAATTCGAAGAAGATCCCGTTCCCAGAAACATGAGGTGCGGTTGTGCATGTTATTTAACTTAAATTATTTAATTCGAAATACGGATAATTCGTAATTTGAAGAATAATGTTGGTCCTATTACCGAAGTTCAGACTTTTAATTCAAACTTTCTTTATATTAAAAAATAGTTGTTTTTTCAGAGTAATTGAAACTGCGCCATGATACGTGTCTTTTGGAATGTGCTGGGGAAGATTTCAGTATTTTCACTCACTTTGGCATGTCTACAGTGTGCTTCATATTTGCTAAGTTCAACTAAAATCTTAATTCTTTTGTATTCAGCGTTTTAAGGTACACTATAATATCACTTACCAGGCAGTGTGCGGAGAAACAGAATCTGACAGTTGGCGAAAAAGCGTGGCTCATATAATCAACTCGTACGCTCCGAATATTGTCAATAGCGACGAAACTGCATTGGTTTTTTTTTAAGATGCAGAACCCAAAAGAACTTGCGGTTTTATAGGAGGGAAGTGCCAGCCGGGAAATCGTACAAAGGGGTCGGGTCATTGCACTGCGTTGCAATGCACACGGAAGCGAGACTTCTTCCCCTCGTCATAGGGAAGTTCGATAAGCAACAATGTTTTAAGGGAGCCTGGCACTTACCGTGCAAGTACAGGACATCTAAAATGCATTCAGCACAGTAATCTAATGAATAAAGGACTTGCGAAATTTGTCCTCGTCTTTGAATCGCGAGTATTTTTCTTTCGATGCGTGAGGTTATGTTTGCCAGTGATTTATTCAAGTGCATTATTTGAATAATATAAAAGCACCTTGGGTGTTCATTGCCATGTCTAGGAACCCACCAGCCCGCCCCGAGAAATATATTTACTTTTATAACCTAATAAAGAACAGTAGCCGCCATCGTCCATGGCTCAAGCAGTTTCTTGCATTCTCATTGGTCATGGTGAACGGAATGTGACGTCATTGCCATCAATGCTGATAAATACATTGCGTTACCAACCCCGGCTGAATAAAAGCACAAACAAAAAAACACCGTGTAAAATTACAATGCGGCTTTAACCGTCCGGACCAATGGTCTTGTCCAGGTCTTATCCTAACTGTCCGCACGGCAAGAACCAGTCCAGACCAATCGTGTTTCCACATGAAACTAGAGGCGTAGGGCCGCTTCGCGGCTTCTAACTGTCCAGACCAATGGCCTTGTCCACGGCAAGAATCCTAACCGTCCAGACCAATCGTTTTGTCCACGGCAAGAATCCTAACCGTCCAGACCAATCGTGTTTCCACATGAAACTAGGGGCCTAAGCCCGCTTCGCGGCTTCTAACCGTCCAGACCAATGGTCTTGTCCACGGCAAGAATCCTAACCGTCCAGACCAATCGTCTTGTCCACGGCAACCTTCCCGAGAAGGCCGCTTGCGTGTAAACAAACGACAGTCGTTCCGCGCGCAGCTGAATGTATAGTAATTGCCACGCAACGAGCTAGAAAGAGGACAGTAGAGTGGCTATTGGACCGCCATATTTGAATCTACTTGAAAGCCACGTCCACCATATTGTAAGCGATCAAATCGAGTGGGCGTGTGATGAAGCAAGTACAGAAGCTGCGGGAATAGATACAGTTTCACAGTTTTCTTTATTAGAGAAGCACTCAAAGATGCATAATGCCTGTTTAAAAGGACATTAAAAATACAAGGTACAGACTACATACTTACATTTTTTTTGATATTGGCTTTACGACGCATCGACACAGATAAGTCTTATGGCGACGATGGGGCAGGAAAGGGCTACGAATAGGAAGGAATCGGCCGTGGCCGTAATTAAGGTACAGCCGCAGCATTTGCCTGGTGTGAAAATGGGAAACCACAGGAAACCATCTTCAGGGCTGCCGATAGTGGAGTTCTAACCCACTATCGCCCGAATACTGGATACTGGCCGCACTTAAGCGACTGCAGCTATCGAGCTCCGTCTTACATATTGTATAAAGAAAGAAAATTAGTGCATTTCCAGTACGGTAGCCCTAATTACAAAACGTATCACAATAGTACATTGCCATTAAACAAATTTAGACCTACATACAGGGAATGAAAATATAGAACAGAAAACCGTGAACAAAGTAATATAACAACAGCGAGAAATAATTCACATAACTTTAATGAATATGAAAACCTACAACCTGTTTTCCAGTCATTCACCGGGTCAGGAATGTAATGAATGAACCAGATGTAGGCTGTTAGTGCGATGGGGTCGCCACTCCCAAAGTGATTTACTAATGACTGATGGATGCTATGAAATGAGAATGGAGAGTGTTGCTGGAATGAAAGATGACAGGGAAAACCGGAGTACCCGGAGAAAAACCTGCCCCGCCTCCGCTTTGTCCAGCACAAATATCACATGGTGTGACCGGGATTTGAACCACGGTATCCAGCGGTGAGAGGCCGACGCGCTGCCGCCTGAGCCACGGAGGCTGCTATAACTTCAATAATAATAATAATAATAATAATAATAATAATAATAATAATAATAATAATAAATCCTGTTTTTTTGCCAGTTACCTGGATTTGGCATTTGTATGGATTTAGCCTAATTCTACGACCGGATACCCTTCCGGACGACGACGCCAACCCTAGGTGGAGTGATGTATTTACTATTACGTGTTTCTGTGGTTGTTTGTAGTATGTTCTGTTGTGTGTAGATGAAGAAGGTTTTCCAGTTGCCGATCCAGAGGAATTAACTGTCAACTACCCGGTAAAAATCCTCAAGTCGGTCGAATCCGGGACCCTCTGAACCAAAGGCCTCAAGCTGATCATTCAGCCAAGGAGCCGGACACAAAGCAACTTGGCAGGTTCGAGCCTAGCTCAATACGATTGTATCTGACGGTGCTCAAATCCCTCAGCCTCGTGTCAGTAGATTTACTGGCACGCAAAAGAACTCCTGCGGGACTACATTCAGGCAACTCGGCTTATCAGAAAAAGTAGTTAGTAGGACGTAAAACTAATAATAATTTACGAAAAATAAGCATTTGTTTACATTACTTCTTTTTCAAAATGCTGTGGAAATGTGCTCTGTAGGATACAATGTAATAATAAATAGTGTTATTAGTTTTTCGTCCTACCAACTACTTAGTACGGTTTTCGGAGACGTTGAAGTGGCGGACATATGTCCCGCCGGAGTTTCCTTACGTGCTAGTAAATCTACTGATAGAAGGGTGACGTATCTGAGCACCTTCAAATACCAAATATGCCAACTTAGCTCAGAAATCCAGCGCTCTACCGTCTGAGTCACTCAGCCAGGCAGGATACAGTTCATCATGTCTGGCTGTCTGGTCAGTTCCTACAAGAAAATAAAAGTAGGTCTACCCTACACGTGCTGGATTATGCTACACAGGCAACGTAATTCTGCTAATCGCCCATAACTGTGTACTTTAGTAAAAAAAAAAAAAAAAAAAAAAAAAAAAAAAAAAAAAAAAAAAAAAAAAATCTTATTTGAAGTATGATTACATTCGTCGTGTTTTTCCTACAATTTATGCATTAGCTTGCCACACACGTAGAGAGCATAATTTATTCGATCTAATCTATTAAAAGTAACGCATCGTAAGCGGAAGAAAGGCGCTTAAACTATGGAGTCGCTATTTCGTCTTGGCACCACCCAGAGCGCTGTAGCAGCCATGTTAGCCACTCTATAGTCCTCTTTCTAGCTCGTTGTTGCCACGTAAGGAAATACCCCAGAAAGTAAATATCGCCGCCCGATGCTCTTCTTTTCTCTTTTTTGTAATGGCTGATCACTGCTGCCAACCTGCCTGGTTACATATTAAAATCATCAGACATAACCATAACAAACTAACCTCAATGTAAACACCGATAATGAATGTTTCCCTACCCTAGTAAATGATAAAAGATAAGATGAAATAAATCAAGATAATTATGAATATCTCCTCAATGAGGAATTAAGGAAATAAACACACTTTCTCACTTAAATTAACTGTCTTTATTTTGATATACAGTAGGCGTACTATAACCATATTCTTGAAAAGAGGGGCGTGTTAAACGATGCAATTTATTTAATAAGTCTTTGCAGTGTGATTTTCGAAAGTTCCAGACATCCAATGACTTCCCTTTCTTTTGCGCGAATATTTCCTTCTCTCTTCAATACCGGTAACCAGTAAGGAGAGAGATTATTGGGCATATTTTCAGCCTGCAGGCTGGTTATATCTTCAAGCTTATCAGGAAACATATAGGAATACTAATGTGCCAAGCTCCGTGAACGGAATTTAGGTCAGCTTTGAAGTTCACTGCGGATTTGAAAATAATAATGTTAAAAGTTCTACTGCCAAAATTTTGTCCCGCAAGAGTTATTTCATGTACCGGTAGATCTAGACATGAGACTGGCGTATTTGAGCACTTTCATCATTTCACACACACTATGTTATTAAATGCATTATCCGAACATGCCACAATCCTGCTTACCTGGTATTAGCCAAATAGATTTACAATCCCACAGAAAAAGAAAATATGCTTTAAATATTCTCGCAAATGTATCACTAGTGACTTTAACGGCGATGCGGTGGCAATACGCACTTCACGCTAGAGCAGTGATTGAACGTTGCCAACGTGCCAGATTAACGGTAAATGTAAGACGTCGTATCGGCAAGTAGGGTCCCTAAACTGTATGGGTACCGACACTGAAAAAGACCCAACAGCAAGAAAAGTAACCATAAATCAATATCTTAATATTACAGAGGAGAAAGGGTAAGGTTGCACCCTTAGGGTACGAACTTACACGGAGAGGACTATAGCGAGTGCTGGGCTGCGAGAAGTAATGCATTGATGTACAGGACATCTAAAATCATTCAGTTCAGTAATCCAATGAATAAATGACTTGCTCAGGGTAGCCAGCTTAGATTTCTCCTCATCTTTGAATTTTGCCTTTGTTTGCTTTCATTGCGTGAGGTTATGTTTGTCAGTGAGTTATCCAAGTGAATACTGTATTGTGAATTTGAATACTGTAAATGCACTTCTGTTGAATACACTTTGGAAACTTTTCTTTCCATGGCATTTCACTTTGAATCAAGGTTAATAGCGTTCAGTACAGGTCTTGGAATATTTTTTGATGCAGCAAGGGTGTGCATTTCTGAATTAAGAGTAGGCGGTTAATTCGAAATGACATAATTCAAAGTCCGATTTTTGCGTCCCAACGACTGCGTATTAACGTTTTACTGTATATCAATAAAGTATTGATTAGGTGGAAGATTCCCATCTCCATAACTGTGTATACTAAACCATCAATACAGACTAATAGATTATAATAAGGCTATGTCGGAGTCGATTACTAATACCATACCTGCCAAATTTGAAAAGGGCTATCAGTAAAACTCACACGCGACAAAAAGAATAAAATAACGATTTTCGACATACCCAGGCTTTACATTACAAATCATTACTCTTGTCATTGTTCTGTATTGAAAACAGCTATCTCACTAAGTTTACAAAAGGAGTATTTTATAATACCACCTATTCAATACAATTAATATCACAGTTATGTGGTTAAATGAACATAGAAAATGCAAAACTTAAAGGGACATGTTTCGCTCTTTTATTGGGCATCATCAGCCTTATTTAATCTTAAAACAATCGTTGGTCTGGAAACATTATCACATATAAAAACTTAACTGACAAAATTTTTAATAGTATTGACACTGTGGATTGAAAATTACATTATAAAGGTATTAAGACAAAACACATCGTCGTTGCCAGGACAAAACCTCCTATGTGATAATGTTTTTGGAGATATACTGACTCACAGCACATACGTTATGAAGAGCGAGAATACCTTGACAATATCACACAATATTGCACCTTAGAAGGCAGAACCTTACCTACCAAAGTTGTAAGAAAAAATATTTCACATAGGAGGTTTTGTCCCGGCAGCGACGATATACAACATATGCTAAAATCAATTTATACAATTTAAAAGGTTTGTCTAAAAAGAAAAGTAATTTGTCTTATTAATTCTAAAAATAACACGTCTGTCACAGATAGATCCTCGTTCATAAAAAGTTTGAACAATAAGCTCCGCTTGGGGATCAGGTTATCAAACACAAGGCTTCAGTAGATAAGCATTGTATGATGAAACGAAAATATTGAGGCAGAATTCTGTTTTATTAAGAAAAAAACGTGGCCAGAAAGAAGGCGGACGGGTTAAAAATGGTCTTATTGTGTTGTGTAAATAAAAATAATTGTATGTTGACTAGTGCTAGTAGATAGTGGAACGTTGGTTAAACTGTTAATAAACTTAACCATGATAGGTTAATATTGTGTTTGGTCCGTATTGACTGGTCTGAATGTATAATATAACTCTGTAAAGAAACAAAAAGCGAGCTTAACGGTGTGTGAATTAATCGAGTGAGATTCCCTGAGAATTATTTGCTATGTAAAATGGGTACTTACTCATTCACCGTAAACTATGTCCGTTCTGAAGTATCAGCAGCATTAGTCTGTTTAGAGCTCCTACTCCTAGTGCTGTATCGATGCAGTAGAGTTGGTGGGGAATGTCGAGGGGAAGAGGGGGTAGGCGGAGCTTTGCGTGCCGATGCTAATGCGGTAGGGGATTGTCAGGAGGAGCAAGTAGAGGCTATTTAGTGAGACAAGGGGAGTTTTTTAATTCAAAGGATTTAAATACTCGTGGGACTCTTATGGTTTGGCTTAACCGTTTTTAGTAACTTTTTAAGTATACAGGACACATGTCCTCAAGATGTCGTCAAGATTTCGATCTTTATTATACGTCTTGTCCAGAAAAAAATATATATTTTCTCTAATTCATTTAAAAGTTTATCTTTGCCTGTATTCCTGATTATTGTGAGATCTTGTTCAATTGAAGTGAAATGGTGATCGGTTTCTTTCATATGTGTGCTCATTGCCGAATATTTGTTATGTTTTTCTGCATTGAAATGTTCCATGTACCTTACATAGAAGCTTCGTCCAGTCAGTCCAACATATAAAATTCCACACTGGGAACATTTTAATCTGTAGACTCCTGAACATCTATTATTATTATTATTATTATTAATTTTATTATAATTGAAAAATATATTTTGAGATGTGTTGATTGTTCTGAAGGCTATGTTCATATTACATTTATATTACAGAATTGAAGGAAAAACTTCCAAGGTTAGCAGAAGATCTGAATACTAAATTTGATCAGAGTCAACACATATTAACAAAAAACTTGAAAACTAAGATGCGGCCTTTAAAGAGTACAATTGATTTTTGCAACATTGTAAGTGAGTTCAATCTAATGCTCCTTCGACGTGATTAATATGTACCCGGCCAGAGATACAGTTAACATCATCTATAATAATATCTGTAAATAAAGCGGCCTCAGTAGAATGGAGATCGACGAGTCTGAGACTATTGAATTTTGTCTTAAGACTATATCACATTTAATAAGAAAATTTATAAGCAGAACGGTTTAGCAATGGGTGACCCAATATCAGGCATCCTAGCTAATATTTACATGGACTTGATTGAACACACAGAAATAAGAACTAACATCAAAGGAATTTGTTTGTGGTTGAGATACAGGGATGACACGTTTGTAATAAATGATAAGAATTTAGCCAATAATGGCGAAGTATTATGAAGTTTAAATAATATCGACCCTCACTTAAATTTCACTAAAGAAGATGAAGACAAGGGCTCCTTAAATTTTTTAGAACATAAAGGTCACCCGAGCCAATAACACCTTTGATTTCCATATATAGGGAGCCTCCGTGGCTCAGATGGCAACGCGTCGGCCTCTCACCGCTGGATACCATGGTTCAAATTCCGGTCACTCCATGTGAGATTTGTGCTGGACAATGGGAAGGCGGGACAGGTTTTTCTCCGGGTACTCCAGTTTTCCCTGTCATCTTTCATTCCAGCAACACTCTCCATTCTCATTTCATGGCATCTATCAGTCAACTTTGGGAGTGGTGACCCCATCGTACTAATAGCCTATATCTGCTTTATTCATTACATCCCTGACCCGGTCATTGACTTAGACTTGAAAACAGGCTGTAGGTTTTCGTTTTCATTTCCATATATCTATAGAAAACTTACACATTCATCTGTAAATATAAATAATTCCTCATTACACCCCAGTTTCCAGAAACAGGCATCTTTTCATACTTTAATATACAGAGCATTAAGAATCCCTCTTTCCCCTACTAGCTTAAAGACCAAGTTAAACTACATAAGGAACCTTAACAAACTTAATGGTTTTAAGGTTGAGATGGTAAATCGCTTAATTCATAAAATCACGAATCCACAAATCTTATACCCAACAAACCTAAAAGAACTGAATACGCCACTTGCACATACAGTAGTCCAGCTGTCCACCAAATTACTAACACTTTCAATACATGTATTATGAACATAGCCTTCAGAACAATCAACACAACTCAAAATATATTTTTCAATTATAATAAAATTAATAATAATAACAATAGATATTCAGGTTGAGGAGTCTACAGATTAACATGTTTTCAGTGTGGACTTTTGTATGTTGGACAGACTGGACAAGGCTTCTATGTAAGGTACATGGAACATTTCAATGCAGAAAAACATAAATATTCGGCAATGAGCACACACATGAAAGAAACCGATCACCATTTCACTTCTATTGAACAAGATCTCACAATAATCAGGAATACAGGCAAAGGTAAACTTTTAAATGAATTAGAGAAAATATATATTTTTTTCTGGACAAGACGTATAATAAAGATCGAAATCTTGACGACATGGAAGTCAAATGTGTCCTGTATACTTAAAAAGTTATTAAAAACGGTTAAGCCAAACCATAAGAGTCCCACGAGTATTTAAATCCTTTGAATTAAAAAACTCCGCTTATCTCACTAAATAGCCTCCACTTGCTCCTCCTGACAATGCCCTACCGCATTAGCATCGGCACGCAAAGCTCCGCCTACCCCCTCTTCCCCTCGACATTCCCCACCAACTCTACTGCATCGATACAGCACTAGGAGTAGGAGCTCTAAACAGACTAATGCTGCTGATACTTCAGAACGGACATAGTTTACGGTGAATGAGTAAGTACCCATTTTACATAGCAAATAATTCTCAGGGAATCTCACTCGATTTATTCACACACCGTTAAGCTCGCTTTTTGTTTTTTTACAGAGTAACCCCGTTCTATATCTTGGTCGTCTACATCTTCAAGAGGCACTACATTTTCTTGAGACTGTCATATAAACCTATAATTCACCCTGATGAATTGTTTTAGCAGCGACTTTAACCAACGTTCCACTAGCACTATTCAACGTACGATTATTTTTATTTAAACAACACAATAAGACAATATTTAACCCGTCAGCCTTCTTTCTGGCCACGTATTTTTAGCCCCTGGTTTTCTTATAAAAACAGAATTCTGCCTCAATATTTGTGTTTCATCATACTATTCTTATCTACTGAAGCCTTGGGTTTGATAACCTGATCCCCAAGCGAAGCTTATTGTTCAAACTTTTTATGAAGAGGATCCATCTCAGTGACAGACACGTGTTATTTTTAGAATTAATACGGCACAAAATACTTTTCTTTTTAGACGAACATTTTAAATTGTATAAATTGATTTTAGCATATGTTGTATATGCTTTGCCTTAAAATCTTTATAATGTAATTTTCAATCCACAGTGTCAATACTATTAAAAATTTTGTCAGTTCGGTTTTAATATGTGATAATGTTTACAGACCAAAGATTGTTATAAGATTAAATAAGGCTGATTATGCCCAATGAAAGAAGGGCAAAACATGTACTTTTAAATTTTGTAATTTCTATGTTCAATAACCACATAACTGTGATATTAATTGAATAGATGGTATAATAAAATATTCCTTTTGTAAACTTAACGAAAATAATAATACTTCTAGGCTACAAAATATAATAATTCATGCTTTAAACAGGATACTTCAATGAAATAACTACTTACATCATAGGCCAATGATTTGTAGATGAACAAAACAATCAAGAAGAAATCCATGTTAAACAGCAGCAGGCGTGCTGAATATTAGGACTTCCTTGATAAATTAAGCAGATATGCAATAATTGTAAGAGGCTTTACACAATAAAACTTGTTTAACTTAACGCAGGCAAGGAATAAACACTGCAAATCACACGCTAGTTCGACTTTAGCTCATTGAGGACCGTGGACGGCGAAAGACGCTTAAGCTTGCTCCTATGCTGCGGGCCGTGGACAGCGTAAGACGTTTAAGCTTGCTCCTATGCTGCGGGCCGGGGACAGCGTAAGACGTTTAAGCTTGCTCCTATGCTGCGGGCCGGGGACAGCGTAAGACGTTTAAGCCTGCTCCTATGCTGCGGGCCGCGGACAGCGTAAGACGTTTAAGCCTGCTCCTACGCTGCGGGCCGCGGACAGCGTAAGACGTTTAATGTTCCGCGCGAAGCAATGCTGTTTATATTCGTCATCTATGGATTATTACACCTTAGTCAGCGTTACTGGTTGTAGCAGGAAGATGGTTGACCTTTTTGAGATAACCCTCGCGTTGAGTGGGCTCATGTTTATCTTAGCTGTTTTAGCGGGAATATCTCAGCACTTCCTCGTGCGTCAAGAGTGTGCTTGAGATTCCAATGCAGTGCATGTCGTTCTGACCGAGTGTAATATAATGGCTTATAAAACAAAGTTTAGTACAGAAGATTAATTATTAGATATTGTTCACAATGATGATTCTGGTGATGAACTTATTCCTGAAATAGACTCAAGACAGTGAAAGTGACGAGGAAATTCCGATTCCTGAATGCGATAGGCTTATAGAGAGAAGTGAAATGCCTGATACATATCCTAGTTATTGTCCACCTGTTCCACCATTTACAGGGCATTCAGGCTGAACGTTCAAATAGAAAATGAGCAGGATATTATGAGTTACGTGAGTATTTTCATGAATGACTAATTTTATCAGTATGTGTGTGAGCAGATGAATCTATACGCGAGTCAAGCGATAAGTGCGGCGCCCTGCCCTTTCACAAAGAATTCGATTATGCAATCCTGGAAACCGATTGATGTCTCCGAGTTGAAAAAGTTTTTAGGGTTGATGTTCATCACAGGTATAGTCCAAATGCCTGATATAAAAATGTACTGGACCGAAGACTGTTTTTCAGACTCCGATGTCCCGAACACGCTTCCTTCATATTCTTTCATTTCTTCACTTCGGTGACAGTAATCATTATGCCGAGAGTACAGACAGGCTGTGTAAAATTAGACCAATTTTGGGAATTTTGAGCAATAAATTTTCAACCATGTACACTCAGGCAAAAGGAGTGTATTGGATGAGGGGATGCTAGCCTGGTGAGGGTGTTTGAAATTTCGAGTCTACAATCCTGGAAAACTTACTAAGTACAGCATTTTAGTCAGGATGGTGTGACAGTCTAGTTCAGGATATATTTGCACTCAAAATTTATGATGGAAGTGGAATTTCACTCAGATACACACTGTTGGAATTACTGAATCCCTACCTCGACCAGGGGTATGCGGTATATAAGGATAATTTTTATAACAGTGTAGGTTTGGCTAAGGAGTTGTTTGAGCGCAACACCACTGTTTGTGGAACAATATGGCAAAACAGGGGGAAGACCGAACTTAGAAAAGGATAAACACAATGGCAAATCAATCAATCAATCAATCACTACTGATCTGCCTTAAAGGCAGTCGCCCAGATGGCAGATTCCCTATCTGTTGCTTTCCTAGCCTTTTCCGAAATGATTTCAAAGAAATTGGAAATTTATTGAACATCTCCCTTGGTAAGTTATTCCAATCCCTAACTCCCCTTCCTATAAATGAATATTTGCCCCAGTTTGTCCTCTTGAATTCCAACTTTATCTTCATATTGTGATCTTTCCTACTTTTATAAACGCCATTCAAACTTATTCGTCTACTAATGTCATTCCACGCCATCTCTCCGCTGATGTCGAGCAGCTCTTCTTCTTTCTCTCAATTCTTCCCAACCCAAACATTGCAACATTTTTGTAACGCTATTCTCTTGTCGGAAATCACTCAGAACAAATCGAGCTGCTTTTCTTTGGATTTTTTCCAGTTCTTGAATCAGGTAATCCTGGTGAGGGTCCCATACACTGGAACCATACTCTAGTTGGGGTCTTACCGGAGACTTATATGCACTCTCCTTTACATCCTTACTACAACCCCTAAACACCCTCATAACCATGTGCAGAGATCGGTACCCTTTATTTACAATCCCATTTATGTGATTACCCCAGTGAAGATCTTTCCTTATATTAACACCTAGATACTTACAATGATCCCCAAAAGGAACTTTCACCCCATCAACGCAGTAATTAAAACTGAGAGGACTTTTCCTATTTGTGAAACTTTCAACCTGACTTTTAGCCCCGTTTATCAACATACCATTGCCTACTGTCCATCTCACAACATTTTCGAGGTCACGTTGCAGTTGCTCACAATCTTGTAACTTATTTATCACTCTATAGAGAATAACATCATCCGCAAAAAGCCTTACCTCCGATTCCACCCCTTTACTCATATCATTTATATATATAAGAAAACATAAAGGTCCGATAACACTGCCCTGAGGAACTCCCCTCTCAACTATTACAGGGTCAGATAAAGCTTCACCTACTCTAACTCTCTGAGATCTATTTTCTAGAAATATAGCAACCCATTCAGTCACTCTTTTGTCTAGTCCAATTACACTCATTTTTGCCAGTAGTCTTCCATGATCCACCCTATCAAATGCTTTAGACGGGTCAATCGCGATATAGTCCATTTGACCTCCAGAATCCAAGATATCTGCTATATCTTGCTGGAATCCTACAAGTTGAGCTTCAGTGGAATAACCTTTCCTAAAACCGAAATGCCTTCTATCGAACCAGTTATTAATTTCACAAACATGTCTAATATAATCAGAAAGAATGCCTTCCCAAAGCTTACATACAACGCATGTCAAACTTACTGGCCTGTAATTTTCAGCTTTATGTCTATCACCCTTTCCTTTATACACAGGGGCTACTATAGCAACTCTCCATTCATCTGGTATAGCTCCTTCGACCAAACAATAATCAAATAAGTACTTAACATATGGTACTATATCCCAACCCATTGTCTTTAGTATATCCCCAGAAATCTGATCAATTCCAGTCGCTTTTCTAGTTTTCAACTTTTGTATCTTATTGTAAATGTCATTGTTATCATATGTAAATTTTATTACTTCTTTGGCCTTAGTCTCTTCCTCTATCTCGACATTATCCTTGTAACCAACAATCTTTACATACTGCTGACTGAATACTTCTGCCTTTTGAAGATCCTCACATACACACTCCCCTTGTTCATTAATTATTCCTGGAATGTCCTTCTTGGAACCGGTTTCTGCCTTAAAATACCTATACATACCCTTCCATTTTTCACTAAAACTTGTATGACTGCCAATTATGCTTGCCATCATGTTATCCTTAGCTGCCTTCTTTGCTAGATTCAATTTTCTAGTAAGTTCCTTCAATTTCTCCTTACTTCCACAGCCATTTCTAACTCTATTTTTTCCAGTCTGCACCTCCTTCTTAGTCTCTTTATTTCTCTATTATAATAAGGTGGGTCTTTACCATTCCTTACCACCCTTAAAGGTACAAACCTGTTTTCGCATTCCTCAACAATTTCTTTAAACCCATCCCAGAGTCTGTTTACATTTTTATTTAGTTTTCCACCGATCATAGTTACTTTTTAGAAACTGCCTCATGCCTGCTTTATCAGCCATATGGTACTGCCTAATAGTCCTACTTTTAGGACCTTCCTTTCTATCACATTTATTTTTAACTACCACAAAAACAGCTTCATGATCACTAATACCATCTATTACTTCAGTTTCCCTAATAGAGCTCACCTGGTTTTATCAGCACGACATCCAGGATATTTTTCCCTCTGGTTGGTTCCATCACTTTCTGAATCAGCTGTCCTTCCCATATTAACTTATTTGCCATTTGTTGGTCATGCTTCCTGTCGTTCACATTTCCTTCCCAATTTACATCTGGCAAATTCAGATCTCCCGCTACAATCACATTTCTTTCCATGTCGTTTCCCACATAGCTGACTATCCTATCAAATAATTCCGAATCCGCATCAGTGCTACCCTTTCCCGATCTGTACACTCCAAATATATCAAGTTGCCTATTATCTTTAGAAATGAGCCTTACACCTAGAATTTCATGTGTCCCTAAAGAAGTTAGGGAACGACAGAAAAGTCTGAAGAGGGGAGAAGTGACTTTTATTAGAGATGGCAACGTGGTTCTTTCATGGATGGACAAGAGGGTCATAACAATGATTTCAACAATGCATTCAGCAGAAATGACAGAAGTACCAAAAGGTAGATTTGGAAAACCTGCAATGAAGCTGGAATGTATTGTTGTTGATAACCTACACATGCATGGAGTGGATATTGCTGATCAGTACGTTGCAATGTATCCATTCATGAGGAAAACAGTGATGTGGCCCAAAAAGGTTTTATTTTTTATTTTACAATGTG
This sequence comes from Anabrus simplex, assembly GCF_040414725.1. Classification (NCBI taxonomy): domain Eukaryota; kingdom Metazoa; phylum Arthropoda; class Insecta; order Orthoptera; family Tettigoniidae; genus Anabrus; species Anabrus simplex. The sequence continues at coordinate 10,330,134 of NC_090270.1, forward strand.
CCCTCTTCAATGCATTTAGGCTTCATCAAAAGAACACTAGAAACAAATCAGCAATGATAATTTACAATAGGAATATAGCGTATGAAAATGTCCGAGAACAAATGTGTTGATATCTACTGAAACATCGGAAGGAAGCTGGATCACTGAACATCACATACAATAACACACACTCAAGGCAGTCAAACAGTTCATTAAAACAAGTCAAAGCACAGAAAGTCTTAATCCATTAAATGAATACGACACACACACGTGGACCGAATGTAATGATTCTTCTTTATAATTTAATGGGCTTCGCTAATAGCAGTATACCCAGTTACTGGAACGAATGTAATTAGTTCAACGAATACAGGAAACTGCGAGGCTCAAAGTTATAACACAAAAACTCAAACACTTCATTAAAAAAAGGCCAAAACATTCAAGGAATGCCAACTTCGTGAACAAAGGACAACGCTCACGTGGTCAAAGAATATAGGTTAAATCACAACAAGGGAATGGAGCAGAGCAAAGAATTTGCAAAGCAGAGCCTGCCTAAGATTCACACTGAAGAACTGTTATCCCAGCTTTAAAATCAGTTCCAATAACGGCACAAACATCGCACTGTTAAAAATACCAATCATATCAAAGAATGAGTTATCGACTATCGTGGACTTGCCTTCAACCCATGCAAAGAATCGACTGTATGGAAGTGGAGCAATTATGAAATGACAACGTTTCAAATTTTTGTTCGTGAAGTCATAAAATAACACTGTCCATCCATAAAACCCTAAAATGCTACAATTTCCATAAATTTTACTGATAACCCGTAAAAGTTGGCAAGTATGTAATACCCATCAACTGCTATTCTCTAGAAGATAATTCAAAATGAAAGAGGATAACACATTTTCGTAATAAATATGGCTGATAGCAGTTGTTAATCCGTTAGAAATAAGGGCTGAAGTAAACGATCGGTTAATTTTAATGTTATATACTGAAATTAAGTAAGAATGTGATACCCCTCGAGATATGGCAGAATACTGTACATCACTAATTTCAGCGGATAGTTTATATTTTCTCGAGTCTAGTTAAATTTTGGAAAGACTGTTCCCATGTAAATTTGTAGTGAGGTGGTTATCATTTCTCTACGTGCACTTGAAATATGTTTTCATGATACATATACGGTTAGGTTAGGTGAGGCTGTTGGAAGGAGAAATCTGGAACGTTTTCAATTTTTTCAGAATGAAGTTAAACATACTGATACACTTTAACGTAGTATCGGATTTCGAAAAATAACAAACGAGTAAGCCGTAGTGTGGATATCATCCACGAAAATGCACGTTTTGAACAAACTGATTGCTATTTCATACCGATTTTGATTTGTATGGGGTTTTCCCGACTTTTACGAAAATCTGATATGACAAACCGTTATAGCGAGTAACTTGTTCGCCGTTATGAATTCCCGCTATAACTGACTTCTACAGTAGTTTATGCAACGTAAATAATATTGTGGTGGCCATGGAGAATGTATTAGCCAAGGATATTGCATTGGGTCTTTATAGGAATGTAGTTGACCTTGTTCATTCCTGAGCAAGCACACTTCGTTTCGTCGTTCTACCTGCTTTAGTTTGCTTTTGAGACTTGGTTGTAGCGGACGCTGTCGTGTAGTTGTGCCGCGATCATGAGCAGGGCATTAATCTGCAATTCCTGGTGAAATTAAAGAAATCACCCATGGAATGGTTTCAAATGTTAAAGGAGGTGTTTGGTGCAGAGTGTTTGAGTGGGTGAAGGTCGGGAAGAGGTTGAAGATGACGACCTGTGACTGTCAGAAGTGAAGGGTGTTCTGCTGAGTGAATGGGTTCCTGAGGGTCAAACGGTAAATCAGCAATACTATAAAGAAGCCCTAATCAAGCTAAGGGAAAGAGTAAGGAAGAAAAGACCAGATGCATGGAAGAACGGCTCATGACAACACACCGGCCCAGTCTGTGAAGAAGTTTTTAGCTGACAAGTGCACTCCTATGCTACAACATCTTCCGTATTTGCCTGATCTTCCCCCGTGTGACTTTTATCTCTTCCCAAAAGTGAAAAGTGTATTGAAGGGAACACATTTTCAGTGCGTGGAACACGTAAAAGTAAAAACGGCAGAGTTGTTGCACAGGGTGACAAAGGATGACCTACAGCATTGTCTCGAACAATGGAAGGCATGTATGCAATGGTGTATAGATAGGGGAGGGGAGTATGTTGAAGGGGGATAAAAGTGTATTGTACCTTTGTTTGCAATAAATCACATTTTCACATCAATCTCGTTATTTAATTGCCGCACCTCGTATACCTCTGCTGACACATCATGCATCGAGATGGATGATTCAAACAGAAGTAATGTTTCGACTAATGACGAAAGTAATTCCTCTCAGCCTGTGGGTAACCATTGCAGGCAACTGTTTAAGTCCCTCCGGGGGGGGGGGTCAATATTCATATATCAAAAAGCACATTCGAATGAGCACCGAACACCTAGTTAATCGAACCACCAAGTAAGTACTGAAATAAATTTAGGAACATCTGCAGAACAAGGGCATGAATCTATAAAAGAAATAAAACAACAAAACACACATAACTCGTACTACCAAGAGCAAATGGTGATACGGAAGGAAAAGCTACAAGGTGACATCAATGATTCTGAATTTTTCTCATTTGTAGAAGACTTTCTCAAGTTTCTGTCCACTGCAATTGATTTTTTGCCTGGGCCTAAACACCCAGCAAGGAAATTTTACAAGGCACGTAAAAAGAAATCGTATGTTAATATGGAAAAAGGATATAAACAAAGTTCAAATCCGCAAAGGTCCGCTAATAGGGATAGAGAAAAAAGACTAAGTAAATATTTATATCAGTTAACTCAATTTCAGTTCCACAATCAACGTAGCAAAGCAGTTAGAACTGTCCTACATGAAAACAATGAAACATGTCTGATTAATTCTCAACATGTATATGGCTATTTTCATGAAATATTAGGACATTAAAATAATTCAGTGAGAAAATTATCTCCAAAAGTGAGTGAAGTGAACGGTTCACAATGACATGTTTAATGATGTTATATCTAAAGATGAAATACAGCTTGCAACAAGTAGAATTGCAGTGGACACTTCACCCGAACCTGATTACGTCATCGTTAACTATTAAAAGTGTCACAGGTGAACAATATAGTGGAAGTGGAAAGTGTTTTTGGAGACTTTATTTGTAAAGTATGATATAATGTTTTATTTGTAATGACCTAACCTGTACTGTGTAATATTTGTAAATAGTAGATTTCTATTCTGTACTTACTGGAAGTATCTAGAAAATTGTTGAACAGGGTGTGTGCCTTTTGTGGGTTATGTTTTCTAGAAGGAACTTTTTTTAATATTCTGGAAATGGAAGATTCGCGAACGTGTGTATTCGAGAATGTTAGTTACAGTTCGCGACCAGAATAGGAATTGTGATTGGTGAACCTAGGAGGGGATGGGGGGACTCATGCATTCTGATTGGCTACTCCAAGGCCAGAGTTTTCCCATATATAGTGAGCGAGGCAGCATTCGCGATAATTCGGTCTTGTCTTGGCCTGATCTGTCTTTAGTCCGTGTTGGTCTGCGTCCTGTGCGGCAACTCGCTTCCGGGATGGCGCACCTTTGGGTAAGCACTCATACTTTCCGTTCCGGTTAAAATTTGTGTAACGTTCAATTGCTATTTCGTATAGGAGTCTGCCCTAACCTAACCTAGATTCGCCAAATTAATTATTCACAATTAAGTATTTATTTATTTTCCACCTAGTCGATACAATGATTGCTTAAGGCAATTTTTAATGGTCAAAAGTGGTACATGTTTCGTATATTATCAACATCTTCAGCCACATAACACTGTTTAGATGAAAAATATATAAAATTGACAAAGTAATGCTTTAGAGGAAGTGTCCTTAAAATTAACTTCCTCTAAAGCATTACTTTGTCAATTTTATATATTTTTCATCTAAACAGTGTTATGTGGCTGAAGATGTTGATAATATACGAAACATGTACCACTTTTGACCATTAAAAATTGCCTTAAGCAATCATTGTATCGACGAGGTGGAAAATAAATAAATACTTAATTGTGAATCTATTGAAGTGCGATATGGACCATGAAGCTGATTTTATGTAAAATTAATTATTTACGACGCCTTAGCTTTTCTGCTGGGGTTCCCTGTTCGTTTTCGAGGCACTCCCATTTCTTACTTCACTAAAGATGTAGATTGTAATTTAATATATTTACCTTGGGTTTTGCCTCTGGTAGTTCAGTGTCTCTTGATGCACGAGTTTAGGAGAGTACATTCACTTACTGTAAATTCTAATTCCTCTTAAACTACTAACGTGCATTGTACTACTGTATTTGTAACTAGTTGTATAATTGGTTTGAAGTTTGAAACTCGTAGTGAAGCCCATTATCAAAGAAACTCTAAGATATGTGTATCACGGAGATTATAGTTCGTAAGTTGTAACCTGGTGGATTTTATTCGGAATGTATTTGTAAAATTTCACTTGTAAATAATATTTTTCAAATTTAAGGATCACGGCGATTTATTTCGGAGCCTGCAATCTAAGCCATGTCCATGCCCTCGGTAGGTCCTGCCTGTTTCCACTTTCCTGGTTTATTATCCACTAGTTGGCCCTACTGATATTTCGTATTATGTTGTTGACTGAGACCCGCGCAGGACAGCTGATGTTTCTCTGCGTGTTTAGTGTTTCCTGATAGTGGTGTAGTTGCTCTTACTTCCCTCCTTTATTGTGTTTAGTACTTGTTTGTGTAACCACCGTAGTATAGGTTACAAATTGGTAGCAGAGACAAGCGCTGGGTTGCCGACGAAGAAAAGTGAACCGTGATCATACCTAACTTATAACTCTGTAAGAGTTGTGGTTCGTATATCGCTTGAAATCTTGTTTCTACCTGTCAGGATGGCTCGCGCTGTTCCTATTCCTTTCCATTTTAGAAAGGCAGAACATATTTACGAGTTAAAAATTCGCAAAATTAATTCAACAGGCAATGTCAGAGATGACACTAGCCTGTTGAAGCAGTCCCTTGACCTACCTATAACCATTCCTGAGTTAACTACAGACGAGTTGCGCGAGTCTTTGGCCGTGATTGAAGATAGGTTAGCTGAATTTAACTCCTTTCTTGTGTCCTTTAGTGCTTCTAAGCCCTCGCATGGCCAATCAGCGCGGGTTAAGGGGCAGTTCCTCCTCTGCGAACCATGTGACCTTGCCGCGGTGGGGAGGTTTGCGTGTCTCAATGATGCAGATAGCCGAGCCGCAGGTGCATCCATATTGGATGGGTATCTGTTGAGAGACCAGACTAACGAATGGTTCATCGAAAGGGGGATAGCACCCTTTCGGTAGTTGTAAGGCCGGCAGTCTAGATGATTGACTGATACGGCCTTGTAATAATACTCTACATGGCTTAGCTGTGTTGATACTGCTACATGGCTGAAAGCAACGGGAAACTACAACCGTAACTAACTCCCGAGGACATGCAGCTCTCTCTGTATGAATGATGTACTGATGATGGTTCCTCCCGGGTAAAATATTCCGGAGGTAAACAAGTCCCCCATTCGGATCTACGGGTGGGGACTACACGAGAGTGGGCGATCATCAGGAAGATGGATACTGACATTCTGCGAGGCGGAACGTGGAATGTTAGAAGCTTGAATCGTTGTGGTAGGTTAGAGAATCTGAAAAGGGAGATGGATAGGCTAAAGTTAGATGTAGTTGGTATAAGTGAAGTACGTTGGCAGGAAGAACAAGATTTTTGGTCAGGCGACTACCGAATTATCAACACAAAATCAAACAGGGGAAATGCAGGAGTTGGTTTAATAATGAATAAGAAAATAGGGCAGCGTGTAAGCTACTACGACCAGCATAGTGAAAGAATTATTGTCGTCAAGATAGACACCAAACCAATGCCCACCACCATAGTGCAGGTCTATATGCCTACTAGTTCAGCGGATGATGAAGAAATCGAAAGAATATACGAGGAGATAGTTGTGGTGTTACAGAAGAATGCTGAAGGTGAGATGGATAGATCGAATCACGAATGAAGAGATACTGAATCGAATTGGTGAGAGGAGATTGATTTGGCTAAATTTGACAAGAAGACGTGATAGAATGATAGGACACATCTTAAGACACCCAGGACTTATTCAGTTGGTTTTTGAAGGAAGTGTAGGTGGTAAGAAAGGTAGAGGTAGACCAAGGTTTGAATATGACAAGCAGATTAGAGCAGATGTAGGATGCAATAGCTACGTAGAAATGAAGAGGTTAGCACAGGATAGGGTGGCATGGAGCGCTGCATCAAACCAGTCTATGGACTGATGACTCAAACAACAAGGGGCAGTTATTACATTATTTAGACAGGATTAAGGATTTGTTGTCTATCGAACTGCCGGAAGTTGAGCGGCAGAAATGTCAAACCTTACTAGAACAGTTTTCCAGAGTTTTCGACAGAATCAGTGGTTTGCTTGAAGGCAATAAGTTAAATAACACTGTTTCTGAAATTCAAGTGTCTATCCCATCTGAAATGAGTGACAGTGTTAATTCTGGTGATGCATCTGTTGCTGCTCAAGTGTGCAATCCGACACCTAGTGCTGGTGTTAGGTCTATTCAGTAGTCTGAGGTGAATAATGCTGCCCTGGGATCTTCTGTTTCATTATCTGGAACTAGGAAACCTGTAAGTCATTCTAATGATATATCTCTTTTGCATGTTGGTTCCCGTACAAGTTTTCCTGTGGTTACTGCTAATTCTGTTGTGGCTCAGTGTTTGCCCTCTATTATTACACAACCCGGTTCTGATGCAATGGTGCAAAACCACCCCCGTCTTAGCGCCATCGGTATCAGGTTGCATAACCTCTACACAACCGGCTAATGCCCAAATGGTCTCTCGGGTTAGTGAGAAACTTTCTCATATGAGGTTATCTGCCCCCGTAACATTGCAGGATAACGTTAGTCCTAACCTATCCTGTACTCCGTCCTTTTCACAAAGGAACCCGAATCAAAGATACGAGGCCTCACTAAACCCTGTGGACTATTCTAAGCCTTCCCAAGCACACCTACACCTGTTTTCCCCCCGATTTTCTCCAATCTGCCTCACCCGTTGACCACTGTGTTTAAGGGTGTCTCTAAATTTTCAGCTAACTCCGTTGATGAAGTTATTTCCTTCCTTCGCTTTCTAACCGAGTTCAAGGATCAGGCAATAGTGTATAATCTCAGTAACGATAATGTATTTCAAATTCTATACCTGCATGTCTCTGGAGCCCTTTCTGAGCATATTGTCAGGGCCATTTCGCAAAGATGGTCTATAGATCAGTTTCATGCCCATGTGCTTGAATATTTCATTCCTGCTCATGCCCTGTCTGCATTAGTGCAGAAGCACTATTTCAGAGTACAACATCTTAACGAGTCATTATCTGAATATGTTCAACACATTAAGCTCCAAGCTTAGATTTTTCGGCTCCACTATTCAGAGGCTCAGATGGTTGCCAACATAATTGAAGGTCTCGCCCCGAAGTATAGATCATATCTGGCTCTTTCACCCTGACCAGCAACGTTCGCCCAGTTGGAAGCAATTACAGTGTCCGCTGAAGGCATTCGATATGCCGACCAGTTACGCCTAGCATTAGCCCCACCTCCTATGAGCATGCCCTCTCCTCAGGATTCTAAAACCACCACGTCACCTGCTTCCAACTCATGTAATCCTCGTTCGTGCTTCAAATGTGGCTCCACGGCTCATCTCAAGTGGGATTGTCCCAAGGCTGGGACATTAGGCAATGCGAAACCTGCCATGGGTAGAGGCTCTTCCACCAATTCTTCTTGCCGTAACTGTGGATCAACTAGGCATTTCTCTAGGCAGTGCCCACGTAACATTTCTAGCTCTGGACCTTCAGGCCATAGTAGTGTTAGATGACTAACAGCCAGTTCTGATGGTAAATCCCAAAGCATGGCTTCTTGTCTTGTCGATCATGACGGCACCTTGGTTGATTTATTTAATTGTAAGGGTAATGATTGTTCCCAGTCTGACTCTGGTGTTCATTTCTTGCAATCTTGTAGGATTTCTGCCATACCTTCTTGTAAACTACCATATTTATGCATAGAGGTAAATAATGAACCTGTCTGTGCGTTACTAGACTCGGAGTAGTGTCAGCTTGATGAGTGAGACTTGGTACGATTCTATGAAAACTGCTTGCAAGTTACCTACATTACAACCCGTGTCCTTAACCTGCCATACTGCTAATTCTAACTCGTTGAACATTGTAGGATCACTAGAGGTCAAGATCAGAGTCCGTGATTTCACCTGGAAAAATGCCAGTACTAGTCGCAAAGGATTTATCCTGCCAATTCATATTGGGTGTAAATTTTATTGTTAAAACAGGCATGATTTTGGACCTCCAGTTCAACAGATTCCATTTTAAATTTTGAGCAAGAACCTTTGAGCTGTGTGATCGCTCCCCTATTCTGCCTTGTCACGTTAATGCTGTTCCTGAAGATTCTGATGAACCCAAGGCTTTTGATTTTAATCACTTACCCGAAGAGCAGGCCAATCAACTTAGGAAACTCTGCGATAAATTCCCTGATGTCTTCACCGACAGGTTAGGTGTCACCAATGTATTAGAATACAAAATTGAGGTTACGGATAACATACCTGTTCGCTCTCCTCCGTACCGGTTGTCACCTCCCAAAATTAAAGCCCTGAAGGCTATCATTGATCAAATGTTCGCTGACGGAGTGATACACCCGTCCAAGTCAGCCTATTCTTCTCCCATGTTTCTGGTCCCTAAACCGCAAGGTGGTTATCGGCCTGTAGTCGACTGATGATATAGATGTTGATTCCCATAGGGAATCTGAAATATTAGTCCTGAATGAGCAAATTTATAATACCAATATAAATGTTGAACCGTAAGGTAGTCCTCCAATCTGTCCCACTTCCTGATTTGCACTCTTGTTTTTCTTGGTTCGCTAATGCAAAAATTTTCACCACCTTCTATTTAATTCAGGCTTATTACCAGATACCCCTTGCCGAAGAATCCAAGCATCTCACTGCATTTGCAACCGATTGGAACCTATATGAATTTGAACGCGTTCCTTTTGGCCTGGCCACTGGAGCGTCTGTCATTACACGGTTACTAGATTATGTCTTATCGGACATTAAGTTCAAGTTCGTTTATAATTACCTCGATGATCTGGTAATTTTTAGCGAAACCTTCGAGGAACACCTACTCCATCTCAAAGAAGTGCTTGAAAGACTGCGTAAAGCTGGTCTAACCCTCAAGGCATCCAAGGTTTCCTTCGCACAACCCCAGATATCCTTCTTAGGACATATCGTGTCGGGGAGTCTCAATTGATCAGTCTCGTACTGCCACCACGCAGAATTTTCGCCTCTAAAGGACGTCAAGGCTGTAGCCAGATTAACTGGCATGGTTAATTTCTTTTGCAAATTCATTCCCAATTTTGCTGAACGTGCAGCCCCATTAAATGCTTTGAGAAGAAAGGATGCCAAATTTGTGTGGGGTGATGCCCAACGTGAAGCGTTCAGGGACTTGAAATCTGCCTTATGTAACGCTCCTGTACTGGCTATGCCAGACTTTTCTAAACGCTTCATCCTTCAGACTGACGCCTCTTCCTCAGGCATATCCGGAGTTCTACAGGAATTTCAAGAAGGGCGTCGTCCTATTTCTTATGCTTCAAGTGCCCTGAATCCTGCTGAGCAAAATTATTCCATTTATGAGTTGGAAGCCTTGGCTGTTGTCTTCTCTTTACAATGCTTCAGAATATACCTGGAACATCTTCCTTTCGATCTGGAAACTGACAATCAAGTGTTGAGCTGGGTACTGGCCAAGCCGCGAAAGACCGGTCGTCTAGCACGTTGGGCAGTGCGCATCTCAGCCTTCCAATTTCAAGCCTGCCACATTCGTGGCACGGAAAACGTTGTGGCTGATGGCCTCAGCAGGATGTTCAATCCAGGCAGCTCTGACCCTCAATCAGAGCCAACTGACTCATCTCCCGAACAAGTATCAGCTTTTGTTAATGTAGATCTCATCGACTCTCCCTTCCTTTTCATAGATATATCCAAACATCAAGAGGACGATGCCGAGTTAAAAGGGATTATCGACAGGATTAAATCCGGTGAGCAGGTTAAGCCCTATATTCTTAAGAATGGTGTCCTGTGTTGCCCTGCTCGCGGTCGTAGAGACCCCAAAATTGTAGTCCCAACTAACCTGGTCCCGGCTCTCTTCAAATATTTTCATGAATCCCCAGTGGGCGGTCATCTGGGCGTTTTCAAAACGAGACAGAAGATTTGTAACCACTTCATTTGGAAATCCATGGATAGTGAGATTCGTACCCTCGTCAAGTCCTGTAAGATTTGTAACATCAGCAAACCCGCCCCGAATACTCATCTAGGTCTCTTGTCTTCTGAGCAAACTTCTCGCCCAATGGAAAGACCGTTCATAGACTATATCGGGCCCTTCCCGAGATCTCAGAATGGTCATCGTTTCATACTTGTGTGTGTTGACGCTTTTTCGCATTTTACGTGGCTGTTCCCCACTCGGATGGCTAACGCCAACACCGCCATCTCGTGCTTGAAACAGATATTCGCCTCGTTTGGACCCTGTCAATTCTTGGTAAGTGATAACGCAAGAGCCTTTACTTCTGCCCAGTTCCGGAATTTCTGTTTTGATCTATCCATTGCTCATGTAACCACTACCCCGTATTACCCGAAGCCCAATTATGCTGAGAGAGTGAATCGTAACCTGTGATCTACCCTCATCGCTTATCACTCCTCAGACCACTCCAAGTGGGATTCCTCATTAAATTGGTTGTCATTTGCATTTAACACTGCTGTCCATGAAAGCCACAAGCAAACCCCTGCTTCGTTAATGTTGGCTTTTACTCCAAATTCTCCTCTATCTAACCTAGGGTCAATTAATGATCTTCTGCCCGACAATGCCAGCCCAGAAAAGATCCGAGCTAATTGGCACCGTGCACGAAAGAACTTGAATGTTTATTACGCTAAGGTCCAGCGTAATTACAACCACGGGCGAAGGCCGCACGAGCTCTCTGTGGGTGACCAGGTGTTTGTTAAAACACATCCCATCAGTAGTGCTGCTGACCATGTTATCAGTAAGTTGGCCCCCAGATTTCGAGGTCCCAGCACCATCTTAAAGTTCCTTACCCCGGTGACATTATTGGTGAGCGATCCCGAAAGGAAAAGGATCAGCAGAGTCCACCTCTCCCAAATCAAAGTACCGTAAGTCTGGTAGGGAAGGGTAAATACCATTGTTGATGATCATGTAGATTTAGTTGTAAGTTATTTGTAAGAATTTAGTTATAAAATAATTTTATTGTAAGGCATTTGTAAGGTTTTAGTTATAAGATGATAATACGATTGACTGTAAGTTAGTTGTAAGTAATTGTGAAGGTGAATACTTTAGGTATCCTCTAGTGTAATGGATTTAGTATTATAAGTTAGGTAGGTTTTAGTTTAGGGTCACTCCTTGGAATTTGTTCCCCCTCACCTTCAGGTTTAGGGTACTCTTCCTATAGTTTCCTTTCACCCCCACCATAATCTTGTCAGATGTATTATAGATAGCAGTGCTTACCCCGGGGCTAGTGCACTAACATCCCTGGTGTGCGAGGGAGAGTCCCTACTGCATAATTATTAAGCCACCCTTTGGGTGACTGTGCAAGATCTTTGAGCCCAGCAGCATACATTCCTCGAGTATTCCCCTGTCTGCTGCGGTTTGTTTGTGTTACAGTGGCTGCAGTGACCACCTTCTTCGGACAGCAACCTGAAGTGCCACGTTTTGAGGCACACTCTGTGCCTTGGGCGCTACCATGCCATACCACGATCCTGTGACGAACGTCCTAATGGTGGCAGTCTGCCTGGATGGTGTCTCACACTGCTGCTTATCTGGTGCAAGATACCACTACACTGCAATTACAGGGCTACCTCGACCGAACTGAAATTGAACGGAGGCTGGCGGCAGACGGCCATGTCGGCAACCCCATCATCAGCAAGAACCTGTGGCCTAACTGTGCTGTAACTGGTGTGGAAAAGTAGTGCAAAATACTGAGTTCATAACTCACCTAATAGGAGGCTTTGAACACTGTTTAGCAACAAAGTGAGAAGTTCCTGGCTGAATAAAATTTGGCAGAAAGAAAGTGTGTACATCCTTTGGTGGACAGAGTACAAATTGTCTAAACAGTTGTAAAAGGTTCAGAAGGCGTTTTGAGACGTAATGCGACTATCCATGTAGATTTTGTGATAATTATTGAATAGGTGGATCTATGAACACCTTTATTATTTTTGAAAATTATTAGTGAATCGTAAAATCTTGGCTACTAAAAGGACCTGGGGTGTGCTGACAGTTAGTTTGGTTTGTTATCAGAAGGTCTACTTCAAGAAAACGTGTGTGTTAGAGTAATGTATCTTTACCATCTGTACTGTGTGGGAACATTTTATCGCTTTCTCCCCAAGGAAACTATGTTAATGGTCGAGCATGGCTCGACTTTCGGGGGGAGGAAGATGTCACAGGGGAACAATATAGTGGAAGTGGAAAGTGTTTTTGGAGACTTTATTTGTAAAGTATGATATAATGTTTTATTTGTAATGACCTAACCTGTACTGTGTAATATTTGTAACATATATATTTGTAAATAGTAGATTTCTATTCTGTACTTGCTGGAAGTATCTAGAAAATTGTTGAACAGGGTGTGTGCCTTTTGTGGGTTATGTTTTCTAGAAGGAAGTTTTTTTAATATTCTGGAAATGGAAGATTCGCGAACGTGTGTATTCGAGAATGTTAGTTACAGTTCGCGACCAGAATAGGAATTGTGATAGGTGAACCTAGGAGGGGATGGGCGGACTCATGCATTCTGATTGGCTACTCCAAGGCCAGAATTTTCCTATATATAGTGAGCGAGGCAGCATTCGCGATAATTCGGTCTTGTTTTGGCCTGATCTGCCTTTAGTCCATGTTGGTCTGCGTCCTGTGCGACGACTCGCTTCCGGGATGGCGCACCTTTGGGTAAGCACTCATACTTTCCGTTCCGGTTAAAATTTGTGTAACGTTCAATTGCTATTTCGTATAGGAGTCTGCCCTAACCTAACCTAGATTCGCCAAATTAATTATTTACGACGCCTTAGCTTTTCTGCTGGGGTTCCCTGTTCGTTTTCGAGGCATTCCCATTTCTTACTTCACTAAAGATGTAGATTGTAATTTAATATATTTACCTTGGGTTTTGCCTCTGGTAGTTCAGTGTCTCTTGATGCACGAGTTTAGGAGAGTACATTCACTTACTGTAAATTCTAATTCCTCTTAGGGCCGGTTGCATAAAAATCGTTAACTGTAGTTCAGTTTTGATCGAAGATCGGAAATGAACTTCGTTCTTTTCTCTGTGTGAGTTGTATAACACTAATCTGAGATCACTGAACCAAGTTCAGTTTTGATCTAAGGTCGTCGAAACAGAGTTGACAACATCGCTAAACAAGAGAGATAATTGCGATTGTATCGAATCGAGTTGTATCGAACATGCGATTTAGATAGAAACGATCGACAATTCTCGACGCCATTCGACATTCATTTGTCTGCGATACGTAAACAAAGCCGCAAAATGGAGAAGAAAGATGAGTAACAAGAAGACGCGTACTGCAAATTTTAAGAAAGAGGAAAAAGATATGTCCTTCTTACTTCACCCTCCTCAGCAGGCATCTTGATGAATTGAGGTTTTAGAGCTGCAATCTCTCTAGTGACTTTGTGTATAGTCCTACTTGCAGTTCCTTTATTTACACTGAATACATCTCCAATTACTATTTGGAAGCTTCCAGTTGCGTAAAATCTTTAGTGTGAGAAGGATCATGAACATTGGATTCAGTGCATGATTTCGTTTAGTTTGTGTCCTTAATTGTAGATGTAATCTTTGTTCTAGTTCTTCAACTACACGTTTTCCTAATCGAAACCGTATTTTAAATTGTCGATCATTTAGTTCTAACAAGGGATTCCTTCTATGTTGAAACACGCGAGGAGCTCTTTGGAGTTCAAATTCTCCATTCTCGGATGAAACGTCAGAGTAATCTGAAATCTGAAAATGGCATAACCTATAGGCCCTAAGCATAAAACAGTGGAGAACAAACAACTTGTTAATAGTAGGATTATTGTTCAAATAATTACAATTAGCATTAGGCCTACTTATCATTTTATTTAATCAACAGTAGGCCTATTTATTATTTTTCTTCGTTATTATGTCATAGACACCTAAACAGATTTATTTCTCACAAAAATAATAATTATATTCCTTCTGCTGAACTTAGTTCAACCAGGTTAATCTGAGAAAATTCACCAGTCAGATTTGATCTTCCATCAAGAAGACATGATCTTGGATTAATGTTTATACAACCAAAATTCTAAGTTCAGCTTGACTGGAGATCAGTTTCGGGTGGTTGAACTCAGATTAACTTTTATGCAACCGGCCCTTAAACTACTAACTTGCATTGTACTACTGTATTTGTAACTAGTTGTATAGTTGGTTTGAAGTTTGAAACTCGTAGTGAAGCCCATTATCAAAGAAACTAAGATGTGTGTATCACGGAGATTATAGTTCGTAAGTTGTAACCTGGTGGATTTTGTTCGGAATGTATTTGAAAAATTTCACTTGTAAATAATATTTTTCAAATTTAAGGATCACGGCGATTTATTTCGGAGCCTGCAATCTAAGCCATGTCCATGCCCTCGGTAGGTCCTGCCTGTTTCCACTTTCCTGGTTTATTATCCACTAGTTGGCCCTACTGATATTTCGTATTATGCTGTTGACTGAGACCCGCGCAGGACAGCTGATGTTTCTCTGCGTGTTTAGTGTTTCCTGATAGTGGTGTAGTTGCTCTTACTTCCCTCCTTTATTGTGTTTAGTACTTGTTTGTGTAACCACCGTAGTACAGGTTAAAAAAAGTGACATAGCTTCTGAGATAATTGCTACAATAGCCACTCGTATGCTTCAAACAGGACAGGTTCCACCGTGTTTTAGAAACACAAGAACCGTTCTTATACACAAGGGAAGTGCTCCCGACGACATTGCAAACTGGAGACCAATCACAATATTTTCTATAAGGAGAGTAATTGAGTGAGGTCTTGATAAACACCTGAGAGAATACGTTGCTTATAATACACAACAACGGGGATTTATATATTAAGCAGGTACACTTATCAAAACTCCTACACTCGATTCGGTTATAAATTCCACGAAACTGAACAAAACTGATTTAACAGTGATTTTTCTACACGCCAGAAACGCGTTTGACAACATTGGGCACCATCATTTACATGAGACATTAGGAATACCTGAGAAATTGAAGGAAATAATAGTCGATCTCCGGACAGGAAACACTACAAAAATTACGTTCATGTCCTTTGATACGGGTACCAATGTACCGGCATGTTCGGCCGATGTATACTTTACTGCAAGTACAGGGAATTTCGTATACCCCAGGATGTAAAAGTGGGGACAATTTGTCCTTGGTTTTACTCAGACTGTGAGCAATTTTAGTGGCAGTGCCAAACACGGTTTTTATATTGTGTTTGCGGAGGACCTTGCAATTCGATCTGTGGTGTGGTGAATGCAAGCCAGGTAGGCAGTTCCTTTCACTTCTTCTTTCTGTGAGATTTACTTGGTTGTTCCTCTGGGATGTAGGGCTCTATGAATCTGCAAATCGCTGTAACCATTACCCTTAAACGCGACTTTGAGCGTGTCCATCTCCATCTGGATATGTGAAGGCTCACTTCAGGAGCTGGACGTAGCGAAGGTGCTAGCCGATGTGGTTGAAGCCAGCATATAAACAAAAATTTAAAATAGAGTGAAGGAGGCACTGTCCGAGTTCAAGACTTTGAACGAGGAGCTAAGAAAACAACTTAGTTTAATGGACAATGAAACTGAACAATTGAGGTAAAGCTTGGAGGAGCTAAGGACATCATCTAAAGAAGAAATTATCCCTCAGACTGATGACCTTGAGCAGTACCAGAGGAGAGACAATCTGCGAGTGTTTGGTGTGCCTGAGACTGAAGGGAAAGACACTGACAATCTTGTACTGGATGTTGCATAAAAAATGGGAGCCAATATTCAGTTAGCCGATATTTCACTCAGCCACCATGTTGGTCTGAAGGCGGGGCAGAAACCTCGCCTGATAATAGTTAAATTGGTTTCATACAGAGACCGCAGCGGACTGTTTCATAACAAGAGGAAACTTAACAGGGAGTGGACCCCACCATCTGGGAAGATCTGACGACCTGCCGGCTGAGCATCTTTCGTACAGCAGTGGAGCTCCACGAACTGCGTAACGTGTGGACCAAAGACTGTGCAATCATCATTCACAAACCAGACGGCAACAAAATCTGAGCAACACAGATAGAACACATCATATTGTAAATAATAAGATAACATTATTTTCCATAGTTATGTAACTCCGTTGCCCACTATTCTGAACTGTAACTTCGATATTTCAGTATTACTATATTTGTATATACCTTTCCTATTCGTAACACTTCATTTTTATTTTCTGAATTTAATTTAACTAAATGCGTGTATTTGCGTTCTTATTTTTTATCATTAATTATTAATCAAACAATTGTTAATTTTTAAATAGTCACCTGTCTATTTCAGCAGCCACGAGGCCATCTACACTCACCTTTCCTTCCGCTGCCCCCCTCTCCCGACCTTCTAGTTCCAATCCTAACTAAAGTACCGCTAACATTCTTAAGAATTTAGTCTCGCAACATCCCAGAGCCCTTCACATCTGTCATATAAACGGCCAAAGATTATTAGCTGCCAATCGAATGGACAAGCTTACAGAAATATTCAGCCCAGTTGTTTTCCATGTCCTACTAGTGTCAGAGTAGTTATGGTTAACAGGTAAGAGCCAGTCTTCTTTGTGTCAACTTGAAGGCTACTTGCTTCTGGGAAATGACTACACCCACAAGCGAGGTGGAGGGGTATATGGCTGTTTCTTAACCAGCCTTAAACCCAAAATGTTCAGTCATTCACCAGGCAGGTATGAGAGAAAACCAGAATACATGATCGTAGAAATAACAGTGAACGGGATTAAAGCCCTTGGAGATTTTGAAGCTGACTTGACTGAAATCCTGCCAGACTACCCTCACACAATAATTATGGGAGACTTTAATACAAAGTTAATTGACGCAACTTCTTCCGAAACCATGCGACTTAAAACATTATTTCAAGCCTATGATGTGGACATCTTGCCACTCTCCAACTCACCACACATCTCATTCGCACACACAGTTAGATCTTACAGTTACCAGCAAGTCAGACAGAGTTCTCAATGTTGGTCAAACCTCTGTACCTGGTATTTCTGCACATAACGCAATATACATCTCGTTTAACCTCCGGCAACCGAAACCCTCCCAGAAATTCAAATATAGACTCCACGAGAACGCAAGCAAAATACCCTGGCATAACATAACGACCTATAACAAATTAGACGACCAAGTCACCTCCTTTAACAGCAAAGTAACGGAACTATTTGACAAGCATGCCCCAAAGAGGCGAGCGAGAATATCCAAAGGACCCTCCCAGTGGTTAAATGATGACAGACAACTAATGAAACAAAGAGACACCCACAGACAATACAAAAATGATCCTACTGTACAAAATTTGATGAATATAGGAAGTTACAAAATAAGAAAACACAACAAATACGGAATGCTTAACTGTGGCACGCTTACAATTTAAGTGCGCCCCAGGGTCAAATGACAAGTATTAATAAATGTCCATTGCCCAGAGTAATCCTTCAGAATGTTCCAATTCCTTTCGTAACACAAGTGAAGAACCTTGGCGTTATCATGGTCGAACGCATGACTTGGTCGGGACATATCTTACGCACCTACCAAAAGGTTTTCCTGCTCTTCATTCTTTATATAAATATATATTTCCAATAAAACTGAAACAGAAATTAATCGAGGCTCTTGTAATGCCACATTTCGACTATTGCGATGTTGATGAACTTAACCATAATAGGTTAATATGGTTGTTTGATCCGTACTGACTAGCCTGAATGTATTACAGAACTATATACAATTTAGTTTCCCTTCATTAGTGGTTGACTTCCTGAAACATGTATAGTTAAATAAGTAGTTTTCTTTCATGTCAATAAGTGTATTGACAAGGCGGATTTAAATAAAACTATTTTAAATAGTTCTGTAATACATTATTGCGATGTTCTCAATTATGTGAGGCCACTGTTGTCCTTAAGGCTACAATGCGCTCAAAATGCATGTGAGGTATACAGTATATGCAATCTAAGATGATGATGCTTGTTGTTTAAAGGGGCCTAATATCGAGGTCATGGGCCCCCAATGGTACGAAATGAAACTAAAGGAATAACAAATTAAAAGTCCAAAATTCTCCAATGACAAGAATTCAAAACATGAGGACGAAGAATGAATGGATATGAATTTAAAACAATCAGTGGATGCGACCCGCAATGCCTTATATTCACGGAAACTGATGTAAAACAATATGATTACTGACCAAGGGACTGCTGCTATAGCATAACAGTGAATCGATGATGCTTGCAGTCTTAAAGGGGGTACAAAAGCCAAATTATCAGCCCCTCATCGCCCCTTATCGCTAGGAAAGTAGAACCATGGTATTTGTCATGTTACAGTACTAATTAAAAGGAGCAGAGACTCGCGGTATTCCACACATTATGGTACTACTCGCAGGTTATGAAATTCGACATATAATACAAACCTATGTTTTTCTCACTTTGCGGCGCCATTTACAGGCAACGCAAACCTATGGTGTTCATCACATAAGAGTACTAAGCACAGGAACCTCACTATCCCGTGGTGTTCCTCATATAGTGGGTACTAATCACAGGCAAGGCAGAACCATGGTAGCTATCATCCCATGGTCCTGCTCATATGGTGATACTGATCACAGGTACTGCAAAAGCTGACTGCAAGGTGCTCCTGTGTGCTACTAATCACAAACCTATTTGGTACCTAACATAGTGGTATTATGCGCAAGTAAAAGCGACCCATGATGTTCTCCGCATGGTCGTACTAATCACAAGTAGTTTCATGGTTCCAAGACAATCATCCCTTGGTCGCCCCTTACGACAGGCAGGGGATACCGTGGGTGTATTCTTCGTTTGTGTCCCCCACCCACAGGGGCTTGTGTGTTTGGTCCGCGAGAGGTATTTTATTTCCCTCAAGTCCGCCGGCAAGCCGGTTAGGATCCCCTATCACCTGAGATGCAGCACGTGGGAGTATGCCAGCGTAGCAGGTTCGTGGTGCAATCTAAGAAAATATGACGTGCCATTATCTTTCCTAGAACTAGAGTGGTCACGACTCCATTTTCGTCGTAATCAACGTACTCTGTCTTTTCTCCACCGAGTCCTTACTACATCTTCCCCATCTTACCTTTCTTCGAGTTTACATTATTTCTCAAACGTGCATAAGCGAGATACAAGGGCTCAAACATCAAACCTGCTCATCATTTCTCACCATCCAACTGCCACATATAATAACTCATTTTCTGTGTTTGCCGCCCGAGAATGGAATCGTTCACCAGATGACGTCAGAGAAATACCAACCACAGGCTCATTTAAAAGAGCGTTAAGAGGTACAGCAGAATACGAATGAACTGTGCATTTCTAGTCTTTTGCTGATCGTGCTAGTACATTATTATCACTAGCTATTATTACTATTCTTATTGCTGTTATTATTATTATTATTATTATTATTATTGTATGTATGCATGTATATCTCACTTGGGTGGAATATTATTTCTATTATAAAATATTTTGATTGCGTTTAACTGTGCTATACTTAGTATTAATTATGGTAGTGTTAACTTTGATTCTATGTACAATAATTGATTTAGTGTAAGATAAGGCCTAATAGCCTTAACTACGCCAAGAAAGACGTTATCTATTTCCACGTCTGTAAAATATTCGGTTTTTGAGATATAAGTATCCTCATCAAAAGAATCCAACTTCTCCACTTCTTTCAGAATTCAACTGCTTCTTTTCTCATTTTCACCCACCCTACCCACTTAAGTTGATTTTTCGAAAACAAAAAATATGTTTTTCCTTATTTTTAAAGGAGATTCCAAATACCAATTTTCACGTCTGTAACATCTTTAGTTTTTTAGATATAAGTATCCTCACACAAGTGATTAAACTATTTTTTCAATTTTTTTTTCACCCCCCCCCCCCCCACCCTTAAGTGGATTTTCCAAAAGCAGAAGTATATGAGTTTATTATTAAACTCTTAACTGGGTATTATTGATGTGCTTGGTGTAACCTGCCCTGTGTATTTCTTCCACAGATTGTTGTTACACGGCAGGATAGGCAGAAAAGTTAGTAATATAATTACTATCATTCATCTTTGATACAAAAAGTAAAATAAAGGAGTTATTAATTAATTTTTATGTTAGAGAAATGTTTTAACCATTTTTAGATTAACTGCAAGGTCATTTACCTGGTTGGAATTTGAGATTTTGGCCCATATTTTACAGCCGAAAGATGAAACAAATAAAATCAAGGGGTATTTATAAATATCATATCACATGCATGTGACATTCTGAACCATTTTTCATTAACTGCAAGGTCATTTACCTGGGTGAAATTTGAGAATTTTGTTCATATGTTAGCACCTAAAATTAAAACATAAAAGAAAGGAATATTTACGAATTATACATCATGCTAGTGACAATTGTGAAAGATTTTACATTAACTTTACGGTCAGTTACGTCATTTACTGCAGTGGTTTGTCTCGGAAATAATTTTCGGAAAGTAAGGGATTGCGATACTTTCCTGTTTTGAGAAGTACATACTGTTTTCTGGCTTATGAACTATCCCCTGTAGCATTAGAAGTCCAATTAGAGTTTTTCAATCAATCAATCAATCAATCAATCAATCAATCAATCAATCAATCAATCAATACTGATCTGCATTTAGGGCAGTCGCCCAGGTGGCAGATTCCCTATCTGTTGCTTTCCTAGCCTTTTCTGAAATGATTTCAAAGAAATTGGAAATTTATTGAACATCTCCCTTGGTAAGTTATTCCAATCCCTAACTCCCCTTCCTATAAATGAATATTTGCCCCAGTTTGTCCTCTTGAATTCCAACTTTATCTTCATATCGTGATCTTTCCTACTTTTATAGACGCCATTCAAACCTATTCGCCTACTAATGTCAATCCACGCCATCTCTCCGCTGACAGCTCGGAACATACCACTTAAACTGTATATAGGATAATATCTTTTGTTTATTTCCACCTATTCAATACATTACAAGAAGTTGGCATTTACTTTAAAACATTATTCAGATGAGACATGTTTCGCCTCTCACTGTCAGGCATCTACAGTCATTATCAAAAAACTTATTATTTTACCAGGCATCTGGTTAAAGATATTCAAAAATAATCATCAAACACATTTTTGAATATCTTTAACCAGATGCCTGGTAAAATAATAAGGTTTTTGATAATGACTGTAGATGCCTCACAGTGAGAGGCGAAACATGTCTCATCTGAATAATGTTTTAAAGTAAATGCCAACTTCTTGTAATGTATTGAATAGGTGGAAATAAACAAAAGATATTATCCTATATACAGTTTATGAAACTTTCAATACGGACGAAAAATGTTTTTCATCACTTGTAACATACCACTTAGTCGAGCAGCTCTTCTTCTTTCTCTCAATTCTTCCCAACCCAAACATTGCAACATTTTAGTAACGCTACTCTTTTGTCGGAAATCACCCAGAACAAATCGAGCTGCTTTTCTTTGGATTTTTTCCAGTTCTTGAATCAGGTAATCCTGGTGAGGGTCCCATACACTGGAACCATACTCTAGTTGGGGTCTTACCAGAGACTTATATGCACTCTCCTTTACATACTTACTACAACCCCTAAATACCCTCATAACCATGTGCAGAGATCGGTACCCTTTATTTACAATCCCATTTATGTGATTACCCCAGTGAAGATCTTTCCTTATATTAACACCTAGATGAGGTGGATTGATGACATCAAGGAAGCCACGGCTCTCAATTTAGAAAGACTTCGGAAAATTGTATACGACAGGAAGAAATGGCGCACTTTGGTCTATGGTGTCACGGAGAGTCGAAAGCGACTAAACGACTAACAACAACAACAACTTACAATGATCCCCAAAAGGAACTTTCACTTTCTCAGATGGATTTGTATCTACCCAATCTCTCGCTCGTGACAGTGGTTTCAAGTTCAGATGGGCTTCTAAAACCTGGTTAGCATACATGTTGGTCTGTTCAGCAATAAGTTGAAATATTTCATCACCTATGAAATGTTCAAAATATTCCAATACATTGGATTCATCGTTGTAGTCCACATTTACACCACTAGCACCAGAAAATATAAATTTCTGACGTGAAACACCATGCGGCGGGAAAGGTTGAAATATGTCTAGCACTTTGCCTTCATTCGATTCGTCATGTTGTTCACCTTGTTCTTCATTCTCATTCTCTGAACCACTTTCACCTTCATCCGTATCAAACCACTCATCTATGGATATCCGAGAAGATAAATCGCCACAATCATACTCTAACGGCCGGTTTCTGAAATGACGGTTATCTGTAGATGGGTAGTTACCAGTGACTTAACATGGTGATATGTTTAAAATGAGTTTTCGAAACAACAGCTATCGGCTTCTTCACAGTTATCTCCGCGAAGACTGGTAACTGCAGCTAGTGCTGTAGTTACCTCTATGTTAGAACTGATTCCAACAAATACCGCTATGAGGCGCCACTCCATACCGTTTCGTACAAGGTCTTATATTACTTTCGTAAACATTAGAAAGTGATAATGAAGTGGTTATAATATATTTACAGTCATTCATTGTAGTTTTAATGTGCTTGGGTGTGCTGGACTCTACAATATTTCGGTTAGTACGTTTACTTCCATGTTATCACTGGCTTTAGTCACTGATTACACTTGTATGGTGTCATCTGTCCCAGCTGTTTAGGTTATAATCTCCTCGGAGCATGACGCCTCTACTGTAGATATATCTTCCAATACGGGAAATGAATTGTCAAATAAAATAGAACTTGAGTCGAACGGATTTTCACCAGGCTCTAATTGATCTTTCAGTGCAGCTTTAATGTTAAGATCTCTTTCGTCATGCTTTGAATCACGAGTTCCACCAACAGTTACCGTAGTGAGCACAATCTGAAATTATGGAGGATTTACCATTAATATTTACATTTGTACCAAATTATAAATATCTTAGGTACTGGTATGCATTTAATATTAACCTGCTGAATAATAAATATTGATTTTTCATTGCTTTTTTTAATGCCATTATATCCTTTAACCGGTGACGTGAGGTCTTAGACTCCTAATAAACATAAAATATCTGGACTTCTTTAAAAGTCTTGCAGGGAGCTGTAGTTTGTCATCTTATCTGTTTCAACACACTTCACACCTGAGTCAGGATTAGCTCGCTACGTTTGATTGAAGTTCTCAAGTGGACTTTCACGTCCACAGTTACGAGAGTAATTTTGTCAATGCATGTTGCGCGGTCAGTGTGAAAAAACCGGCAACAGTTGCAGCGAGAACAGATGGATATAGCACCATCAGTCAGAACTTCAGTGTCGAATGATAGGTTCCAAAGTGTGTGGCACGTTTTCATTTATGTGATTATTTTCGTTTACGCTCGTTCTGTTCTGGATCAATGAAAAGTGATCTGATTGACGACAACGTTCAAGGTGAAATTTAAGACTATGTCTGCATACTGTCAAGAAAGAAGAGGAAGTAATATATACCTAATTTTTGCATCATTAGATCGTACGTATTTTCATATTATGAGAGATTATTAGATGCTGAATCAGACGGATTGACATGACTGTGTACGTATTTGCCAACCATTTTTCATTGTAGAAAACTTCTGCTAGTAAAAGTAACTAGATATTACCAAAATAACCCTAAAAATATTTGCGTAGACACATCTATCGGAGGACGAGAGGTACTAAACATGACGATAACTGTACTGTTTATTACCAGGGCTTATAAATCTGGATTTAAGTTTCTGGAAACTCATTAAAGTTAACAGCACAGTTAAAGTTACAAGCGCTTTAAGGTAACTCACAGGAAACTGCAGTGTACCAGAAACCGGCCATAAGTGTTGAATAATCTTGCCTTCTTCGAGCGTTTTGAATTTTACACTTTGAACGAGATGCTGCCATATTTGGTTTCTGCGGACAAGTAGCACTGCACAGTTGTAAAATAAAAACAAAATAAGCTTCAAGTAGCGTGACGTGGTATTTACTGCCATCGTGCTAAAAAAACATCAATTTAGACGACAATATATGACGCGGCAAAGTAGCTCGTCATGCCCAGGAGATATTCGCACTATAAAGACGAGTACGTATATATTTGTCGTTCCCGTTACCCTGCAACATTCAGCGTACGAATATATACGTCATGCTCAGTTAAGAGGTTAAAGGAGATTCCATGTACAAATTTTCATGTCTGCAACAACTTTAGTTTTGAGATATATTAGTATCCTCATACAAAGAATTCAATTAACTTTACTTCTTTCAGCCCCTCCCCCACTTAGTTGATTTTCCGAAAAATAAAAACGTGCGTTTCCTTTATTTTTGAAGGAGATTCCAAATACCAATTTTCTGTATAGATAGGCTATAGTCATTTAAAAATTCCACCCCGTTAGCGAAGGAATATCCAAAAATCCTCCCTCATGAGCACCTACACTCTAATATAAATGTATCCTCAAAATTTTGTCTAGTAGTTTCAGTCAGTCAGGACATGTTATGTTATATAGAGATTAAAACTTAAACTGCATAAATCAGCAAAATACAGTCATTTTCTATGAATCTATTGACTATACCGGGCAGCATGTGATTGGCTCCGATAGACCTTACATCAGGTCTGCGCACAGAGCTCCCACATTCTGGAAAATAATGAAACTGAAGTTTGAAGGTGTCATGCAAGTGATGTATCCATGATAAACACATTAAATACGGAAGAGTGAATCTTTTTAATAAGTTACATCATAGTGAAGGTAAGTCAATGTTCACTAACTCAAGTTTTATCCACTGTTGAAAACAGTATGTGCTAAACTCCCATGCGATACTTCATTAAGACAAGTCCTTTTATGCTGAATGTGCAGCCTAACACCCCAAAATCTCCTTTACTTGCTCCCCGTCCAATGGCGTTGGCACTAGCCGGACCTAACAATACAGACCAATTATTACTTGTGCAGCTTTTAGAGCCAGGTGTGTACAAGGACATTTTCAGCTCGCATCATGCACACCTGTGATGTGGAACGATTATGATAAGGTAGGGAGAGGGTGAAACCTGCTGCTGGCATATATCCTACTCCTGTTGAATAACACCAAGGTTTAACGTCTCCATCTGATGGATGGATCGCCATGAATAGTGTCATATGCCCACACTAATATGAGCAGGTGGTGGTGATTATTGTTCTAAGAGGAAGTACAACTGGGCAACCATCCTCTATACCACATGAACACTGCGGACATGTTTGGAATTGGATCCAGGCTTTTGGCAAGCAGTCTAGCGATTAGAAATTTTATACCACCATCTATCCTACGCTGCCAGCCAACATGCTGATGGTGAAATTTTTAAAGATCTCATTCACTGTTCTGTCTTGACAATATCTCCACAAATGATTAATAACATTTGCACAAATAGTGTATAAAATTTCTGTCAACTGATGGAGTGGAATGACATCAGTAGACTAATAAGTCTGAGTGGTGTCTTTAAAAGTAGGAAAGAACACAACATGAAGATAAAGCCAGGCGGGCTATGCAGTACAATAGTCTTGTCACTAACTGCCTAAGTTGGCAGCCTTGTGTAGCGCAATGTGATGTACGAATCTGACTTGGAAGGAGTTCGTCCTTTATCAGATTCTAATTAGGTATAATTTTTCCTTCCGCAGCCCAGAGTTTATAACATTATAAGGAAGCTAAAATAATGCAAATCTTACTTGGAATACCTTGTAGAGGAGAGGTGTGTTCATTGTGATGTCTCGGAACCCACCGTCCTGCCCCCAGAAGTACATTTACTTTTATAACCTAATAAGAGCAGCATCGCCATCGGCCATGACTAGAGTAACTACTCGCATTCTCATTGGTCAACGTGAACGGAATGTGACGTCGTTGCCATCAATGCTAATAGATACATTGTGTTACCAACTCCGGCTGAATAAAAGCACAAAGAAGAAACACCATGTAAAGAAACAATGTGAAATACACAACAGCTGTGATTTAATACTTACGTTAATGTAGAGGCGGATACAGGGCTGCGGCAGCTTTGAGGAATTTTATCAATCGTGTTTCCTCACGAAACCAGATGCCTAAGGCCGCTTTGCGGCTTCTAACCATCCAGACCAATCGCGTTTGCTCACAAAACTAGGTGCCTAAGGCCGCTTTGCAGCGTCTAACCGCCCACACCAATCGTCTCGTCCACGGCAAGAATCCTAAAGAATAATCACCCCCAGGAACGGTAAGTACCACTCATTAGTTCCTAAATACAAAGGTTGGCAGCTCTGATCGCCTCTCGACAACATTCTACCCGAGTGTGTGAACAAACGACAGTCGTACAGCTGAATGTAGCAAGTGCTGGGCTGCGGAAGGTAAAATTATAATGTGAAACATCATTTGCTTGTTGTTTATTCTTCGTGGACACTGAAAATAATTTGCTTCGCAATCCATATCATCATTGCATTGTATTTCATCTGCATCAGTGGTATCCAGGAAAAGTTTGATGTAATCGAGGTAATGACAGTTCCTAGACAGCCACACGTGGCTCGTGCCACGTACTCGGAAGTAGCCTGGTCATTCTCCAATCAACGTGAAGACTATATATGGATACACGATGTTCTTTGTTTACATCAGTTTTCAGTGGGGTACACGAAAGGAACCTCCACGAAGATTGCAATTATGGCAAAAAGAGATTTAAATAGCAATCGGGTGTACCCTGGGCAACGTCAGACATCATTACGAAATGTGCTGATGGCTGATCCTTTCACACCAGATACATCATCTTCACGGTCCTTTTCAGGACCGCAGTTAACAATTATTTCTATTAAAATTGAAGGTATATCTTCAACAAAAGAGGAACTGTTACAAAATCTATGCAGTCAACACAATTGCCACATACTGTGCATACAGGAGACACACAGAAGTAGTGAAATGCGTAGACCAAAAATTAATGGAATGCGTCTAGCTGTTGAACGGCCACACCAAAAGTACGGAAGTGCCATATTTGTCCGACCTGATATTCAGCTTCAGTCCACAGCCTTCACGGAGGAAAATGGTATTGAAGTCCTCACTATAGAAGTAGGTAGCTGCACCATCTCCTCTCTGTATAAATCACCTGGAGTTGAATTTACTGTTAGTAATCCTTCCAATTTTCAGAATCAACACACGAAAATAGTAATTGGGGATTTCAATTGCCATAGTAATGTGTGGGGTTATGAATACGAAGATGAGAGTGGTACAGCAGTACAAGAATGGGCAGAAGCAAACTACCTAACTCTCATTTATGATGCTAAACTACCAGCTTCATTTAACAGTGGCAGATGGAGACGAGGATATAACCCTGATCTGATTTTCAGCAGTAATAATATTAGCCAACAATGTGTAAAGTATGTCTGCAATCCCAATACCTAACACGCAGCATAGACCAATGGTGCCAGATTTATGCAGCAGTCAGACCACAGAGTGTTCCATTCCGAAGGAGGTATAACTTCAAAAAGGCAAACTGGTCAAAGTTTGCAGAGATGTTAGATGCTGAAGTGTCCATCATCAAGCCAACACCAGAGTGTTACGATACTTTTGTTGATGCCGTAAAGAAATGCTCCAGAAAGTCCATACCTAGAGGCTGTCCCTGGCCTTACCTCAGACCTTGTTGCCCAGCTTACGGAATATGCAACTTTCTTTGAAGAAAATCCCCTAGGAGAAAAGACAGTGGAAGTTGGGAACAATCTCATGCCATCATTGACAGCATCAAAACGGAATCAGTGGATGAAAACTATTGAAAGTATAGATCTTACGAGAGATAGCCATAAAGCCTGGACATTATTGAAACACCTTAATGATCCAACGAAGACTACCCAACATTTCAATGTCACTGCAAATCAGATAGCACACCAACTGCTCTTAAATGGGAAAGCAACCAATAAAATCCGAAGGCCAAAAATACAGAGTAAGATTCTAGAAGAAAGAAGTGACCTCACTGTCCCCTTCACCATGTTGGAGTTGGAAAAAGTCATCAAAGAATGTAAAAATGGAAAATCAGCGGGTCTAGATGACATTCGAGTAGAACAGATAAATAAATTTGGGCCTAAAACCAAAGAATGGGTTCTGCAACTCTTCAATAGATGTGTGAGCAGAGGTCAGATACCAAAGACATTGCTCAAACCTGGCAAGGAAGGAAATCATCCTAAAGACTTCAGACCTGTTACCCTTTTGTGTCATCTATATAAATTACTGGAAAGGATGATCCTAAATCGCATTCAACCCATGATTGACCCTCTCCTCATACCACAACAAGCTGGATTTCGTCCGGGTAAGAGCTGCACTGAACAACTACTGAATCTTACACAATTCGTTGAGGATGGCTTTGAAAGACACAAGGTGACAGGTGTAGTCTTTGTAGATTTGACTGCAGCGTATGACACCATCAACCATCAACTTCTGTTAGTTAAAGTCTACAATCTGACCAAGGATATTAAGATAACCAGATTTATTGCAACCCTTCTTCAGAACCGTAGGTTTTTTGTGGACTTCCAAGGACAGCGCAGTCGGTGGAGGACTCAAAGAAACGGTTTACCTCAAGGAAGTGTGCTGGCACCAATCCTCTTTAATATATACACGAATGACCAGCCGGTAGCTCCAAATAGCAGAAGTTTCTTGTATGCTGATGATCTTGCTCTGGCAACACAATGTACAGACTTTGAGACAGTGGAAAGGAATCTAACCATCGCCCTCGAAAGTTTGTCATCCTATTACAAGGCAAACCAGTTAAGGCCTAACCCTATGAAAACACAAGTTTGTGCCTTTCATCTGAAAAATAGGGAAGCTCATCGTAAGTTGCATATAGTGTGGTCAGGTGTTGAGTTACAATACTGTAAAACTCCAAAATACCTAGGAGTGACGCTTGATAGAGCTCTTACATTCAAGAAACACTGCATGAACACTAAACTTAAAGTTTCCACCAGGAATCATCTTCTACGTAAATTATCTGGATCAGAATGGGGCAGTCAACCAAAAACTATTCGTGCTTCCGCCATGGCACTATGTTATTCTGCAGCGGAATATGCCTGCCCTGTTTGGTACAATTCATCTCATGCCAGACAGGTAGACATATCACTTAATGAGTCCTGTAGACTTGTCACAGGTTGTCTAAAGTCTACTCCAACTGAAAAACTCTATCGTCTTGCAGGGATAGCACCACCCGGTGTGCGAAGAGAAGTAGCTGCAAATAAGGAAAGGACAAAGGTTAAGCACGAAAGTACTCATCTACTGCATGGACACGAGTTTCCAGTACAGAGACTGAAATCTAGGAAGAGCTTCCTACGAACATCTCAGGAACTTATAGTACCAGCTGAGAAGGCGAGGATACAGCTATGGAAGACGAAGATCCCCCAAGGCTCTGAGCAGATGGCGGTTGAGGAACGTTTGCCACCCGGTTGCAATGAGAGCTGGACAATCTGGAAATCTCTCAATAGGTTGAGATCAGGAGTGGGAAGGTCCAAAGTTAATTTGGCAAGATGGGGCTTCATCAATGGCGACAACACCAAGTGTGACTGCGGAGAAGATCAAACCATCCAGCATATGCTTCAGTGTCCGCTGTGTCCATCTTCGTGCACGCAAGATGACCTGCATCGAGCTACGAAGAGAGGACTCGAAGTAGCGTTGTATTGGTCCAAGATTATTTAAATGTTACTTGAAATTGTTGTAACTGTTTTCTTTTTTTTGATGTATCTGACACGAGAATAATAATAGTTTTCAGTTCAGGACCTATTCTCTAATTCTACCCTGATTATTATTATTATTATTACTCTAATCTGCTTACATTAAAATATTATGATGAGAAATGAAGTATAATAAGTCAGGCTTTGTTCATATGTGTATTATCACCATTCATCACATGGTTAACTGGTGGCGCTTCCGCAAGCGGACCGGCATTGGTAATCATTAGTAAAGATGGAAAAGGAACGTTTTACAATACCTGGAGTACCAGAGAGGAGAGATCCTCCCTCTACGCTTACTATAATCCCACCATCCCGCCCCAAAAAGTATTATTTCTTTTATAGGAAAACTGAAAGCAAGACAGCATGAAAGAAGAAATTGCCACCATTATCTTTACTTCCATTGGCCAGCTCCGATCAGCTGTGAAGAAGCCTATGTAACTTTTTCCCCGCTAGAGGTCGCATGATCAGTTGCCACAGGGTTACCACATTTGGTCAAAATAAGAAACGCGCGCATTTTTAATGTAGCAATGGCTTGTGGTGGATGCAATTTAAGTAATCATAAAATCAGTCTTTTGAGTATTGACGAAGTTAAACTGAACAACCTTCTAATCAGTCACGGGCTAATCAAAGGTTCCGTTCCTTGTGGCGTTTGCACAAAAAGGGTACGATGCGCATTGGTATCACCCAAATATCACTGTAAAATTTGTCACAAATGGAACATAATAATTGCTTCTAAACATATCAAGTGAAAAATCCCTGGCAAATTAAGAAATACCGTCGTTATTTGAGAAATATGAAAACATACTTAAGGCTTGTAGACAGGACTGGTTTATGACGTACTGCGCTGCTGGTACCGTCTTTTGTTACTTTCTTCAGGTCCAGGGCTAGCACCGTGGAATGGGAGTGCTATGTTTGTAGATTCTCATTATCTTTGTCCATATGACTAGAGCGGCCAGTTCAAACAGCAAAATGGAGGTCAACAGAAAAATAGCATGATCCCTGGACCAATAAATATTTTTATTTCTGTTCGAACGAAAGTAGCTCGATCCCTGGACCAATAAATCACTAGTCCACTGAATTTTTCTTATGTACATTGGCCATACCATTTTGTCACCTATTAAATATTGCATATCGCGATACAGTTCATGAAATGATGATGTCTGACAAGTGAAGCAATGAAACGAAAGCAAAGAACTTCAGTGAACACAGATATCACACACGAAATCGTTGAAAGTGTAAGACAAAAGACATACGTGTGTCACTGTGAGCGCAACACCAAATGTTGAAATGTACTTGCAAAGTGGTAAAGTACGTATACATAATATTCTCCAAAAATCAAATATTTCTTAATTTGCCAGGGATTTTTCACTTGATATGTGCAAAAGCAATTATTATGTTCCATTTGTGACAAATTTTATAGTGATATTTGGGTGATACCAATGCGCACTATACCCCACAAAAACACTGAACGTCAAAGGTTATAAAACAAAGTTGTTCAGGTGCAGGAAAAGTGAGTGCTCGTTTAAGTTATCTGCTAAAACAGGTACATTTTTGGAGGCTCGCCTTTCGCACGTAAAAATTGTACGATTCGTTGGGTACTGGCTGTTAACAAACAGGCCACATTACCCATACATTGAGCACGAGCTTGAATGCAGTTCCGAGACAGTGTGTGACTGGTCGAGTTATTGCCGAGAAGTTTGTGAAGATTGAGCCACACGAAATTCAACACGAATTGGAGGAATAGGCACTGTGGTTGAGATTGACAAGGCAAAATTCGGCAAAAGGAAGCATAATTGTGGTCGTAGAGTGGACAGCCAGTGGGTGTTTGGTGGTGTTGAGAGGGAAAACAACACAAAATTCTTTCTCGTGCCTGTGGAGTGTGGAATCTTGCAGCAGTGCAACCTTGTTACAAGTCATAAGGGAGCATATATTACCCGGGACAACGATTGTATCAGACTGTGGGCGGGCTTATGACTGCCTTCAGGAAGAGGGTTTTCTCCACCTGAAGGTCCATCTTTCCATCTAATATCTGGACACAGATAGGAGCGGACTCGTCCACGAAGTGAACGAGGAACGCCTCGCTGGAGAAGATCTCGCCGTTCACACGAACACTATCGAAAATGGAGGACTGTTCGTGAATCCCTACCCACCTCAGGGCGCAGAAAGGACCATTTCATAGGGTACTTAGCAGAACATGTCCATCACGTTCTTCTCGCAGCGAGCACGTTGTTTCCCCCGCCGTAATAAACGTAAGTTTTTATCATTCGATCCTTGTCACGAAAAGTGTGTGTGTGTGTGTGTACATGTACATAAATTGAAATTTTGTTCTTTTTCTTCATGTTGCTCATTCATTTCATGCCCTAACTCATTCATTAAATGATATATTTAATCCAGTCCAGACCAATCGTGTTTCCACACGAAACTAGGGTTATTGGTCCTTTCAACAAACAAGTAATATATATTCATTGGTCCAGGGATCATGCTATGTTTTGTCATTACCCTACCCTAACCTAACAAATCCAGACAAATGGTCTTTAAATTGAGTTTGCAATCCAGACAGATGGTCTTTAAATTGAATTTGCCGGTTTCTAAAAGATATTCGTAGATTGGCAGCCTTGTGCAACCCGCGCGGCAAGAAAAAAGTTAATTTAGTGGTTGTAACTTATCGTCACATTTTCTCAACAGTTGGTGACAGCATCACCCGCCGCCAAGCCTCCATGCGTACGGCGAGCGGAGTGTGAGGCGCGCCATGCCCGGCCCGCCTACGGAAGTTTTACCGGTTAACTTTACGTTAATGTAAGATTCAAATGTACTTGTTACACATACCCAGGTGAAGATGGAGAAGAAAGAGAAAGCAATAGCAGCTCGTATATTGTTCGCACCAATACCACCTGGAGGATCTTCAGCTTGGCTCCACTGATTGGTCAAGTAGCAGAAACCAACAAAATACAGGAATGCCCAGAACCCTGAAAATAATTACCATACTTTTACATTTCACAGTACATTTTTACAACACACTGAAAATAAGTACAATATGAAGTAAATTACCTGAGAACCCTAGATCGCCGAGAACATAGTGTTTCCTTGTTTTCACAGAAGACATTTGTTCAAACATAAATTCTCCAACAAGGAATCCTATCGATGCCAAGAATGCTATAACTCCTATTCCAATACCATAATTGCAAGCATTGGAATCACGATTATAGAGACAATAATATTCTTTTTCATCAAATGCATAGCCTTGTGATGATATGCACCCAAATACAATAATAGCAAAGAGCTGAAACAAATTCCATAATTAGTATGCTTGTAAAAGGAAAAATTACTCGCGAAGAATAGTTACGGACATACTGACCTACATACAACATTTTCAAAAATCAATAACAACCCTTACTGTTCTTCCCCCACCCCCACCTCTATACAGGAATTATCATGGCGGTAGTAATGTCAAAATCGATTGCTCAATCGGCAGAAGCGACATGGACGTAAAAAAAATACGAATAAAACAAGTTCCAATTCACTTACCAAGCACAACCCTCTTAAAATAACCTGAGGACGTTGTACAAATTGCATAGGATCAAAGGGTGCACCAGCTTTACCACCACCGTACGCCCCAGCAGCATCCATCTTTTCAAGTTCACTTACGCCGACCAAATACCGTAACACCCTAACAAACTGGTAAAAAATCCTATATACGGTGGGCAAATGAGTAAGTGCCGCTGTTATTACACAGTCATTGTACCGTAAGGAGCGTGTCTCAAAAACGTACCAGTAATAATGCAGATCCGATTCATTTAAAGTCTCGTTATATAAAGCGTAAAATAGGCATTCAAAATCACAGCGAACACTTATTCGTATTTTGCATAATTCTTCGAAGACAAAGCTATTTCGACTTCGGTCACAGCAACAGAGAACACTTGACTGCTTTCGGCTTCAATGGAACAGAACGGAACAAGTTACCAGCGCAGTACTAGAAAGACGATAGGAACAGCACCAACGATCGCCCCCTTGCGACCAATTGCAACGTTCACGTTCTCTTCCATACTATACCGCAATCTCCTATTCTGGGGCATGTATAGCTACTGTAGCTCGTCTCCAAAACTGGAATGTCTTTGGAAATTTTAAGTCATTTCCGCAGTGCTCTGCCTCAGGTGGGACGAAAGCAGTAAGAGATAAAACTATCATATAATTATAAATTTTCTGGCTGCATTTCCCCATCTAATTTTTAATGCGATTATAATTATTATAATATATATAGTTTCATATTTGTACTTGTTAAACTTAAATTAGTCACTATCTAATTTTCTGTTTTTAGCACTGATGAAGTATATTTATACCATATTGGCAGGTTGGTGGAAATTGATGGAGAGTATATAGATATATAGAATCATTGTGGCTGAAAGAAACATGTCATCGGGATTGTCAAGCGAAAATTTGGAGAATACATGCGTCGTTTGCTTCAAAAATGTAATTATTTTCTCTGTTGGAGAATGTGATCATCCTGTTTGTTACGAATGTTCTACAAGAATGAGAGTTCTGTGTCGTCAAAATGAATGTCCCATATGTAGACAAGACATGCCCAAGGTAAAAATAGTTTTCAAAATAGCTCGTGCTGTGAAAATGTCGTATAATTTCATGTCATAATTATTGAAGCAGCGCAATTTTAGTTTTAGTTTAAGACAGATGTCAGATCAAATTGTAATGTTTTGGTATGTTCAGGTTATATTCACCAGAGATGTTCAACCATTTCGCAACATCAAGAATCGAACTTACCTTATGGATAAAAAGTTTAAGATATGTTTCGATAGTGCAGACATTCAAGCAGCATACAGTAAATTACTGGAACACGTGTGCAAGAAGTGTCCCAATCGCCCAGCATTTCGAACTTTTCAAAACCTGAAGGATCATGTCAGGAAGGAACATGAGCTCTTTTACTGTGATTTATGTGTGGATAACTTAAAGGTGAGTGTAAAATTTTAAAACATAGTATACAGCTATGTTATATTAAGAAAATGTGCTGAAAGAATCTCATTCATAGGTATGGATTCTGTGGGCAGGTAGACTATGCTATAATCTTTCCTATCTTGTTCAATTGTATCCCGTCAACTCGTCAATCCAACCTGGTTTGTTTGTAGTATTCTGAATAGAATGTCAATGTGTGGGGTATTGATCCCATATTGGAATACTCATATAATAGCCTATAATGACAATGCGTCCATAACATGTTGGGTTTATCTATCCAAACAGCTCCCTTGCAACACCTTCCTTCTGTACATACTTATATACTTATAGGGACGTATGCATAAAGGCTAGCAAATGCTTTTGCTACCTCCTTTGAAAGCATATGCTGAAATAAATAGGAATAAGATCTAGCAGTTTCTTTACTTGCTGGTATTTATTTGCTAGCAAGCATATACTTAGTTTTCCAGCAATGCTGAATTATACATGCATAAAACAGAGCATGAGCTAGTACTATACAAGCATTTGCATATGATTAACTATGCTAGTCTCAGTTAGCATGAAGCATGTTCTGTGATGATGTTCTGGTTGATTTAATGCTGCAAATTGTGAATCATTAGTTCAGCCCATTGGCCACCAGTTACACAGACGCGTAACGACTGTCGTTTGTTTACTTGCTCGCGGCCTTCTCAGAAAGGATGTTCTGCAGCAGTGCTCAGCGCTGCCAACCTCTGTACTTCGGAATTATGCTTCGATTGTTTCCCGTTCTCACCGTGCGGACGGTCAGGATTAGGATAGGATCAGATCTGGACAAGACGATAGGTCTGGACGGTTAGGATTCTTGCCGTGGACAAGACGATAGGTCTGGACGGTTAGGATTCTTGCCGTGGACAAGACGATAGGTCTGGACGGTTAGGATTCTTGCCGTGGACAAGACGATAGGTCTGGACGGTTAGGATTCTTGCCATGGACAAGACGATTGGTCTGGACAGTTAGGATTCTTATCGTGGACAAGACCATTGGTCCGGACAGTTAGAAGCTGCGAAGCAGCCCTAGGCCCCTAGTTTCGTATACGGTTAGGATAGGATCTAGACAAGACGATTGGTCTGGACGGTTAGGATTCTTGCCGTGAACAAGACCATTGGTCCGGACGGTTAGGATTCTTGCTGTAGACAAGACCATTGGTCTCTTTATTGCCGTTCTGTATTGTACATTGTTTTCTTCACATGTTACATTTACTTGCGCTTTTATTGTGCTGTGGTTGTAACGGATTATGATCAACATTCTTGACGGGAAGGAGATCACGTGCCACTTTACATTGGCCAATAGGAATACAAGGGGCTACTTCAGAAATGAAAATGACGTGTAATAATCTTAATTAGGTGATAAAAGTAAATGTGCTTCTTGGGGCGAGATGGTGGGTTCCTGAACATCGCAATGAACACATCTCCTCTGAGTCGCTCTTCAAGTAAGATTTCACTAATTCCACTTCCTTGTAACATTACAAATATGGTGGTCCACTGGATAATCCAGGAAACTCTATAATTCCAGATGGCATAGTGATGATCATGCATATAAACATTTTTATAGATTTAACAGTAGAAAATGTTGAATTAATTTCAAACTCTTTTTTGGGAGAAAGAGACGAGGCGCTTGATGTGTTAACATAGAAGGAATGAATGCAGTTATTT
This sequence comes from Anabrus simplex, assembly GCF_040414725.1. Taxonomy (NCBI): domain Eukaryota; kingdom Metazoa; phylum Arthropoda; class Insecta; order Orthoptera; family Tettigoniidae; genus Anabrus; species Anabrus simplex. Next base: position 10,366,824 of record NC_090270.1, read on the forward strand.
CTTAGTTTTGTTGGTGATCCGGGTTTCCAACTTGGGTAGGGGAAGATACAGGAGTGCATTAAAGTACTGTTAGTAGAACCATTGATTTGATCAATGAGAACAAATTTCAAGAAGCACGTCACTTGATAATGGCCACAAGAAATCAGTATCACTAGAGATGAATGACAGCAACACTGTAACTTTCCTTGTGTAATCGGTGCTCTTGATTGTACATATGTACCAATTTTAAAGCCACCGGGTGAGTTGGCCGTGAGGTTAGGGGTGCGGAGCTGTGAGCCTGCATCCGGGAGATAGCCTTAGTGGGTACAAATTCCACTGTCGGCAGCCCTGAAGATGGTTTTCCATGGTTTCCCGTTTTCACACCGAGAAAATGCTAGGGCTGTACCTTAATTAAGGCCACGGCTGCTTCCTTCCAACTCCTAGACCTTGCCTATCCCATCGTCGCCGTAAGACCTATCTGTGTCGGTGTGACGTAAAGCCGCTAGAAAAAAAAGTTTTAAAGCCACGACTACATGGCGATGCGGCAAAAGTTCAGAACAGGTTACATTTTCCAGCGCACGCATCTAGGCGTGACTGCACTGTCATTTGTTTCTCTCTTGCTCGCGTCTTGCGAAGGGCTTGATCATGCGGTGGACAGAGCTGCCAACTGTTCATATAAAGAACTAGTCCTAGTGCAGCGGTGCTACTTTTGAATTTACGAATCTCGTGACAAAGCCATTGGTCTGGGCAGTTGTGTATTTCTTGTGTGCGGGTTGGTAACGGAATTCATTTACTTCATTGCTGCGAGTGACGTCATAACCCATTGTGTCTCACCCAATCGAAATGCTGGAACGTAGTTAGGCGATGGACTATGGTGCGTGATAAGTTGTATTAGGTTATAAAAGCAAATTTACTTCTCGGGGACGGCGGGTGGATTCTTAACTGTCGCAGTGAACACATCTCACTTAAGATTTCCAACATATTACATCTGTATCGTGCTATAAAAGTAAACCTGAGAAAAGGACGATAGGAAAACTTAAAATGGTCCACCTTTTCAATACAAAAATGTTATAGTTTATTTATAACATGTATTTGTACTTGGAACTAGTTTCAACGCTGATTTGCGTCATCATCAGCCAAAATGTGGGAATAGGCAAGCATTTAGGCATTTATATTACACAAGGCGTTACATTAAACAATACACATCTTACAAGGAGATAAAAACAGGGACAAGTATAGAAACAAATGAATCGTTGAGAAAACAAAAGTTATACATATTAAAAAAATAACCTTAACCACACATCTTGCAGTGCGAAAGTGTTCTTCTTGAATGATTCCTGAATATAAAACACACGCGCACACATTTCTGAAGAGCCAGCAGGCAGGACAAAGTAAAGTGAAACCTTAAGAGTTCTCATTTTTTTATGTTCTGACTAACTAATGAAGTCTCCCTTGAGTTCCTGATAAACATACAAAACAGGAAATTCTCCTTCACTCTCAACAATAGCTATAAAGGCCAACGGTAAAATTTCATTTTAAATATTGTGCAGAGACGTGAAAGTATGATTTTGAACATGATATAACTCCTTCATATAACCCAGTTTTTTACACAAGGTGTTACATTAAATAATACACATCTTACGAGGAGATAAAAACAGGGACGAATGTAGAAACACATGCATCATTGAGAAAGCAAAGTTATACATATTAAAAATAAGCTTAACCACACAACTTGCAGTGCGAAAATATCTGCCTTGAGTGATTCCTGAATACAAAACGTACGCGCACACACTTTTAAAGACCCAGCAGGCGGGGGAAAAAATAAGGTGAAACCTTATGAGTTCTTCTGAGAAGAGTTCATCATTCTTTCTATGATCTGACTAACTAATGAAGTCTCCCTTGAGTTCCTGATAAACATACACAACAGGAAATTAAACAATACACATCTTACAAGGAGATGAAAACAGGGAGAGTTATACATATTAAAAATGACCTTAACCATACATCTTGTAGTGCGAAAATATTCGTCTTGAATGATTCCTGAATACAAAACACACGCGCACACATTTCTGAAGAGCACGCAGGCAGGAAAAAGTGAAACCTTAAGAGTTCTTCTGAGAAGAGTTCATCATTTTTTCTATGTTCCGACTAACTAATGAAGTCTCCCTTGAGTTCCTGATAAACATACACAACAGGAAATTCTCCTTCACTCTCAACAATAGCTATAAAGACCAACGGTAAATTTCATTTTAAATATTGTGCAGAGACGTGAAAGCATGATCTTGAATATAATATAACTCCTTCATTTAACCCAATTTTTTTACACAAGGTGTTACATTAAACAATACACATCTTACGGGGAGATAAAAACAGGGACGAATGTAGAAACAAATGCATCGTTGAGAAAGCAAAAATTATACATATTAAAAATAAGCTTAACCACACAACTTGCAGTGCGAAAATATCTGCCTTGAGTGATTCCTGAATACAAGACGCACGCGCACACATTTCTAAAGAGCCAGCAGGCAGGAAAAAGGTGAAACATTAAGAGTTCTTCTGAGAAGAGTTCATCATTCTTTCTATGTTCCGACTAACTAGTGAAGTCTCCCTTGAGTTCCTGATAAACATACACAACAGGAAATTCTCCTTAACTCTCAACAATAGCTATAAAAGACCAACGGTAAATTGTATTTTAAATACTGTGCAGAGATGTTTTGTATGTTTATCAGGAACTCAAGGGAGACTTCATTAGTTAGTCAGAACATAAAAAAAATGAGAACTCTTAAGGTTTCACTTTACTTTGTCCTGCCTGCTGGCTCTTCAGAAATGTGTGCACGTGTGTTTTATATTCAGGAATCATTCAAGAAGAACACTTTCGCACTGCAAGATGTGTGGTTAAGGTTATTTTTTTAATATGTATAACTTTTGTTTTCTCAACGATTCATTTGTTTCTATACTTGTCCCTGTTTTTATCTCCTTGTAAGATGTGTATTGTTTAATGTAACGCCTTGTGTAATATAAATGCCTAAATGCTTGCCTATTCCCACATTTTGGCTGATGATGACGCAAATCAGCGTTGAAACTAGTTTCAAGTACAAATACATGTTATAAATAAACTATAACATTTTTGTATTGAAAAGGTGGACCATTTTAAGTTTTCCTATCATCCTATAAAGGTAATGTAACCCTTACTGAATTTCTACCCGATGAATATATAAACTGCAGGAAGTTTGCTTCTACCAATGAAGAAGCAACCTGCAATTCAACCAAACCTTTTACAAGTGTTGATACTAGTTGGCGTGGTTCAGTTCACGACAGAAGCATATTTAAGACTTCATGTGTGTATGAAGGCTTGTGAGAGCATGCAGGAGCTGCGTTATTCAGGTTACGGGCCGCTAACTCCTTATTGAAACCCTAAAACTAGACAAGAAGAAAATTACGATCGCGTTCATGCTCAAAACAGTGTAATTATTGAAAGATGTTTCGGTCAGCCGAAGAGACGTTTTTCTACTAGCTAACCGTCAGAATCTCTCTACAGATAATTTCACACATTATCATCTATTACTTTATGCTACATAACGTCTCTAAGCATTTAAGAGATCAGGGCAAGTGGTGGTGGTGATTTACTGTTTTAAGAAGAAGTATAACTAGGCAACCATCCTCGGATGAGCTGACAGTTTGATAATGTATACTGAAGAAAATGAAGTTGGCAACACTGCCTACAATAGCCACTCCTCCTACCCCTCCACCCATACCCCTCTCCACAGCTAACATAAGTCCCAGACACACTCGCAGTAGTACACAGCAAGCTCTCAAACACAACGCTACACGACCTCCACAACAACAGCAGTAAATACCCATTTCACCTCCACACACAACCTCAGGCATTCCTTCATACGCACACAGTACTTATAATAGCTTATCTTGACAGACAGCAGCAATATTCACAACATGAAAACAGACAGGAGAGAGGTCGCTACCAACAAATCCTTTAATAAAAGTTTTAAAACTCAAGACTTTGCAGTATGCCATAAAACTTACTGAAGTATATCAACGGTTGAATCACAACAGTACTTGAAAAAAATGTTTACAGCAAGGGTTTTTATCACGAATTAACATGACATATATCAGCCAAATAGAATATTCTTGAAGATCACTTTATGCAACTAAATTAACATAGACATAGAAGTGCAAGAACTAGAAGGAAGCTTGATGAAGGAACTCCACACAACACGAACTCTCACATTTTAACAAGTGTTTTAACATACATGTACCTTATATTTTAGTGTGCTTAAACTGATCAAGTGTTTTCTACTATGTTTTATGGTTTTTAATATGTTTAATACCGGGCGAGTTGGCCGTGCGCGTAGAGGCGCGCATCTGTGAGCTTGCATCCGGGAGATAGTAGGTTCGAATCCCACTATCGGCAGCCCTGAAGATGGTTTTCCGTGGTTTCCCATTTTTACACCAGGCAAATGCTGGGGTTGTACCTTAATTAAGGCCACGACCGCTTCCTTCCAACTCCTAGGCCTTTCCCATCCCATCGTCGCCATAATACCTATCTGTGTCGGTGCGACGTAAAGCCCCTAGCAAAAAACAAAAACAAAACAAATATGTTTAATGTGTTTAATGTTTAATGTATGTGCAATACGTTTTAGTTTACTGTAGCCTTCGCTTCCACATTGATCATAGATACTATAACCCCACATAGACAAAACCTTACAATATATTTTATTTTTAACTCCATTAGACATCTGGATACTCTAATCATAATAACATCTTTGTGACATATGTCTAATGGCTACAATATTCTAATATACCAGCTGATGATGGCCATGGAAGGCCGAAACCGGTACTGATGTGAAACTCTTTATAATAAATAAAGTATTGATAGGTGGAACACATTTCTTGTTTGTATACGTGCATCCAATCAATACGGAAATGAAACTTATAAATAATAATAACTATGGAGGTAATACGGGAAGTTTTCGAAGATATTAATTATCCCCCTATATCTCCTGATTTAAATATCTGTGATTATTATCTGTGGGGGATGCTGAAGGGAAAATGTATGTGAACAACCCTCACACGAGAGAACTACAACAAGAGAACATTACATAAGTTATTTCGAACATCATACTGGCTGAGATTTGCCGAGTGTCTGCAAACCTGTTTACGAGGTGTCAGGGGTGTTTGACAGCTGGGGGACAACATTTTGAACATCAAATGTATAGCCAGGTAAGTTTTAGACTAATAGTTTCACTAGAAATAGATTTCTGTAACTGTGAATTGCCGTGAGTAGCGCGCGTTATACCGGCTAGCGACCGAGTGTCATTGCGCCAGCCGTGCCATGCTCTGAGTGGTGCTGTGGAGCGAGTCAATAAAAAGACCCTGTAGTATATGAGCCTGTGACTCTTCGTTCACGGTCATTGACAACATCGGCATCATCACCACCATCATTCTCTCAACAGTCTCAACCTACACTTCAATCATTTATGGACAAGAAATCTGCCTTTAAACCAGGTGATAGTCGGTCGAAGACAGTTACCAGAAAAATCGCTACAATGGTATGCAAAGATAACCAACCATTCAGCATTGTTTAGGATGAAGATTTAAGGAGTTGAACCTAGATATGCTATGCCTTCTTGTAAGCAAATATCTAATCAAATAATTCCAGAACTTTATGAAGAAATGGAAAGAAGAGTAAGAAGAGAGCTCCAAAATGTGAACAGCGTAGCAGTTACGACGGATATGTGGACATCAACAGCCTGAGACGATTATTTAAGTATCGCCTTTCATTTTATGGATCTGGACTATATTCTACAACATATATGCGTTGAAGTGATACCATTTGAAGAAGTGAGCCACAATGGTGTAAGAAAACTTTAAGAAACTTGGGGTTTAATTAATAAATTAACGATTGTGATTCATGATAATTGCAATGTTGTAAATGTTATGACCTACCTGTCATGTTTAGCTCATACATTCAAACTTGTTTTGAATCATGGGCTTTTGACTTCAAAAAATATTGAAAGTCTCGTTTTGTGATGCAGGAATCCACTAAGATTCTCAAAGAGGCACAGAAGCATCTTTCTTGACCACAACATCGCGCAATAGAATTGAACTCTACATTTATGCTAAGAAGACTTCAGCAGCAAAAGAGGGCCATAGTTTTTGCATCCTCTGATCTCTCCTTGCCAGTGAATCTTACAGTATCGCAGTGGTCTCTTGATATACTGATTGACACATTAAATATTTTCAATCAAGCAACACTCACTGTAAGTTCATCTTCAGTGTCTGTGTCCGAAGTGATACCCATTGTGAACAGTATTATTTCTGAATTGGAAAAGCCGTCAGGCAGTAGATCAAGAATTGCGACTGTTCGACAGTCATTGCTGAATAAAATGAAAAATATGTTCCATTGAAACGCTGTTGGATCCCTGCTTAAAAGGAAGAGTTTCTTGCAGCCCCAGTGCTCTCAGTTGTGCTAAAGACCAACTGTTGGACCTTGCTAACCAAGAGGAATGTCGTGCATCCAAACATGATCAGGTAAATTTTTTTTACACTTTTCAAATTTTCGGATACCTGTGTAGGAATAGGCGTGTAATACTGACATACTTGTAAAAATCAATCAGTTCGCAAACTTTATTTTATTCTAGATGTCGCCTACTGCAAAGCCCGAGCAATTGCCAGGAATGTGGTACCTGTACAGTACCATTATGCAAGAAAATAATCGTGTGTTATATTCGCTGCCAGTTAACAGTTCCACAAGAAGAAATCACTGCATATCTCAATGACTCTTTCTAGTGCACTGGATTATTATTATTTAAAATTTTTAGCTAACATAGGACTACTTAGTCAGGTTTATGGAGGATTTTCTTCTTTTTGTCAGCCCAATACTGTTTCATCCTTTCTGAAAGTAAACAAAATAAAAATTTCCAAAACTAAACAAAAAATAGCCGCTAAATATTTGTGTGTTCCACCTGCAACAGTATTTTCTGAAAGACTTTGGCACAGCGGGACTCATATGTGACAGAAAAAGTAGATTTGACCCCGAATGAGTGAGAATGCTAGTATTTTTGAACAAAAATTGTTTCAGAATATCATTTTGCTTTTAAATGTCTAATGTAGAGTTTAAAAATAACTACACTGATGGTTTTAAATTTTGTCTCATTAGATATGTGCACCTAATTAATTTCATTGGCATTACACAGTTCTCCCAGTATTCTATTTTGTATTGAAACTATAGTGCTATTAAAACAACGTGTGTGTTCTGACAGTTTTTAGCGTGGTAGTAAGAGATGGCAACCAGTACACACTTCCCGTTTAAGCCAATCCCAGCTCGACACGTGCTCTCCCTCTGTCTTAAAGCTTAAAGAGGCTGTCGTTCCGAGTTCCGCGTTGCCAATATAGTATACTATAGCACATGTGGCTGTGCTATATAACAGTGATAGCAGCATTATCTGTTTAGTGTGTTTTTTAAATGAGCTAAATATTTATAGTGCTATTGTGTTCGTGTTAATAAGTGTATCGTTATCAAGGCTGGCATTTTAGTGTAGTGTCATTTTTAACACCTCGGCATATACATAACTCTAAATGTTGCAACCCATTAAGAGCGCCGCTAAACGACCAGGCAACCAAGAATTCACCTCGAAAAAAGGCAAGCATAATGGGGAGGCATTGCTTAGTTATTCGTGGTCAAGCTCTCGATATGGTGTGTGCCTTACGGGAATATTTTGAGGCTGAAAGGGAAAATGGAGGCCCACTGATAGACATTAACAAAGTTGTAGAAAGAACAGCAGCAGCATTACATATATCTCGAGCTAAAGTAATTAGGGTAGAGAAAGAAAAGGAGCTTTGGGAAGAAGGTGAAGGGGAAAGAGAGGGAGTGGATGTATCTGAACCATCACATAATGGGTTATCAACGATGAACAAAAGCCGGCACCATGACAAACGTGTGACCAGTATGGATGGTTTCCAGGAAGGAGCAATTTGACGGCATATGTATGCCTATTACAAGAGAAAGGAACACCTAACACTACGGAAACTACATAAGAGTCTCTGAGAAGCTAAATTGTTTTTTGGTAGTGCGTCTTTCCTTCGAATCTCCCTTCATGAGTTAGGATTTCACTTTGAAAAATACTCAAACCGAACTGTGTTGATGGAGAGACATGATATCGTGGCTTGGCGCTGTCGTTATTTGAGGGCTGTTAGGAATGCAGATTACAAAGGCATTGTGTGGCTTCGTCACCTTAACCAAGGGGTGGTCAGACAGAACTTGACAAGGCACAATGAAAGCCCCGTTAGAAAAGGGAGATAGAATCATTGTCCTGCATGCTGGCACTGCCCGAGGCTTTGTTCCAAATTGTTTCGTCATGTTCTGGTCGCGAAAAACAGGGGACTACCACGAAGAAATGAATGCTGCATCCTTCACGGCATGGTTTAAAAATTCCCTCCTTAAGAACATTCCTCCCAAGTCCACCATTGTTATGGATAATGCTCAATACCATTCTGTAATAGCGGTCAGAGCCCCAACAATGCAGACGAGAAAAGCTGACATGCTGGCTTGGGTAGAAAGAAATGTATTGCCTTGGAACAGGGACATGCTAAGTCAGAGCTAATGGAGCTTGTGACAACTTACAAACCAAAGTCGGTTTATGTCATCGATGAGATAGCAAAAATGAATGGTCATCAGGTGATCAGGTTGCCTCCTTACCATGCCCATTTCAACTCCATAGAAAATATTTGGGCACAAGTGAAGGGTTATGTAGATGAGAATAACAAGAAGTTCACCATCACTGAAATGGAGAGACTGGCCAGAGATGGTATTGAGAATGTCACTGAAGAAAAATGGGCATCTGTGGTGAACCACACGTGGGAACTGATGCAGAAGCAGTGGAAAAACGAAAGAGTTTTGGAATACTGTGTGGAAGAAATTATCATCCCTCTCGGTTCCAGCTCCACAGGTGGAGAAAGCAATTCCTCCGTGGGAGTGGCTCCACTCACAACGTGAAGGTGAGTAATTTTCTACTGTGATGAACTTCTCCAAAGTGCATTTTAAAGCTGAGTAACCAGTACGGGAGTCTGCTTTCTGATAATTAGTATCATATTCATAAAATGTCATTTCAGATTTTTCTCGAAAATTGATAGGCCTAATGCAAATTTTCCAGTTTTAGCATGAAGTCGACAAAATTGCCTTGAAAAACTAATATTTTAATTGAAGTATAAGAGGTGTTTCCAATACCCTTCGAAATTTTGATAATGTTTCTTATTTTTATTTCTGGAAATAATTATAAATTCTTCTTCTTCTTCTGTGCTTCCTTCTCATTAAGGTGGACGGGCTTTAATTTTTGGAATTTTAGACAAAGCATGCAAGATTGTAGAAATTAAGAATCATAATCTATGGTTAGAATATATAAGATTATTTTTTGTTTTGCTTTGGATTTCAATAAAAAGAGGTCCCATGTCTAGTGATTGCGAGTTTAAAGGCACAAAGTAATGAATGGAAGTATAAGGATCCACCTATCAATACAAAATTATGTGAGTTTCTTAAATCACCACATTATTATTTATTAAATGGTACCAGTTTCAGCATAGTGAATGCCATCATCAGCCAAATAGGTAATTTACAAAGACATATAAAGTGGGCATAAACATGATCCCTATGGTAATATAATAAGTAACTTGGAATGGATATCCATATTACAAATACTGCTTTTTACAAGTATATAACTTGATATTCATATATCTACTATTTTACAAGTTTAGGACTTGAAAGTCATAGTATTAAAAGAAATTAACAATCTAAAATCCAATATTGAATGTTTTAAAATACTACGATTACAATTTGCTGGTAAAATACGGCACGTTGCGGCCATTATTCACTAGTAATGTGTATGATTGACAGAGAGGTCCTTTAAATATTTGTCATCATTAGAGATCAGCTCGAGTCAATTATATGTAGCCCATGAATATTGTAGCCATATTTCAGTAGTAATGGTCTGTATAAAAGTAACAGTTCTTTTTGAATGTTGTTCCTTAAGTAATATCAACTTGCGCAATTATATATAGCACTGAGTTCCAACTTTGGTATGTAGTGTAATAGGGTCATTCCATGTGAAAGTGGACAAAAAATTAATTTTTTTAAAAGTTGGTGTATCAAAATGATTGTTATGTAGAAAGAATTACAAAATATGCTAAATTAAATTTGCCGTATAGTTTTTCTCATAGATCCAATTTTCTATTTAAAAAAAATTGGGGTAAATTTACATCACTTGTTTGTCCAGTTTGTTTACTCGTGCAAACACCGAGTTGGCAATACTATATCCATCTAGTGGCAGTTTACAGAACCTTAATTGTGATCAAGATGGCTTCTAACACATGTGCTTGAACAATTCTATTTTTTTTTCTCACTGTAGGACATAGTGACAGTGACATTAATTATACTCGCTTAAGTGCAAGCCATAACCTATATGCTACAATATTTATTAGATTTGTAACATTGTAATTTCCTGAGTTAATTTGGTTACAGACTAACAGTTATGGATCAACATTCTGGTTACCACTAACAATCCATAGGTAATATCATGAGAAGTTATGAGTGTATTTATCTAGAGCAAATCATGACAATGAGTGGTATTTTACAGTGATTTAAATACAAGAGGTTATTGGTTGAAGTTCTAAATTTATTTACGATAATGATATGAGTGAAATAGTCATAGGGAAAAGGAGTGGAAATGTGCAGTTTGTAGTCTTAGCTGATGTACCCGTGCTTCGCTACGGGATTCTCAGAAAGACTGTCTTTGTGATTTTCCTACCTGAAGTCATCAGAAAGAATGTAGTGATTAAAAGCAATGTTATATAAAATACTCGATCAAATTAAATTTCTCACTTCTAACGAACAGTACTACGGTGCTGATCTAACAGTCCAAAGTCCCAGTGCTGCAATGACCAGACCGCAGACAGCCGTGAGCACTTCTCTGCCATTATTCCGTTAAATATGCACACTGCTCATCCCAATCAGTGCCTCAGAGTAGGAATTGAATAGCTCGAATGCTATGATGAACCAGTTTGTTACGTATCAGTAGTATCAGAAATTTATCTAACTCCCCAGCTACTTCCCGCCAATTTTCAGGCAGGCTGTTATACTCGGTATGACCAGGTGAGTTGGCTGTGGGGTTAGGGGCGCACAGCTGAGAGCTTGGATCCAGAAAGTAGTGGGTTCGAACTCCACTGTCGACAGCCCTGAAGATGGTTTTCCGTGGTCTCCAATTTTCACACCAGGAAAGTGCTGGGGCTGTAACGTAATTAACGTAGGGGCAGCTTCCTTCTCATTCCTAGCCCTTTCGTATCCCATCGTCGACATGAGTCCTATGTGTGTCGGCGCGACGTAGAGCAAATTAAAAAAAAAACTTGGTATACAGCAGTAATCCCATCTATCGGAGACACAAAGCAAATCACAACAAACAATGGTCAATATAATACTATTGTTGATCAGTGTTATGAGTTTTCTCTGTTGTAGGCTTTCACATTCAATTTTCTTTCGACTCTGTAATATAAGGCTGTCTTATTCAATTAATTATAGCGTAGACTGTAGTTCCTTATTCCCCGACTTTACATACCGATTTTCATTAAAATTCTGTTTACCCATTTTCTCATGACGGTGCTGATATGATCTTAGCAACAAAAATCCATATTCATGAATATCGCCGGTATGGTCGAAATGTATAAGACATAAATGATCGGAAATTTAATACTATGTAACTTTATTTATATAGTAATTGTCAATAAGACAACTAATAACACAAATATTCGAGAATTAAATTTTGGGCCTTCCGACTTTGCATACCGATTTTATTTACGATGGGACAGCGTGAATAAGATTATTTATGGCATAGATTGTAGGGACTTATTCGCCGACTTTGCATACCTATTTTAATTAAGATAGGACCACTAATAATAAATATTTGCAAATAAAATTTTAGGCCTTCCCCTGAACTACTATTTCTTTCAGAGTGAATAAGATTATTTATAGTTTATATTGTAGCAACTTATTTTAGAACTTTACATACCAGTTTTCATTAACCTTCCGTCGGTCGCAACTGATCTGACAGGCACAGGGTGAAGTCATCGGTCGCTTCCGCTCCAATGCAAGGACCTACAATTTTCATCCTCTGACTAGCCTCGTTCCTTGCCATGTTTGTTAGTCATGTGACAGGCAGTCTGTGTTCGCTCGCTCCATAAGCTGGAAGTGCTCCAACTGATCTGGTAGATCATTGCGACTGTTCCCGTTGCGATTGGTGTTTCAAAGAGATGCAAACAATTGCTGTTCTGTAAGTAGTTTAATTATTTGTTTACCCTAAATTTGGTGTAATTTCCCATGTAAGCATGTAAATAGTGCAATATAAGCCCGGTGCCTCACAGGCACACTGCGACTAATTACGTCCCACTTTCTTTTTATTTTAGATTTACCATACATTATGGCCAGTAGGAAGGAACATTTTAACTTAAACAGAGCAGAAGATGTGGAGGATGTCCAACGACTGTTGCTGATTGAAGATGATGATGCGTTACATGAGAATTTTGAAGAAGAAAGTGACACAAACCGTGACGACCTTCTGAAGAGACGGTGACTCGGAAACAGAACAAGAAGGTGACAACGGTGATGCTGATGAACAAGGAGCATTAGAGGCCAGTGCTAATTATTACAAAGGGGAAGACAAGATAAAATGGTGTACGGTGCCGCCATCCCAATGGGTCCGCGCCAGGAAACACAATCTCGTACGATATCTACCTGGAGTTAGAGGACTAGCAAGGCAAGCTAAATCACCGCTTGACTCCTGGCAGTGTTTGTTTACAGAGGAAATAATAGACAATTCGTACTATCCATGGTTGCTATACTAGGAAGAATAATGTGGTGGTTTCCCGTTGCCTTCCACATCACAGTTTTACTGCCATTCAAGTCTTCCTGACCATGCCAATAAATTTTCAGCGACAGTTCAGTAGACACCTTAGTCCTGCACAGTGCTGATACTGATAGCGCTGCTTCCACTACCAGGAAGATAGACTCCTCTGCCTTTCCAGCTGTTGGGACATATCCTCATCCACCCTTCAAGCTGTTGGAAACCACGGAAGAAGATCATTGAAGAGGTAGTTGAGATGATGGGATGCCAAGGTTATGGAGAGATGAAAATGATTAGAGAGAGAAGAGATCAATGGTTGCAGCGACAAGGCACAGCCTTTAGATGATGATGATGATGATGATGATATAATAGACACTGTTGTAACTTACACAAATAAATTAGTGGACTACATGAAACAAAATTTTACTCGTGAAAGGGATGCTGAACTTACAGACCAGATAGAGATAAAAGCATTATTTGGCCTATTGTACTTGGCAGGATCTTACAGAGGGAAGAGTCAGAGCCCTGAAGATCTCTGGGGAACTGATGGAGATGGTAATGAGCCTCAGGAGATTTAAGTTCTTGATCCGTTGTTCAAGTTTTGACGATCACCAAACGCATGAAGAAAGAAAGTAACATGATCGACTAGCCCCTTTGCGAAATACTTTTACGCGGTTTGTGGAGAACTGCATGAAATCATATAGTTTGGGTGAAAATGTAACTTTAGATGGAAAGTGGGAAGAAAACATTTTTATTTCATGTGTTGTCACCATGTGTAGTATATCACATAAATGCTAGTGCTCTCTGATTACTGCCCACTTAAACGACACGGATTTTCTTTTGTGTCGAAATTATTAATGTTCTTGTAGAATCCTTACTGAAGAATATATGACCTGTTAAGCCCTGTTTATAATATTTCCCATGATTGTTGTTATTGCTGAGACATATGAACATAGTTTCCGCCAACATAAGATTTTCTCTGCGATTAAAATTGTATAAACTGCAAAGATACCTAAAATTTTGAAGAAAATAGTTGGTTACAAAATGCAACTTATTTTGGGATCAGAATTTCGCTAAACCATTTTTAACTGGCTCAAACACACATATATAACATAAGGAGTACTTCATAACTGCCCACGTTAACTTCCTGAAACTTATACGTTGGGGGATCTCTCGGGCTCGTTGCGACATGCCTTGAAACTTTATATATTGCGACCGACGAAAGGTTAAGATAGGACCACTAATAATATAAATATTTGAGAATTAAATTTTAGGCCTTCTCCTAAACTACCATTTTTCTTAGCGTGAAAAAAAAATATTTATGGCCTAGATTGTAGTGACTTATTCCCAGACTTTACATAGGTTAACGATTTTGATTAAATTCTCTTCAGTGGTTTTCTCGTGATGCGTGTACGTACATACAGACAGAAATTACGGAAAATTAAAAAATGCATTTCCTTGTTACTATGGACATGACTGATACAGAAATACCATCCTTTTCAAATTTTGAGCAATGTACAGACAAAACTCTTTATTTTATATACAGTATATAGATGTTTAGAATGTTTGGTTTTTCAGTTGCGTCAAATATTGACTTCAACATATTTGTTTACATGTAGGTTATTTACACCATGGCAAAAAGGAAAAGGTTCAAGCATACTGTGCCAGATTATTTGATGAGAAGAAAAGAGAAGTACAGGAGAAAGATCGCCTTAGGAAAGCAGCTGGAAGACAAAAGCGAAGTTCTGCAGTTTTGAAACAAGATAGAGAAAACGCTAGTCTTTCAATGAGTAGGCTTAGAGAAGCTCAAAGAAAAGTCCAGGAACAATCGCCACCTAAACACACTCCAATTACAAACCAGTCTCATATTAAATCAGCATGTGCAATGCTTTACCAAAAAGTCATCGTAAGTGCATTTGGATGTCTTAATGTAGTCAAACAAGAGTATGTAATGGATAAAGTTGTTTTATGATATCTCTAGTGTGTCCCCAGATTTTGTCGAGGTGACTAATGAAGATGGCAGTAAAGAGAAAAAGCAACGCTACAAATGTCTACCACTATCCAAAACTCCTGTGTATGTACCATGAAAATAATAGTTGCAGCAGTGTTTCCTGGGAACATTATTACTGATCCAATAACAATTTTCCTGGTATGCGATAATAATTTGGATTGTGTGTTACGAACCTGCAGTAAATGTCAAGGGAAAGTTGACTACTTATTGACAACGTGTGAAGAAGACATCCTGACAGAAGAGGTTCGGTACTACCAGTGGACACGAGATTTGGATGGAAGAACTGTTTGTACCTGCATTGAGGATGCAACACTTACGGATGTACGTAGCATTTAGGGAAAGTGTGCCTAAGTTTGTCTAAAACAATCTACCCATTTCAGGATGCTTCTTAACAGTCGGTCTGATAGGATAGGTCTTCTTCAGACCGACTAGTGAGAATATTAAATAATTGACAGAAATGAGATCCAGAGTACACACTGGTCCCATGACCAGCATGCTTCCGGTATGAAACTCTAGATGGCAAAAAAGCTGTCAAATCATATGTAATAGTTTCGGGCTACTTACATCATGATAAATATGCAGTGTCTGTATTCAAGGAACTGATAATGAAAGATATCTAATCCAGTGCACCAAGTATTCAAATATATTCTCTGATGGTGCAAGGCAGCACTTTAAACAACGATTCACACTGTCATATGCATCATCTGCACCTATTTCCATCAATTGGCTTTTTTTCGCGACCAGTCATGGAAAGGGGGCAGTAGATGGTATAGGTGGGACGATCAAACGAAATGTGTATGATGGAGTCCATGCTGACAAATTTGCTCCAGTAGATGCAAAGTCATTTGTAGAATGTGCGATCATTGTATAAAAAAATATACACATTTTTTTTTGTTCCCGGTATTAGCATTGCTGACAAAAAAAGGAAGAGCTGGATGCTTTTTGGAAAGATACACCAAAAGATTCACAAGATTCACTGCATTTGACACCGGGAGCCAATGGCAGTGAAATACATCAGATGAGGAGGGAAAACCATTTTCATTCAGACCCTATGCAACTGAACTAGAAGTTGTACCACCCTCACGACCGGAGAGAGTTTGCGATGTTGTTTATGAGAAATGGTATGCAGTAAACTAGCCTTGGTCGTGCCATTTCAGTTGATAATGAGGAAAGATCTGTAACATCTGATCTGGGGTCAATCAGTTGATAGTGCACCCCTTAGTGACATATTTTACTGCCTTTCTGATGCACCATGTCCAGTGTCATGCCTCAAAGTGAGTGAGAGTGATTGAAAAAATATCGAATCACATGGAACTAAAAAATATGCATTCAGGAATAGTTAATGTAACGTGGACAAAAACTTTCTTTGTGATGTATTAATTTTTTAAAAAAATATGTGCTAGCATTGGAATTTGAATTGTATGAGCAATACTAATGTTACTGATACTGAAGAGGAATTTTCAATTACCATAATAGCTATGATAGTTCTGTCTGTAACCAATGATTTCTTCTCACATTTAAGTATGTCATAATCGGGTAATTTATCTCCACCTACATATACTATAGAATGTATAGTTTGAGTCATAGGTTATTGGATACTTGTTTTCATACCTTGTGGCAGAGTGAATGTGTGAAAATGTAATCTATGTGTTAGTCCGTAACCATGGAATGACCCAATAACGTAGCGAGAGAGTGGATCTTGTAGGAACAGTTTATTGTTACAGATGTTTGGTTCTCGATCCTAGATGGAACTTATAAGAAAAGAGAAGAGGAAAAAAAAAAATATTGAGTTAGAGTTGTGAATAAAGAAATGGGGCAAGAAAGTTTTAAGTAAAAGACTCGCCTTGGATGGCAGGTTGCTAGTTGTGAAGAAGAAGAGGAACTAAACAGCTAATCATACGCGTAGCAAGCTGATGGAGAGAAGTGGAAGGAGCGGGGTGTGTTAGGTTGAAGGAGGGGAGAACGGGTTAGCGGAGAACGTGCGTGTAGGGAGCGGTAGGGGTAACATGCAAGCATGTTGCGCCTTATCTGAAAAATTATCGGTCTTTAGGTAATTTAGTATTATTTAATACTGCAATGAGCATGTCAAACAGAATTTTTGGTTTTTCAGATAAATCGTTAAGATTTAGATTTGGATTAAAATATTGATAAAGTTGAATATATCAGTGTTCGGTAATTTCTAGTAAAGGGCCCTTGTTTAGTATTTCAATGATATCCATGTCCTGATCCATACTGTAGAATTAATGTTTGTAGTCATGCACATGTTGGCCTGCCGCAGAGAATCTTTTATATTTGATTGCATTCACATGTTCCATGTATCTGATTTTAAATGACCGTCCAGTTTATCCGACTTGGATCTTGAATCATTATCTTTAACATCTGTAACAATAAGCTATGCCTTTGCTGGCAGGACCTACTGTTTACAGTGCACTATGTCTTCAGGTATAGGCTAGAGCAATTTTGTAACTTTCATTCATCTGTCTCTGTCTTATCCTTTGCTTTGACAATATGAAAGTTACTGAGGTATGAGCGATGCTATACTCCGCACGGCTCTACTTCTAAATTGACGTTTTGGCAGATTTTGGCTCTGTCTGGTGATTATGCACTGAAGCATAGGCATCCAACCAATCCCAATCTGCCATTCATATCGAATTATATCGGCAGAGCACGATCTCGAAACCCAGTTGCCAACTCTAATATTTACATTCGCCACGTGGTTAACCTATCTCACGCAAAGCCCATCAAATGATCAAGACAAGGCAACCTATCTCGCTCAGCGTGTATGGTATTTGGTATGCTTCGCGATCTGTTGCATTTTCCTTCAGTAATTAGTGTGTTTTTCATATTGCTGGAGGGTTCTAGTGACTGAGATCAGTGGAGTGTTCCCTTTGTAGGCCATAACCTCCTTTCTGTGCCAGCCATTAGCGGTGAGTGATGTTTTATTTCCTCATTCTCATTTATTCTTATTAATATATTCTCTTATTAGTGTCAGATGTTGTTAGTAAGTGTAGTTTTTGTGAATTTGTTTTCAATCCATATTCATTAGTTTTTCTGAGTACGGTATTACATTTTACAAGGGCTGTTTACCGCGGTCATATTGCATCAGCTGTTCTCGCGGGCGTAGCACGCTGGCAACAGAGGAAAGGCGATGCTCATTTGTTTTGCGAAACTTCAATTTAGAAGTAAGGCCGTGCGGAGTATAGTAATGCCATTCCTTGTGCAGCCAGTCCCTGCTATGAATGGTGTGAAAACGTTGCTCAAAGGGTCGGTTGGTGCATGCATTTCAGTGGGCTTCCAGACTGATATGTAATAGCAATTTCTGGCTCGGTGAGGAAAGCAACGGGAAACTACCTCGCTCCTCATTTCCCTAGTACGCCTCTTCAGTGATGCCTAGGCCATCTACGACAGCTGATGGCGGAGCTGTTGAGGATCGAACCAGCCTTAGGGCTGAAGACTAAACATACATACACCAATAAACTTTCCCTACAAGATCCACTCTCTCGCCACGTTATTACACTGCATTATGAAGTTGGAACTCAGTGCTATATATAATTGCGCAAGTTGATATTACTTAAGGAACAACATTCAAAAAGAACTGTTACTTTTATACAGACCATTGCTACTGAAATATGGCTACAATATTCATGGGCTACATATAATTGACTCGAGCTGATCTCTAATGATGACAAATATTTAAAGGACCTCTCTGTCACTCATACACATTACTAGTGAATAATGGCCACAACGTGCTGTATTTTACCAGCAAATTGTAATCGTAGTATTTTAAAACATTCAATATAGGATTTTAGATTGTTAAAAATTCTTTTTATACTATGACTTTCAAGTCCTAAACTTGTAAAATAGTAGATATATGAATATCAAGTTATATACTTGTAAAAAGCAGTATTTGTCTGTAATATGGATATCCATTCCAAGTTACTTATTATATTACCATAGGGATCATGTTTATGCCCACTTTATATGTCTTTGTAAATTACCTATTTGGCTGATGATGGCATTCACTATGCTGAAACTGGTACCATTTAATAAATAATAATGTGGTGATTTAAGAAACTCACATAATTTTGTATTGAATAGATGGATCCTTATACTTCCATTCATTAGTTTGTGAATCTCGATTCAATAGGACCAATTCTTGACGTTGAATAGTTTAAAGGCACTCGAATCAACAATGTGTAGGACGAACTTTTACCTCTCACAACTCTAATCCCAATTATAGATGGCAACTTAAATTGTGCTGTTGCCCATGATAGTCTGACCAATTTCTACTCTTTGTACAAAATATCTTAGATATTTCTCTCATCCTCACCCGGATTTGAACTCAGAATGTTGAGCAGGCCTGTCAAAGTGCCATTATGCTACTGAAATCTATCTAAAATTAAAATCAATCTTCTGGAGATACTGATTAAAAGCCTGTGAGGAAGGGGAATGAGGAGTTTGTCTTATGATATTTGAGCTGATGAAATTACTGCTGAGACACCTTGAAATAATAGCAACGATATTTAATGTTTTTCTAATGCTCTTGTGATCCCCCTACATGGATATTATTTTCCACAGAGCCTATCGCAGAACGAGAGGTGTTGATTGTGAAGTAGTAACTCCTTGCCTGGCGCCACTGTCAGAACATGCACGTTGTTTTAATAGCACTATAGAAGTAGAAATTATGGTAATGGGTATCGTGGAAAATATCGTGTATCAGTATCGAGAAAAACTGGTATGGATCCATCCCTAATTTTTCATTTAACTTATAATCGTACATTGTTATAAATTTATCTTCATCTTGTACGTTACTGTATCTTTTGCCTCAGTTGAATACAAATACAAACTCTTGTATCTCTAATATGTTTCACGCATTATTAAAACTGTATCGAGGTTTGTTCGTTTAAGTTTGAAGCTATTTTCTGTTCTATATCCTGGTGTTGCATCCGAGCTACCTTAAGCTGTTCCAATAACACCAGTCTGTGAAGTTCTGTGATCAAAATTCTTTCTGTCTCTGCAGCTAACTTTATTTTCTTTTTTCGTGTTAACAAGTTGAGTTTTTATGGTTGGGTAAATTCCATCTTTACAACAGTGTACAGTTTTTATTCCCTTTTTCTATTTAAAAAGGGTTGACAAAACAGACTAACTATGAAATTCATTTCTTGTTTCGTCTTGGTGGTATGTTGTATCATTGATGTCAGCTGCATGCTCCTTATTTCCTCCTACAACACATCTTCCTGAAATGATGAAATAAATTACTGACCTTGATCTACAGATTAATAAAATGAACTCAACATGAATGATTCATTAAAGAAAGAAATACTTAGGCTTAATGATTATTTTTCTAATTACAACACAGGTTGCGGAGTGATACGGTATTTCATCGACGAGTCTAGTAAAGTTTAATAAACGTACCTGGTATACAAGGGATTGTTGGATTTTGTTGTCCTTTCATTAAATTTAGAAGCTGCTCTTCCTACTTCTTCAGCTGTATCTCCTTATTTCCTCTAGTGTTACGATCACTTCTTTTCCACTTCCATCTTCATGTTGTGGATCCTGGTCTGCTGTAAATTGCTGCCCAAGAGTCTTCTCACAGCTCTCATGTAACTGTTAAACAGCTTGTAATTTGGCTGTTTTAATCAAGGGTGTTTGCGTTTTACTTTGGTAACTGTTTGATCATTGAAATAAAGTGATAGTTCAAATCACTTTCTACATCTGTTCCTGATATTTCCGAGATTGTAGAACACTTGAATGTGCATTGCAGGAAATAGAAACGAACTATAAACACTGGTAACACCAAATACAAACTGTATGGTTACGGCGATCAACACGTACTTTACCAGCAACCACCATGCTTTTTGCAACTGGCAAATGCTAGTTAGAATATTCTGTGAAGTCAGCATATGCTGGATAAACTTGTAGCACTTCCTAGTCGGCACATTTAAGCAAATGCTTTTACTTACCAGTATTATCTGAAAGCATATGCTTATACCTACTGGTTGGTACTTGTATGTTCTACATTTTTATGCATATATCCCATTGAGTTTAGTTTTGTGAACAGAGTTTCTTCTTCTTTTCGTTTTGGCCATCTGAGGACCACATTATTTCGTATCAGCTTAGTTTCTTCTGGTCTTTCTTCTTGTCCAATATTCATTCTCATACTTTGTAACCTTCTTCGCTCTTCTGGCCATGATGATTTTGTTCTGGGCCTAGTTCCATCCTGAAGACCTGTGTAAGCCTGAATTTTTTATTTAAAAATCACTGTTGTAAATCTCCGTTTCTTGTAGATCCCTTTGTACTTCCTGAATCCAGCATACTTTGGTTCTGTTGTTCATGAGAAACTGTATTATTTACTCCCCTTGTCCATTCTTAGGATCTGTCTGAAGAACACATTCCTCTTCCATATGATCTGAGATTTTATCAGTCTTGGTACACAGTCTTCTAAATTAACTGTCCTCTGTTCTTCGTAGTCCCAATATATTCGTTCCACCAGTGGCGTGCAGTGAACATATTCATTACCCCAGCTGCAAAAATGTTTTTTAAATATAAGCAATCGTAGCCCCATTGCACTCACTAAGGTAAACATTTCCATTTTTTAAGGTTGCATTTTTCATGGAAAGGTCTACCTGAGAAAGGCCTTTCAAGAATATTTTCAACCACACACCATGAAGTGGATGGTTTGAAGTGCAGCAACTAACCTTTTCCGAGGCAAGTTCAGAAGTACCATCTATATATATAAAATAAGAGTTTTGTCTGTACATTGCTCAGAATTTGAAAAATGGAATTTCTGTATCGGTCATGTCCACAGTAACCAGAAAATGCACTTTTTACTTTTCCGTAATTTCTGTATCTATGTACACGCATCACTAGAAAACGGCCAAAAAGAATTTAATGAAAATCGGTATGCAAAGTCGGGCAATAAGTCGCTACAATCTAGGCCATAAATAATTTTATTCACCCTGATAGAAATGGTAGTTTAGGGGAAGGCCTTAAATTTAATTTTCAAGTATTTATGTTTTTAGTAGTCCTATCTTCATAAAAATTGGTATGCAAAGTTGAAGAATACGTCGCGACAGTATAGCTTATGAATAATTTTATTCACGCTGAGTTAAATGGTAGTTTAGGGGAAGGCCTAAAATTTAATTTTCAAGTATTTACGTTATTAGTGGTACTATTTCATTGAAAATTGGTATGCAAAGTCAGAGAATGAGCCACTACAATTTAAGCTATAAGTAATTTTATTTACGCTGAGTAAAATGGTAGTTTAGGAGAAGGTGCCTAAAGTGTAATTTTTAAATACCAATGTTATTGGTCCTATCAAAAAGTACTATATAAAAAAGTTATAGAGAATAAAATTTCCGATCATTTATCTTTTATTCAGTTTTACCGTACCGACTATGATAAGAGTGGTATTTCAGAGTCGGAAGAAAACGAAATGTGACTGGCATTAAAGTCACAATCTCAATGAAATCTCAGAGAAACCCAACATGCTCTTCGATCTATTTATCACTTTCCTCAGAAACAATAATGCAGCCAACCTAAACTCAATCCTAAATTTAATCAAAGGTACTCTTCCAAGACAATTACACTTTCTCCCGCACCCTTCAGCCCCACCTTAAGCCCTCTTCCTAAGCCATATTTCATTTCAATACAAGAACTTACTGATTTCCATGATTATAATTTTTACAACACCCCATTTATACTTTATTCTTTGTTAAAAACCTCTTAGTATGTATATTCCTTGTATTATTAACTATTACCATAACATCTCATTTCACTTGTTATTCTTTAAAATAACATTTTCTTAGGATTTCGCCAAAAGTGATCTTTGCTCCAATACGGCTGATGATGACCCCTAGATAGGTCGAAACTAGTACCGTGTAATTTGTAATGTTGTGAATATATTTTAGTATTGAAAAGGTGGAAACGTTTACGTTGTTATTATTATTACTTGTATATTATTCTCAGTTCAATACGGACCAAAAACATGAAATTCATAACCATCAATAGAATTCTGTATACAATGTAGAATTCCGTTTATTGTTGTGGGGTTGCCACTCCCAGAAGCACTCCCAGGTGGAACTTTGGGCTGTTCCTCAGGAGTACAGACGTCTTTTGTAACTGCTTCATTGCTGACAGGAGAAAGTTCTGCTGTTCGTTCTCTTGCACCATGTTCTCTTTTCTGGCCTTCAATGGGAGGACATCCCTGGCCGTCAAGTTGCTGCTCCTCTTGTTCCTGATCTCTGGAGTAAACTGGGAGTTGTGATGATGCTTCTCTACAAAATAAAGTTTGATGGCATTGGAAAGAGCCATCTTAGCAACTCTTCCTTCAGAACTATAACGAACTGCTGCAGCTGTTCTTGACATCAGTAATGCCTTGTAAAGGATCTTGATTCTTTACTTCAGCCTCTGCCATCGTCCAGGAATTCTGTGATGAGCCATTATGGATGAGATATTTTAGATTCAAACGGACTCTTTCACTATTGACCAATCCAATCTTGGGAGACTGCTGATGAAAATGGGGTCTATTGGCCTAGACATTGAATGGGTGGCTAAATTTTTAGAAAATATAACTTGGAGGTGGAATAGGTCCTGATTCTGTGATGATTTTGGGGAGGGGTCCTCGAAGACAGTACGAGTGCTTCAGGGATGGTCTTAGTGGATTGGCGGAGAAAGCGAGGTTATTTCCGGGCGCAGTAGACCAACTCGCCGTATTTGCTGTGCGTCAGACGAGGAAAGGGAAAGTCCGTTGTAGGAGGGGGTTATCACACGTTTGTTCCCAGTGTTGTGAGTGAAGGACAGCAGTGGCATAGCAGATGGTAAACATTACAGTTACTGGGAGACGAGCTGCAGATCACCTGCCAGCTCTGGACTAGGTAGCCGAGCTCGTTGATGAAACAAAAACATCTAGCATAACTTTGAACTAAGGTCACCCTCATGAAGCTTACTTAGGATATTGTCTTTCATATTCTGAGGAATAACGTTTTCCTAAATCTGTCTGTTCCTATTTTTCGATTTACCCTTCAGTAAATATCAGAATTCTTTGCAATCATCTAGGAAAACAAATAGGGAATCTGCCACCTGGGCAGATACATTATTGATGCGCACCGCACATTAGGGACGTAGATTTATGTTTTGTATCTTACCTTTACATGTTGACCACAAGGATATGCACATTGCCGTTATGTCTTTTCTAACAACACACATCACTGGCTTGCATATTTTTTCTTGCCTGTGAATGAAATTTTGCAGATGAAATGTTTCTTTTAGCTTAAAGGGTGAAAGCTTTGTTTTACCCCTGTGTACGGCACATGGTGCTGTTGTCAGGATATCAAGACGTTTAGCTATCACAATATTGGAGAACTGAAGAAAGCAAAGCAGTGAAAATTTTCATTTAGGATCCTTTGTAAGTACATTGAGTCAACTACAGAAATACACTACTCAACTGTTTGTATGTTCTGATTACGAATATGGCCATGGAAAATCGCCTCACATCACATTTTTTAGTTAGTGAATCATATAAAAATGTATTAAAACCTACCCAATTTGAAAGAGGTTATGTTCTTTAACTCTTTCTGGTCTAACTGCGAGCTATAGCGGCCAAAATTACGTTCAGGCCGCGCTGCGGGCATAGCCCGTTGTAAGGTTCGACCATTCACTAAAAATTGAGAACGAGCTATGCACGCATTCTGGTGGTTACATCGTGTTTCTTCATGTATTAGTTACAAGAGTATTTAAGCAGATGGCAGTATTATATGTCTAACTCAGAGAATTTATGATATTTTTGATCAGCATGCATCAGTAGATGTTGTCACTCAGTGAGCTATAAGACATGGCTTTTCGCGGCAAACATGTGCTTGACAAAGGTGATATTTTTTATATTTTATGATGTATTATAAATTTATGCGGAAATGAACATATTATTGACATATGAATTCGAAACAACTTCTTACATTTCATTATGATTAGAGTTCGTTTTACGGCCTAGCGCATGTTCCCACGTATTTCGTATTTGCGTGAATACGTAAGATTGTCTACATATTAGTAAAGTTGTCTGTTTAGAAGACTGTATTTTCTCTTTCTCGGAACTCTTTTGTGGTAAATGGAACATTTGAATAACTTTTGACAAAATTTATCAAATAAAATAAAATTTCAAAAAGAGCTCCCATTTTCATTATTGTAATTATTACTATTATTGAAAAATTATTCTTTTTATATCATACTCATTATTTTTGTTGTTTTGTAATTGCAATGCACATTTTATATTAGCAAAATAGGATAAATATAACAGTATTTCAGAAAACTGTACTTACTTAGTTATCTGTCTGACTTTTCCTCCATTTGCAAAACATGGTATAATATATAAACATTTTTAAAATCTCAAGTGATAGTTGACATGATACAAACAGTGTTGCTCAAACAAGCACAAAGAAAAAAGAATCATGCAAATATCTCCTACAGGTCCAGAGATATAATGTTTTAAAAATGCCCAGTCCAGAACGTTTGTTAGGCCCAGACTGGAATGGGTTAACATAGCTCTTTTACACAAATACGTATAATTTGCGTTCTTTTAAAGTACCATTTGAAACATACTTTCTCTTTTCCGGTTTGAATGAGTGTTACCCTTATGCGTCTGCACGGAGCGAGAGCACATCCGCCTATATCTGACTGATGGAAAGAAAAAATGGTTGCTTGCCATTGTATTGTGAGACAAGAAACGTTCAGTTCTGAATGTGGAAGTGTTGTGAGCGGTACTAGTTATTCTGCAATACTGTTAAATGGATCGCAGTCATCATTCATGTAAAAATTCTCCAAATAATTTCTGCTATGTTTGTGGGGAATTAACTTTGAAATCACAACGTCAATCAATTACAGACAATGTAAAAAAAAAAGTGTATTGTATTTTGGCTGTAAAGTAGGTGATCAAGATAGAAATTGGGCACCACAAGTGTGTTCTGTAACAGTGTTATGTGAAGTTAACAGAGTGCTTGGGGAGGGGGAAGAACTGTATGTCTTTTGCTGTTCCAATGATGTGGCGACAGCCTACCAGTCATATGGAAAATAGTTACTTCTGTATTACCAAAACAGAGGGATTTTCAAGGAAAACTGAAGGTAACAATGTGTATCCTAATCTGCCATCAGCCACAAGACCCGTGGCACATTGTCCAGAGCTTCCCGTCCCTAACCCTCCCCATAGGAACACGAACAATCAGAATCCTCGGACTGCCCTTCAACTTCCGCTGAGCCTACCTACATTTCCAAACATCATAAAACACCTCATCGGATATGACAGGCAGAACTTAATTATTTAGTTCGGGATTTAGGTCTTTCCAAGCAACATGCTGAACTGTTAGGTTCTAGATTACAAGAACGGAACTTATTAGCAAGAGATACCAAGATTTCAGTGTTCAGAAAATGAAATGATGAGCTGACTACTTATTTTGCAATGGAAAATTCTGTTTGTGCATACAAAAATGTGATCGGGCTGATGGATAAATTAGATATTGAATACAATCCAGAAGAATGGAAACTGTTCATCGATTCTTTAAAACTAAGCTTAAAAACAGTTTTATTACACAATGGCAATACAAAACCTTCCATTCCAGTGGCTCACTCTGTCGCTATGAAACATGTCACTAATTTTGAATGCAGTAAGTTACAACGAACATCGCTGGGCAATTTGAAAGTAATAGCTTTGTTGCTTGAATTACGACGACGATTTTCTAAGTTTTGTTGTTTTTTATTTATGGGACGGTTGAGCAACAGCACAACATTATGTGGAGAAGGACTTCTTCTTCTCCTAGCGGTCCACTGGACGTGATGTTGCAGCATGGAAAGCATCTTCGGATGTCCTTCAGCCATGAATTCTTCCTCCTGCCAACAGACCTTTTCCCCTGCATTTTACCTTCAATGATGAGTTGTAATAGCTGGTACTTCTCGCCTCTCATAATGTGACCTAGATATTGGGTTTTTCTTTTTTCAACAGTTCTTTTTGTTTCTTCATGCGATGAAGGACTTCGTCATTCGAAATTTTCAGCACCCACGGTATTCGGAGTAGGCGGCTATATAGATACATTTCAAAAGCATCAATTCTTTTTTCTAGATTTTGCTCAAGGGTCCAGCTTTCACATCCAAAGAGAAAAATGGAGAATACATAGCACTGAATCATTCGCATTCTTAATTGCACACTTAAGTCCGATTTTGTAAATAGCTGTTTCATGCTAAAAAATTGCCTCCTGGCCTGTTCTATTCTAGATTTTATCTCCCTCTTGGAATCGCATTCCTCATCTAGCACAGTACCCAAGTATTTGAAGGAGGATACTTGTTCAATCTTACTGCCGTTTATTGACAGGGTTGCTGGAATTTTTCTTTTAGAGAAGACTACAACTTTGGTCTTGGAAGCGTTGACAAACAGGCCAAACTCTTCACTGCGCTGGACTAATTTGTCTATCATGCGTTGGAGCACAGGTAATTCATTTGCTATCATCTGCGTACCTGATATTGTTAATTGCCTGTCCATTTATAACTATCCCGCTGTTTTCCTCCAACAATACCTCCTTAAATATTGCCTCAGAACAAATGTTGAATAAGAGAGGTGACAGCACACAACCCTGACGAACACCTTTTCTGATTGCAGACGCTTCTGATGTTCTTTGGTCAATTTTGACATCTGCAGTTTGATTCCAGTACAGTGCGCTGATAATGCGTAAATCGCATTGGTCAATACCAGTCGATCTTAATATCTCTATCATCTTTTCATGTTTCACAGAGTCGAAGGCTTTTTTGTAGTCAATAAAACAAGTATATACATCGACATTCATGTCCCTGCACCTCTGTACTAGTACATTTAAGGAGAAGAGTGCTTCACGTGTGCCGACCCCATTTCGGAAGCCAAACTGGGTCTGATCCGTATAAGATTCACATTTCTTGGAAATCCGGGTGTGTATGATTCGCAGAAATATTTTGAGGACATGGGACATCAAACTAATCATACGGTAATCATCACACTGGGAGGAGTTCTGCTTCTTTGGTATTGGTATGAAAGTTGATCTCAGCCAGTCAGAAGGTATCTTTCCTGATGTATAGATGATGTTGAATGTTGAGGCCGGTTGAGTCCTGTTCAGCTATAACTTTAACACCTTCGGCATAAATTCTGTCTGAACCAGTGGCTTTACCATTCTTCTGAAGTTTAATGGCATTCAATACTTCACTCTTTGTTATTTCAGGATTGGCTTCACTGATTCTTTCGTCAGGTGGTGGAGGATCATCTCTGTCATCATTGAAGAGATATTCGACGTATTCCTTCCATTTTTTAAGTTTTTCTTCAACTCCTAAAATAATCTCATTGTTTGTGTTCCTTAATATTTGTCCGCATCGCTTCTTTTGTAGACCACTCAGCTCTTTCACCTTTTTATATAGGTTAAAGTGTTCATGCTTCTCCTGAAGTTCCTTGATTTCCTTGCATTTGTCAGACATCCAGGATTCCTTTGCTTCTCTGCATTTTCTACGTATCTCTTTGTGTAGATTTTTGTATTTAACGGGGTCTTTACCTTTATATTTCCCCCTTCCATTCATAAGCTCCAGGATTTCATCAGTCATCCAGTTTTGCTTTTTGCTGCTGTTGACGTATCCTATGTTATTTTCCTGGACTTGAGTTATGCTATCTCTTATAGAGTTCCATGTGGATTCTACTTCTATATGTTGAGACTCTTTTATTGCTTCCATCTTTTCTTCCAGAGCAGCACCAACACTAGTTCTGACATCAGAACTGGCCAATTTTCTGATGTCTATGCGTCTTGATGTTTTAGCACACCTTGTAGCGTTTCTAAAGCATTGCATTTTAAAGTCCTTTACTACTGGGTTGTGGTCACTGTTAATGTCGGCACCAGGATAGGTTTTTACTGATTTCACGAATTTCTTCAGCTCTTGTTTCACTAAAATAAAATCGATCTGATTTCTGACAGTCTTTTCTTCATTATCTGCAGGTGAAGTCCATGTGTATAGCCTCCTAGGGTGAAGTTTGAAAAAGGTATTAGAAAAGAAAACTTCATGTTCTGTCAAAACTGCACCAATCTGTCTCCCCTTGTGTTTCGTTCACCAAGACCATAGCTCCCTACAATATCACCTTCAGCACCGAGGCCAATCTTTGAGTTGAAATCACCCATGACCAGTGTTATCTCTCCTTTCTTTGTAAGTTTCAGTGCTTCATTCAATGTATCATAGAATGATTCTATCTCTTCATCATCTTTGTCAGAAGTTGGTGCATGAACCTGGATGATATTCATAGGTCGGTGTGTCGTTTGCAACCTTACTAACAATACTCGATCACTAATTGGAACGAAATCTAAAACTGATTTTGCAATCATTGATGACAGAATAACGCCAATTCCATACCTGTGGCCTATCAGAAAAGGTTATATTGCTGGTGAACATAATATTAAATATCCTCCACTAGTGCAACGTGAAAAAGTACTTCTTCCGCCTCTGCATATAAAACTAGGGCTAATTAAATTTTTTGTGAAAGCTCTAGATAAAAGTGGAGAAGCCTTTCAATACTTAAAGACTGTTCTCTAAAATCAGTGATGCTAAATTAAAAGTTGGCATGTTTGTCGATCCATAAATTAGAAAACTTTTGAAGGACAGCACTTTTGAGAGAAAACTTAGCCCTAAGGAATTACAAGCATGGAAATCTTTTGCATCTGTTGTCAAAGGAGTTTTAGGGAATCACAAGTAAGAAAATTATCATCAATTAATAGAGACGTTGCTAAGAAACTACAAAGAAATGGGCTGCCGTATGTCGCTGAAGATCCACTTCTTACATTCACATTTGGAATACTTTCCTGAGAACTTGGGAGAGCGATTTCACCAAGACAGTGGAGCAATGGGATCCTCCGATGATGGGCGATTATTGCTGGTTTTTACAAAGGGAAGATTCCAGTTCAAATAAGAGAAAAAGAATAGGGTATTTTTCTCTATTTTATTGCATGAAGAGTAGTTTTTATAAGTCTTAATAGACAGTCAGTTATTAATAGGGGGTGGATTTCTATGACAAGTCATATTTTTTCCCTTAACATTATATCTTATAGTCTTCTATTTTCAACACGTTTCCAAGCATAATAATCAAAATTAAACAGGTTTTATTGGGCATTTAAATGCATATTTAGGCTTTCTTAAGTTTTATGGCATATTTTGAACAAAATATCATTATAACAGCATATTTTGGTAATTTTAATTTGAATTTAGTTTTATAAAGATCAGAATAAGCTCTAGAAATTATTTTTCAGGATAGACTGGAATATACTACTGAAGAACCATTCTAAAGTAGTTTGTGGGATGTTTCTAACAGGTAGGAGCTATTGTTTGCTAGCTGGGTCAATTCCTGGAAACCGGGCTATTGTTTACACGGAAGCAGAGGTAATTCTGCAGTAATTTGTCATTGTTTTTTTCTCTCTCCTTCGCCCTTCCCTCTTCCACTTTCAACACAATGAATGACCTTGGTCATTAGGGAGCTTCAGTCATCCAGTTTCTTTCAATATGCCTAAAACGAAAGTCTCAATTTGTGGGAAGTTGCGGAGTTTTTTTCGTGAGTTCATTGAAAACATATTCAGTACGGATGGAGTGGTATTATTCTGTAAATTGTGTGAGGTAAAATTTACTGCCGAAAAACGCTTCTCTGTGCAACAACACCGTAATACTGTAAAACATAAGAATTGTGTAACTAGATATTCTGCACTCGAAAATAGGCAACGTCTTCTATTCAAAACCCCGACATCAAGTCCACAGTGTTCACAATTTTCACAAGAATTCTGCAAGATGATGGTTTCGTCTGATATTCCTTTAAAGAAACTTAACAGTCGAAGCTTCAGACATTTTCTTGAAAAATATACAAAGCATCCTGCTCCCAACGAATCTACTCTCAGGAAGGGCTATCTGACCCCATGTTATGAAGAGATTTTGGATGTAATAAGGCGTGGCGTAGGAGAAAATAAGATATGGGTTTCAATAAATGAGACCACAGATGTGGATGGAAGATATGTAGCAAATGTGATCGTTGGCACGCTGAAGGAAGACCAGCCTGGAGATACGTTCCTCCTGACATGTGAAGTGCTAGAGAAGACAAACCATTCCACCATTCCAGTTCTCTTTGACAATTCAATGAATCTGTTGTGGCCAAACGGGGCAAAGAGAGAGCACATTTTACTATTTGTAACTGACGCTGCTCCGTATATGGTGAAGGCAGCCAATTGACTTAAAATGCTATACCCGAAAATGATACATGTGACATGTCTTGCACATGCCTTCCATAGGGCAGCTGAAGAACTTAGAAGTAGCTACCCTGAAGTTGATAAATTAATATCGAACCGTAAGAAAGTGTTTGTCAAAGCTCCACTTTGTGTTCAGAAATTTTAAGGAGGAGCACCTTCACTACCCCTACCTCCCCAGCCAGTTATAGCGCGATGGGGGACTTGGCTTGGTGCCGCAGTCTACTATTGCAACAACTTAGATGTCGTGGAGAAGATCGTGAAGTCTTTTGATCCTGCAGAATCGTCCTCCATAAAAACAACTCGATTTATTTTCAAGCACTGCATTAAAAGCGGACCTGGCTTACATAAAGTCCAATTTTAATTCTTTATCTGGAGCAATCACGCAACTGGAAGTTTCAGGTGTAGAACTAAGCAATGCACTGGATGTTGTAAAGTGTCTTCCACAGAGTCCGTCCTTGCCTAGGATTATGCAGTGTAACCTTAACGAGTTCATGAAATATTCATCATTTTAGTTGATGTTGGGTTAAAGATTTCGAAGAATTAAAACTTTTAAAACTCTAAATTAATTGCAGCCTGTAGCAATCGTAATAAAATTGTTTCTGTGTAACGTAGATGCTATTCATTAAGTCATATTTTGAATTTTATAGGTCTATTTTTATGTTTTTAGGTCATAAATGCGTACATATTTCATACATTTTTAGGTCCTATAAATCTGCCCCCTAGTTATTAATATACCAGTTCTATCATATCTAAGCTATCCATGAAAATTTTCATACAAAAATGAGAACAAACTAATTTTTAATAGATCAAAAATCCTGATTTATTCAATGTATAAAGTAAATTCTGTAACACAAAAACACATGAGACATATCGGTGTTGGTGTGACGTAAAGCAAAAGAAAAAAGTGACGTGATACAAACGTGTCACTGTCATTTTCATGTTTGGAGCATCCAAATCATTTAAGATCAGCCTATTTTATTAATGTTATGAGAAAAAAGTTTCAATTTGTTGAGTAGTGTTACAAACATGCAGGAGCTGGAGTATTAAGGAATAAGAAAATACGGCAGCAGGTACAATCAGCGTAGTGAAAGGAAAGATAGACACCACAATAGTGCCTACTAGTTCAAACGAATGTATGAAGAGATAGTATACAATATGTAAAGGTGAAGAGAATCTAATTGTGGCGAGAGACTGGTAGGCCAAGGAAGAGCAGGTAATACAATACAATAGGAGAATTCAGATTGGGATGGAGGATTGAAAGAAGTCGGCTGCTTAAATTCTCCACCGATCATAATTTAGTCCTTGCTAATACTTGGTTCAAACACCACAGAAGACGGCTGTATACGTACAACACCTGGAGACCCTGGAAGATATCAAATAGACTTCATTATGATTAGGCAGAGATTCAGAAACCAGGAGTTGGATTGCAAAACTTTCTCAGGAGCAGACATGGACTCTGACTACAACTTGTTGGTCATGAAATGCCATCTGAAGTTGAAGAAATTGAAGAGAAGAAGGAATGCAAGGAGATTGAATCTAGACAGTTGAAAGAAAAGAGTGTGAGGGTTTCTAACCTCTTCTAGCGTAAGAAGACAAGGCAGGAACATATCCAACAGTTGTATGAAGGTGATATGGTTCTGTAACAGGAAGAGATTGTTGATGCTGATTAAGTTTGAGGTCAGAATTTGACAAGAGCTTTGAGAGACCTAAAAATTAGAACAACGCACCTAGAATTGATGACATTCCCTCAGAATTGCCTACTGCCTTAGAAGAAACCAGCACGGTGACGTTATTGTAAGATGTATGATACTGGAGGAATGTTGTTATACCTATTCCCATGAAAGCCTGTGCTGACCAGTAGTTTGGATATGTATTATTTACAGAAGAATGGAAAGAAACAGTAGATGGTATCTCCACTCTTTTAAACCGAAGCTCCACTGCTTGCCACCAGCTTATCAGGAATTCTATGTGGCACTTGATAGACTGCAACCTGGACCAGACAACATCCCTCTGGAACTAATTCAAGGTGTAATAGAACCTTCTGCAATGGTAATTTTAGTTGGTACAAGATTACTGTTTTCGAGACGAATTAATTTACTCTTTGCTGGGTTTGTTTTTAGACCAATGGATGCCAAAGTGCTTTCCGCAAGTTGAATGAGCTAGCTTATTCTTTCGCTCCCTGTGCAGATTTAACATTGCCTAGATACGAATTATTGTTGCTGACTTCGTTCACTCTGCTCTCACATGAAAGTGAGGGTTCTGGCTTATGCGAAACCAGTGCAGCCTGGCGGTATACCTCTGTATCAAAGTTTAAAACAAGGAGTCTTGTTGCTTGCTCTGTGACAAGATGGCACAAAGAGGTAATTATATTTCTGTTTTAGTCAATTTGGACTTTTAACTATTATATAGCAATAAATCATTTACCTAACATTCTCAAGATTTAAATTATGTATGTTTATTTCCAATCGAAAAGTATTTGGGGAATTCAATTCACCTGTGAATTATGCACTCACGTTTGTGAGTGTTGGGATTGTACATGTACCTCTCGGGTTTGAGGTTAATTTGATCAGACGTGCATTTATCGCTATTAAAGTATCTGTAGTTACGTATCTATTGATCCTATTACGGATTGCAGTGTCGAATCATATATTGACTTCCTGGCAGTGTATTTTCACATAGTTGTTATTGTTGTTACAGTTTGTATTGTCTATGCCTAATTTTAATAAAAATGTAGCCCAGCGTCTCTATAACTTTTCAGATAAACTACAGGCACTAGAAAACCTCCTAGATGATCCACACGTCAGATATTGAGGATTTTGATGAAAGTGATGACCAGTCGGCAAGGGAACCAGAACCTTGTGCAGGCGGTTCGACAAGTGTCTCATGGTGTAAGAAAGCATTTAAATGTAAATCTGGTCTTAAAATTATTTCTATACAAGGAGAAAACACTGTTTCGATGAGACATATTTACGGATTGCAAGTTGAAAGGGAAGGCACCGGGAGAGATGATGGACCTACTAGCTTTCCGGTACATAGTAGATGGAAAAAAGAAAGGAATGGGAACATGTCTTCCCCACACAAAATAAAGGCCTGCAGGTATGCCCGGACATTATCCAGTTGTAGATAATTTGAAGATGCCAATACGTTGCAGATTTCACGGAGATCTCGCATACGATTCATGACATGGAGCGTTTGCCTATTTTTAAATAAAGGCAGTAATTGTTTCCATTTCCTCCACACAGTTAAGTAGAGACACTAGGGCAAATCCCGAAGTGACATTTAGCCTGCTGTAATCAACATTTATATTTTTATAATTTGTTATAAGCTAATACTCATTTACTTTAATTAAGGCAAAAATTGTTTGTTTTTTTCATTGATGAAACACTTTTTAGGATTAATGGTTATGAATTTCATGTTTTTGGTCCGTATTGAACTGAGAATAATATATAAGTAATAATAATAACAACGTAAACGTTTCCAGCTTTTCAATACTAAAATATATTCACAAAATTATAAATTACACGGTACTAATACGGTACGGCTGATGATGACCCCTAGATGGGTTGAAACTAGTACCGTGTAATTTATAATTTTGTGAATATATTTTAGTATTGAAAAGGTGGAAACGTTTACGTTGTTATTATTATTACTTATATATTACATTTTAGGATCTCAACCATCCTAGTGAATCGGATACTCACAACTGTGAGCCCATGTGGCATTTGTAAATTCAAAAATCGCTGAGGAAAAGGCAATTACGCACCCATATTCTCAAAGTTTGTGTCGGGAGTGAAAGGGTTACCAGAGTTAGTCATCCACAAAAGCAAGACAAGATAGCTTGCTTAATCCATCTACTAGCGAAAACCCATATACATCAGAAACCTTGTGGTCAGTAAGCTCCTTAATTACTCCGTCTATTGCTAGGTTGAAAAGAGGCAACAGAGAGCTGCCCTGCATAACTTCCCGGTAATCGGATTGCCTTTGTTTTTTTAGCACCTACTTCTATTTGGATACGGTTGTTGATTAGTAATTATTCTCAGGCATATCACAGGAAGCTAAAAATCTGCTAATATGTTCGTGTCCTATTGAATCGAAGGCTTTCGTTACATCTAAGAATGCCACGCAACAGCTTTCTGATCTGCACGACTTTCGATTGTAACCTCTTATAAAACTGTTGGGCCTTCAATTTATGAACCTTTAGCTGAACAGCTAACTCAGACTTGTCACTTATTTCTGTTGTATTGTGGATCCTTTCCTCCTTCTGAATACACGATGAACAACAGTCCGTTGCTGATGTACCACAATTCCTGAAGTAGTCATAGCTCTGGAGATTGGAGGTTATACGTGTTTACTAGGTAAATAGTGCTTGGTAGTGAGACTGTACTGGGTGCAATGACTATATCAAAGATTTGACATCTTTCTTTATGTACATAATGTCCGGTTCTCGATTTTTCTTTGGGGAGCTTCCAGTTTGCAAACACCTTCCACTCTTCTTTTACCAACTTCTATCCTTACACACTTGAACTTCATCATGCACATTATTGATTCTTTTCGGTAATTAGTAGGCTATTTAGTGTTTAGCTCCTTACTGTAGCAATTCTTAAATGATCTGACTCTGCTCTTGGACGAAACATGCATGGACGAGTACAATAACACAACCTTGTTACTTTTTGGGACATATGATAAAACTCATTCTTGGTCAAAACCAATCATACGGCTTTTTTCTGCTCTGTTCTTTGTTTCGACAAAGATAGGTGGAATTTTCCGTTTATTTTTCCTGACAGTACTGATCGATGTAAGTCTGTGATTCGTCAGCAGATTCAGAGGAAGAGGAATGGATGTGCACCAGTTGTCTGTGGTAACAGTCATCCCGCTTTGTGAAAATGGTTCCACCAACCTCTCAATAACACTAAAAACTGTCCATCAGGGCAAACGGAAATGCAAATTTATATGTTCGTAAAATTAGTCAGCGAGTTAGGAAAGTCTCAATAAGCACTTACAAATGTGACTAAGGATGAAGAACCAGCTTAGAAACAGGCCTGGTGTAAGGAATAGTTCCTAGTGTGTTTATTATTTAAAAGATTAAGTCACGGGACAAAAAATTGTTTATTAAGTACCTAAGATGATCAATCTAAATTGCATGTTTTAATAATACAGTAGAAGTCCGTTATAGCGAGAATTCATAACAGCGAAAGATTTGCTTGCAATAACGAATAAAAGTCGGAAAACCCTTCATGCACTTTAAAATCGGTATGAAACGAGTAGTATAATTGGATGGTTCTGCGGCCGCGGCCACCGCCACCGCGGGCTCCCAGAGGCCACCTCCACCACCACCACAGCCAGAGGCCTCCCTGATGCCTCCTCCACCACCATCACAGCCAGAGGCCTCCTCCACCACCACCACCACAGCCAGAGGCCTCCCAGAGGTCTCCTCCACCACCCGCGGGTATTTGAATTTGTAAACAAAGCCACGTGCTTTTTGACAGCTGTCATCGACAACAACGCATCGCTAACCTCAGTACTGCCATCTTGACGGGCCTAAACCTCAGTAGTACCAACTTAACCTAACTAGCGCGAGATTTGAATTGGTAAACAAATCCACGTGTTTTTGACAGCCACGTGCTTTTTGACAGACAACAACGCATTGCTAACCTCAGTACTGCCATTTTGACGGGCCTAAACCTCAGTAGTACCAACTTAACTAGCGCGTGGTAAACAAAGCCACGTGCTTTTTTGACAGCTGTCATCCGCCATCTTTAAACTACAGAGCACCGTGCTGCCCTCTTTATCGCAGTAGCTGCAAATTCGTCACCTGTCATCCGCAGTGCTGCCATCTTAACGGGCCTAAACCTTAGTGCTACCAACTTAACCTCACTAGCGTGAGATAAACAAATCCACGTGCTTTTTTGACAGCTGTCATCCGCCATCTATAATCTATAGAGCACAGTGCTGCCCTCTTTAGCTACTTACCTTTGAAATGTGGTGGCGGATAATTTGAAAAATGCTTTTTGACAGCAGCCATCTTTGAGCACCGTGCTGCCCTCTTTAGCTAGATACCTTTGAAATGTGGTGGTAGGCAATTCCACATGACAGCAGCCATCTTTAATCAAGAGAACACCATGCTGCCCTCTATGTGGTGGCGGCAATTTGAAAAATTCTACATGCTCTTGTTTGGAAACAAACTCACGCGCTTTTTTGAAAGCCGTCATCCGCCATCTTTAATCAACAGAGCACAGTGCTGCCCTCTTTAGTTTGAAATGTGGTGGCGGCAAATTCCACGTGCTCTTGTTTGGAAACAAAGCCATGTGCTTTTTTGACAGCTGACATCCACCATCTTTAATCTATAGAGCACAGTGCTGCCCTCTTTAGCTACTTACCTTTGAAATGTGGTACGTCACAGCTGTCATCCGCAGTGCTGCCATCTTAACGGGCCTAAACCTTAGTGCTACCAACTTAACCTTACTAGCGCGAGATTTGAATCGGTAAACAAATCCACGTGCTTTTTTGACAGCTGTCATCCACCATCTTTAATCCATAGAGCACAGTGGTGCCCTCTTTAGCTACTTACCTTTGAAATGTGGTGGCGGATAATTTGAAAAATGCTTTTTGATAGCAGCCATCTTTAATCCAGAGAGCACCGTGCTGCGACTTCAAAATATTTATGGATCTTCATATGTTGTTCGATAGTGTTGTGACTTTGTACCTGACAGAGTGTAAAAACTGACCCATTTGACCGTTCTCCACTATTCATAAACATTGAGAGACTTTACTCATCATTGCGTGTGCCATACTACCTTTCATAATATTACGTACTGTTTTATTTTAAGTGACTCACAATTTCTACCCCCATCATCAATTTATATTTCATCTTATACCAATCCAGAGTTCACTTTTTCTTTTTCATATGCATTGTTTTTCTTGTTTTTTATGTTTTGAACGGCTGACGATGACCTGGACTAGGGTCGAAACCGGTCCCATTTCTAATCACTATTAAATAAGAATGTAATCACTACATTCCTTTCTTTTATGTATTGAATAGGTTAAACCTCTTTTTCAATTATTTAATTTTTAACGTTAATACTTTCAATACGGAGCAATGAAATTTTTATCTTTAATTTACGCATCTCAATAATTTTGGGTCCCAAGTGGAGTAAAAGAAACATTCACGTATTTGACGCACCCACAACTTTG
The DNA here is from genome assembly GCF_040414725.1 of Anabrus simplex. Classification (NCBI taxonomy): domain Eukaryota; kingdom Metazoa; phylum Arthropoda; class Insecta; order Orthoptera; family Tettigoniidae; genus Anabrus; species Anabrus simplex. The sequence goes on from NC_090270.1 coordinate 10,405,172, forward strand.
AACATCCATCCCTCAGCTCCGGATGCTCCGGATGTCAACTACTCAAGTAGCAGGCTTCCTATTGCGAAGCGGGCATTCCAAACGCGAGGGCAACATGCTATTATTAGCCGTCAGGAAATCTCACTGCACTAGATTTACGAGTGTTTCAGGTACGGGACATTCTGTGATCTCAAAATTATCAGTGTACAGTATTAGAGTAATACTGCATCATACAAACTTGCGGTGATCAGTTACGTCAAAACATACGGGAATAGAGCAGCGGGCAGCAAGTATTCAGTGTCCAAATGAAACGTGCGCTACCGCAGTAACAGTGGCCAACAAGTCTCGCAAAGCATTTCACGGATGAAAAAGCGGCAAGTTTCCGCAAGTAGAGGATTATCTGCTTAAATATATGATTTTGTTACGCAACGTTGGCTAAGCCGTTTCTCACGAAATGCTGTATTTTAAAGAATGAGAAATAGCCGCGGCACATGGAATCAGTGTCGCGGATTTGAAGGTTAGCCGAGGCTTGATTAATTTTATGAAGAGAAATGGAGTTTCTCTTCAACGAATAACAACATTATGTCAAAAAATGACGAATGATTTCAACCATTTTCATCTCTTTGTGATTGAGAAGCATGAAGTGAAGGAATATTTGATCTCCCTTATAGGAACCGCAGGTCAGACGCCGATCAGTTTCCGTATGCCACAGGTGCGCGCCCCTAACCACACGGCCAACTAGTTTGGTAGAATTAAATTTTAGGCCTTCCCCTAAACTACAATTTCTCTCAGGATGAATAAGATTATTTATGTCCTAGATTTTAGCGACTTATTCCCAGACTTTACATATGAGGTTATGATTGAAAGGGAGGATGCTAAACACAGCATGACAGACTATGAGGTCCGTATACACCTCACCTCCTTTAAAATACCACCCTTCTTACTTAATTTTCTTTCTCGTTTCAGACTTATTTCAACAATCTAACTTTACATTGTTTACAGGAGTTCCAGAAAATCTGTTACATTCTTAATTTTACCTTCAAGATTCAACAAGTACATACTTCTCTAGCCTAAAAAAAAAGACCCCTTACGTCAGGACATTGACTTGTTGGAAAATTTTAACCCAACGTGAATCATCATAAGTGTTTTATTTGTCTTGTCAATTTTTATGAAATCTTTTAGCTGAAGATGTTCCATAATTGGAATGAAACATGTTCTATTTATTATTATACTCAGAGATTAAATTGGATTATGTTATGTAAATAATAAACTAGCCATAAGAAACTGATAAGTATTGGAAGGTGGGAATCCCGTTGTAACATAACCTTAGTTGTGTTGAGCCAATATGGGACAAAATATGAGATTTATAAGCTGGACTTTACATACCGAATTTCATTAAGATAGGACAACTAATAACATAACTATTTAAGAATTAAATTTTAGGCCTTCCCCTGACTACCATTTCTCTCTGCTTGAATAAGATTATTTATGACCTAGATTATAGTGACTTATTCCTGAACTTTACATACAGATTTTCATTCAATTCTCTTCAGCCGTTTCCTCGTGATGCGTGTACATATATACAGAAATTATGGAGAAGTAAAAAGTGCGTTTCCTTGTTACTATGGACACGGGCGATTCAGAAATACGATCCTTTTTAAATTCTGAGCAATGTACAGACAAAACTCTTATATATACATTAGTATTCTGCTTTTTAAAAAGCACTGATTGAAGTTACAGCTACAAAACTGACCACTTGCAGAAGTATATTTGCAAAATTAGTATTTCAAATTTTGTGTTACTTAAATATTGCTTTTATTGCATGTAGATGTTTTACTTTCCAAACAATTATCAACCCTAGACACATGAGTGTGGTCAGTTTTGTAGACTATCACTAAGATGATGAGAGAATAGTGGTATTGTAATACACCATATAATTTAGCAGTTATAAGGGAAACGGTTTTGAAAAATATAGTTTTGAGAAAATGAACTGTGAAGTTGTCTGACCCCTGTAAAGACAGCAGCCTTCCAGTGGCTGCTGTGATGCTCCTGGGTTATAGGATGTCCCCTCTCCTCCCAGTCTTCTGCTTTGTCTGGCCTCTATTGTGGTTCCTCATTCCCTTTTTTCAGCAGACTTGATACGCATCACATCGTCTTGTAGCATTGCACATTCACAAATGAGACTGATGCAAGTGTAATGGACCAGTATAACTTGGAAACAATTCTGTCACCCATGGGTAAATGACTCATGAAGTTGTTCATGTCTATAAGTATTCTTCTTGTTTTCGAATAGGTCTACAATGGACCACGTTAAGCATCATTCATTTACGGTTCTTCCTCTTTCGATCGGCCCAGTACTTCTTCATCCTTTCGGAGTGGGCTTCTTTACGTTCTCGTGACCAGTTGTTGCCGGTCCGTTTTTTGCTACTTTGATCTTTGAATCCCTTAATTTTGTTGATGATTTTTCTGTATTCCTGTCTGTTGTATACTGCCTGCTGTGATATATTATTTTCCTCCATATCCTCCTTGACCCCTTTAAGCCAGCTAGTTTGTGTCTTCCTGTTCTCCATGTATTCCAGAATTCGCTTGGCTGTTCTCTCTGGTGGCATTCTTTTAATGTGTACGTAGAAGCAGAGTCTTCTCTTCTTGAAGGATGTTGTGATTTTTTCGGTCCTTTTGTATAGTTCCTCATTTGGTCGCAGTCTAAATTCTTGACCCACTTTCCTGGGCCCTAGTATCTTCCTCAAGATCTTCCTTTCTGTCTTTTCAATGTTTTCTAGTAAGCCCTTCCTGTTCAGTGGAATACATTCGATCGCATATAGACTTTCTGGTTTGATGACAGTGTTGTAATGTCTGATTTTTGCAGTGAATGAAACTGATTTTTTATTGTAGACATTTCGACATAACTGGTATGCTGCTTCCATCTTTCTTGCCCTTTCCTGTAATGCTATTCCTGGTAGTCCTGTTGGGGTTATCCATTCCCCTAGATATTTAAACTTCTGTACTCTTTTAATTGTTCCATATTTGGTGACAATATTTTGTGTCGGATCCTTTTTGTCCTGAATCATTAGTTCCGTCTTTTCGAAGGATATCTGAAGTCCCGTCTTTACAGCAGTCTCTTGAAGTGTTTCAATTTGTACCTTGGCTGTTTCAGTGTCTTCTGCCAGTATTGCCATATCATCTGCGAATGCTAGACAGTCAATTTTGACTCCAGATCTTCCCAGTGATATTCCATTTTTCACCCCTAATTCCATCAGTCTCTTCCTCCACTCTCTGACCACTTTTTCAAGTATAACATTAAACAGAAGTGGTGACATCCCGTCCCCTTGTCGGACACCTGTTTCGATCTTGAATGGTTTTGACAACATACCCATAAACTTAACCTGTGATGTAGTGTCAGTGATGGTTTCTTTGATTAAATTTCTAGTTTTTTTATCTATCCCAAACTCTTCTAACGTGCTTATCAAGGTTGCTCTGTCGACTGAATCATAGGCTTTCTTAAAATCCACAAATATAATCACTAGATTTTTGGCTGTGAGTGCACGTAGTTGTATTATGGAGATTAGGTTGAAAATTTGCTCGCTGCATGATCTCCCTTTCCGGAATCCTGCCTGGTATTCACCAAGTTCTTTTTCTATTATCCCTTCAGTCCTGTTTTGTAGTGCCTTGGATAGAATTTTAGAGGCAACTGGTGGCAATGATATTCCTCTGTAATTGTTAACGTTTGTTCTGTCTCCTTTTTTGTGCAGTGGGTGTATTAATGATGTCTTCCATTCCTTTGGGATGCTCTCCGTTTGCCAAATCTCCTCAAACAGTGCTTCTAGCTGAGTCACTAAGTGTTCTCCGGCATATTTCAATAACTCTGCAACTATTGAATCTTCACCTGACGTCTTATTGTTCTTCAGTCCTGTTATTATTCCCCTGATTTCTTCTTTATTAGGTGGTTCTGAGTCCGGTGTCTGGTTCTTGGGTTTCTCAAACATTAGAGTTTCCTCAGGCTTTTTACAGTTCAGTAGTTTCTGGAAATAATTTGCAAGGTGTTGGCAATTCTGTTCATTTCCAGTGATTAGATTTCCTTCGTCATCTTTGAATCATAGGCTTGGCGGTTTGTATCTTGTTAAGTTCCTCCTGAATGTGTGGTAGAAATTACGTGTATTGTTTTTCACGAAATCTTCTTCTAGTTTCTTTAGTTGCTGTGTGTCATAATGTTTTCGTTCACCTCTTACGGTTTTAGCTGTTGTTTTCCTTTGTGCTTTGAATGACTCCCAGTCTTCTGGTTTCTTAGTTGAGTTCCATTTCTTCCATGTCTGAGCCCTTCTTTGTAGTGCTTCTTCGCAAACTTCATTCCACCACGGATGTTTCTTCTTTTTACTTCGTAGGATTGTTTGTTCCGCTGCTTGTTGTATTGATGTTGCCATCTCAGTCCAACTGTGACTTTGAATCTTATTTATCCTGTTCTGGTATTCATTCACAGTCTGCTGATTGAACTTCAGATCTTCTATTCTGTATCTTGTAATTTTTGTACCACTACTTTTTCTCCTTTCTGGTGTTAATTTCATCTTAATGTTTGTCAGATAGTGGTCAGAGTCGAAGTTTGCTCCTCTAGCTACATGTACATCTTGAATTTCTCTGGAGTTTTCATAACTGATTGCAACATGGTCAATCTGAAATTCGCCCAATAACTTGTTAGGTGATATCCATGTTGTTTGTTTCTTTGGCTTCTTCTGGAACTTGGTGGTCATGATGTTCAAATTGAATTTTTCACACAACTCTATCAACCTCTTACCATTCATGTTTGTCTTGCTGTGAGCCGTGAATTTTCCTGTGGTTCTTGATGGTTCATTCCTTCCAATTTGTGCATTGAAGTCTCCTAGCAGAATTACAACATTTTTCTCTGGAGTATTTCCTAGAATTTCTTCCAGACCTTCCCAAAATTTTTCTACTTTCTGTGGATTTTGTTGGTTGTCCTTATTTATTGGTGCATGTGCATTTATTATTGTGTATTTCTTGTTCTTGTTTTTGAAAGTTAGTGTTGACATCCTTGGTGAGGTGGATTTGAATTCCGTTATCTTGTCTGCCATTGAACTGTGTACTACAAATGCTGTTCCAAACATCCAGAGACCTTTAGTGTTTTGTATTTTCTCTGCTGGTTTACCTTTATAAATCCTGTAGTTGTGTGTTTGTACCGTATTTTCGTCTTGGTATCTTGTTTCTTGTATTGCTAATATTTTCATCTCTTGTTCATCCATCATTTTAGTCAGTTCCATTTGTTTCCCTATTTTCAACATCGAGTTTACATTCAGTGTCCCTATGAACGTTCTGTGTGTACATTTGTGATTTGTCTTTGGGATTCTAAGACCCTCCGACTGGTCTTGACTTGCGCAATGCTGCTGGACCCCCGGATCCGAATGCCCAGCTTCGGTAGCTTCGCCACCACGAGGATATGAGTTACTCATTGCACCTTTCATGACTGATACTTGTTTAGAGCTTGTGCTTCTAGAAATTTGCATTTCCATCTGCTACGACTTGGTTCGCTGCACCAAGAAGTTTTCCAGGCCGCCCCTAACATGGGGAACAGACGCTACGGGAATGGCAGAGTGCTTTTTAGGCGGCACTCGCTCGCCTTGTCACATTGCCGTCACTGAATATATGTGGCATTTTTTAGAGACTATGGTGCCCTCCATAGTCCCACCACATCCTGGTGGCAATGCCGCTGTTGGTCCGGGACTGCTTATTTGTCAGGTTTCCCTGCTTGTATCGCAGCTGCCCTCCATATCTGGAGGGATGCCCACTATCCGCCACCTGTGGACCCGCCTGGTCGCAGTCAGCTCTGCGTCCCATACACTGGGCAGGTCTATAAGTATTATTATTATTATTATTATTATTATTATTATTATTATTATTATTATTATTAATGTAGTTATGTCCGGACTTTGTTTGGTATAAATTGTATGTATTTGTATGTTTTATGTGAGGTTATGTTACAACACGTTTGCTTGTATGTACATTAACACGAGTTTATTTGATGTAAGAATACATAATTAATAGTATATAATTTATTATTACCTGTGTATATGATGTATAAATCCATTGCCATGTTGAAAGCAACACACTGTAATAGTCCAGAACAACACACTTTGTCACTAGAGATGAATCAAACATTCAATCCATTTTTAAATAGGCTATTGGAGACTCGGAATTATAAGAAAACATGTTGTCATATTCTTCTGGAAGCCTGGCCAGGCAATGTTTACAAAGAGGCAGTCTCGAGAGTTGCTAGTGAAAGTCGTGATCTCATGTTGTGATTCTGTTGGCATGCTAATGGAGCAGTGTTTTGTTTAAGGTGTAGTTTATTAGTGCGTGTGTGTAATATGTTTATATAATTTGTAAATAAGATAGTGTACACAACTGACAGCATTTCGTGTGGTAACAAGACCAGGATTCATGCCCATTTTTTGCAGCACATACTCTTTACTCCATCATTTAATTTGTGGCAATCTTCACAACTGTCTTCCCACAGAATCCAGTTTTTGGGCACACTTTCCAAATCCTAGCATTGAGAGACTCATTGGTATTCTGTGTATAACCTCCTAAACACCTTTTCAACGGTTCAGTATCGACTAAATCACATCCATAACGGCTGAAGGTAATGTGTTTTAGTGTTTGTATTCCTGCAGTGACAGATCGCTGGTACGGGCACCCAGAATTATCTCCTTCTGGCCAGAAATAATGAAGTGGATTTTCATCGTATCATTTGCTGATGTTGAATTACTTCTTATGGCATTCCCATAGTAGGTCGTCAGATTATTTATTGCGGAATCTGCCAGTCTCTTTTCTTCCAGACAGTAATTTGCCATCTGAAAAAAAATTTCCCTTCAATTCTTTCTTCAGATTTCTCAGTCGTGTGCCCATACGTTTCTGAACATGACCAATACATTCAGCTTTGGTGATTGATACACTAGGACTATATGGTTGCATATCTGACAGATCTTTGAATGACTTTGTGTCGCCATCACCAATGTATGTTATGTACCGTATGCCAGAACATTCCAACCTCCATGCCATCTGCTGTCCCTTTATAATTAACAGAATATTCAACCACTCTGAATATTCTGGAGAGTTCTTGGTTTTGCATGTTTCACAACTCTGACAATAAGAGGAAAGAGTCAAGAACTTACCCTCATTTACTTCCAATAATTGTACAGGTTTTTCTCCAGGTACTCCAGTTGTCCCTGTCATATTTCATTCCAGCAACACTCTTCATTATTTCATTTGATCTGTCATTCATTAATCATTGCCCCAGGCGAGTGAGACAGGTGTCGGCAGGCGGCACAAGTCCTATCCTCGCCACCAGATGGGGGCTTCATTCATTCCATTCCCGATCTGGTCAAATGACTGGAAACAGACTATGGATTTTCATTTTCAATTGTACATACACCAAATAAAGATGAGTGGCCCCGAATCAGCCATGTACCATCATATGACTGAGCGAAACCTCTTCTTCACTAGCTTTTGACATTGATTCCCTCGTCACTTACTAGCTGATGTACCCATGCTTCGCTACGAGTTCTCAGAAAGACTGACTTGGAGGTCAACATAGGTCATTACAAAAACGTCGATAGGAAAGTGAAGCAGTGCTATCATATAAAATAGTCGATCAAATGAAAAACCGCACATTTTCTCACTTTTAACGAACAGTACTACAAGAATTCTCCCATCTATTCAATACAATACAATCTTAAAAGTCAGGACTTATCAAAATATTAGCATCAAATTAATACATTGGATGGTATATCAATCGTAGGCATCATCAGCCATTTTTTACCTTATGAGTAAATCAGGTACCTGATTGGGAATGACTTATGAATACTGTTAAAAACTATGTCTTGTAAACTGAATTGGAGATCGTTAAACAACTAATACAAAATAAAATATTGTGTTAATATTTGAGTCTAAAAGGATGACAGTCATTTGAAGATTACAACACTGATGTTAAAATATTCTTCTTCTTCTTATTATTATTATTATTTACATTTTATGGCCTTCATTGGACCACTCTAGCCAACTTTATACAAAGAATTTTTCAGTTTCCTGTCAGCCCAGTACTTCTTCATTCTCTCTGATCTTATCCTCCTTTCTTCATTGGAAATCACCCTTCCTATTGTCTGTTTGTTGATTCTGATTTGCAGTCTGGTCCTGATTAGATGTCCAAAAAATGAAATGCGTTTCTTCCTGATTGTGCTCATTACTGGTTCTATTTCCTTGTATTTCATTACAAGCTACTCTCCAGTGTCCATTTGTTGATGCACGTTCTCTCTATCTTGAGTATTTTTTATAATAAAGATAAAAATCAGAAAGCACATTGTCAAAGGGCGTGTTGTTAAGAACTTGAAGAGAGTTGAGTGGTCATTGGTTCTTGAAGTTTCTATTTATATGCTTATAAATTTTGAAGAATTTACATTTAAGATGATAATATTAGTTGAAATGCTGGTGCCGTCGGCTATATTGAAGTTTGTGTAGACGTCGTTAGGCCATCTTCTTTGAAGTAGTATTTGTGGGAAGAGTTCGTAATAGCTTACTAGTCAAAAGGGAACGTTGTAGCCAAGTGCCTGATGAAACTCCCTTTATCCGCTGAGATGTTCACTTATGTTGAGGGCTTTAGAGCATTGTATTGTATTGAATAGGTGGGAGAACAATATAAACATTCTAGTGTTATTTAATACAAATACTTTCAATACGGACCCAAAAATGAATTTTGTCACATGTAATGCAGTACTACGGTGCCGATCTAACAGTCCAAAGTTCCAGAGCTCGAATGACCAGGCCGCATACAGCCATGAACGCTCATCTGCCATTATTCCGTTAAATATACACACTGCTCATTCCAATCTCTGCCTCAGAGTAGGGATTGAATAGCTCGAATGCCATGATGAACCAGTGTGTTACGTACCAGTAGTATCAGAAAATTTATGAACCGGAGGAATGGCATGCTAAAGAAGAAAGTTATCTAACTCCCCAGCCACTTCCTGCCAATATTCAGGCAGGCTGTTACACTCGGTACGACCAGGAGAATTGACCGTGTGCTTAGGGGTGCTCAGCTGTTTACTTGCATCCGGGAGATAGTGGATTCGTATCCCACTGTCGCCATCCCTGAAGATGGTATTCCATTGTTTCCCTTTTTCACACCAGGCAAATGCTGGGGCTGTACCTTAAGGCCAAGGCCGCTTCCTTCAAGCTCCTAGCCCTTTCCTATCCCATCATTGCCTATATGTGTTGGTGCGACGTAAGACAAATGAAAAAAAAACTCTGTACACAGCGGTAATGCTATCTATCAAAGATGAGTAACAAATGAAGACAAAAAGCACATCACAACAAACAATGGTCAATGTAATGTTATTGTTGATAAATTCTTTGACCTTTCTATATTGTAGACCTTTCGACTCTGTGATGTTAGGGTGTCTTATAAAATTATTTATAGTGTAGACTGTAGTTCCTTATTCTCAGACTTTACATACCGATTTTCATTAAATTCTGTTTACCCATTTTCTCGTGACTCGGCGCTGATATGGACTCAAACAAAAATCCAAATTCATGAATATCTCTGTGATCATAGCCAGTACGGTAAAAATGTATGACATAAATGATCGAAAATTTATTCCCCTATAACTGTAGTTATGTAGTATTTATCAATATGACCACTAGTAACATAAATGTTTGAGAATTACATTTTAGGCCTTCCACTAAACTACCATTTCACTCAGGGAGTACAATTGTTTATGGTTTCGATTATAGTGACTTATTCCTTGACTTTGCATACAGATTTTCGTTAGGATACAACCACTAATATCAACTATTTGAGAATTAAATTTTAGGCCATCCCCCAAAGTTCCATTTCAGTCAGTGTGATTAAAATTATTTATGGCCTAGATTGTAGTGACTTATTCCCCGACTTTACATACCGATTCTCATTAAATTCACTTCAGCCGTTTTCTCGTGATGAGTGTACATACATACAGACAGATATTATGGAAAATTAGAAAGCGCATTTCCTTGTTACTGTGGACACAACTGATAGAGAAATACCATTCTTTTTAAATTCGGAGCATGGTATAGACAAAACTCTTACTTTATATATACATGATGTTATATGTACTTCTCCGCACTGGTGGTCTTATATTCATTAAGCCACGAAACATGTTTAAACCTGCATGTCATTGACCTATACGTCTCATTACCGAGCTCGATAGCTGCAGTCGCTTAAGTGCGGCCAGTATCCAGTAATCGGGAGATAGTGGGTTCGAACCCCACTGTCGGCAGCCCTGAAGATGGTTTTCCGTGGTTTCCCATTTTCACACCAGGCAAATGCTGGGGCTGTACCTTAAACCTTTAATGCCGAAATGATTTTTTCCGTCAGTTTCCTTTGAAATTCGTCTAAATCACTTCAGGTCCATAGTATAACATAACTACAAAATATTAAGCTCATACTTTTCACGGTTTCGTCGTTAGGTGGCGTGTTCATATGATCACGCTAGGGGATGTTAGCATTTCATTCTGTATAGCATTTCTTTAGTATTTATAGATTTTATGTATTGATATTGACAAATTATGAACAAAATACACTAAAATAAACTAAAGATGAAAATTTATGAAGAATATACATTAATTACAATATGTACATACAAAAATAAAGCAATAAAAGTCTCAAGATATTTGTAATATATTACATTCAAGTTATCTGATTCACAGAAATTACCAAATAGGAACAAATATAGGAACTGTATGCTTCACACTGTGTGAAATAGGACAAAGCATGGAACACAGAGTCCAACATTACATTTTGTGCACTCGGTGCGAACATTATTGGAGCATTCCTTTCCAGCACATCGTCGTCGATTGCAGGGCGCTACGAGGTGCTTCAATCCCGTCGTGTCGTACATCGTCAGTGACACTACACTGCTGGATACTGTATCTCGAGGTGATGGGGCGGCCTCTTCCTACTGGCATTATTTTGAACTTATATAGATATGTTTGCACAATGTGGCGACGAAATTCTAGATGTGACAAATCACATCCAGACCTCCTTAGCAGTAACGATGAATTGTGAATGGATACGTCCAGGAGCCATGTGAATAGCGACCACCACCATTTCTTTCCACGTATGCCTACTCTGTAGTACGACATATTCTGGTCCATCCTATCTGTTCCTGCTGAAATGAGATCATCGCCTGCGCCTCCTATACGATTGTTGCCAGCGAGTACAATTTCTGCCTTACTTGAAAGCTGGCGACCTGTGAGGTTATCAACCAAACCACCAACATCATCTCCTGAATCTTCGTTGGAGTGAATATTAGCTCCCGGAGGTTCAATAAAATGCTGTTAACCTCTCCAATTGGTTTGTCCGATTCAAGAATGTCTAATACTTCTTGGAGCGTAATGTCCCTGTAAAAAGGGAAACAAGGTTTTGTAGCTGCATATATGTTAACAAGTCGCAATTTATTTAAATGTAGAATAGATGACCGTAAATTGAATAAAGTTGTTCAGTGAAAATTGATGTATAACAGTAATAGTAACAGGTAGCATAACGTACACCATCAAATACACGCACAGGGTGAATAGCTAACACAAGCGCCTAGCCTGATCATACGATCACGCAATGTTTTAAGTGCCTACGGGAGCAAAGACTTTAATATTACTTATCTAGACTCACAGAGCGCGCTGATGTTAAGCGGAATATTGAACACTTTCGCGCATCGCCATGTTGCGGGCGCTTCAGCTTCGAATGCATGGCTAGCACGTGGTAATGTTTACAGACCCTTGCATGTTTTCGATTTGAATCATGCCTGTTAGTGGATCCGGTTTGGTATTATATGTGACGGAGTGATAATGTATTGTAAAATATTTTCAAGGAATGTGGGAACTGATACATTACGTTAGTTAAAATGACCGGCAATATTAGGCCTAAAGTTAGGCATTACCTTTGGAATGGAAAGATATTCACGAGGGTGAATTCGTGTGCAGCTTTCATTTGTACAGACTGCTATCAGAAGGGATCTGGTATTTCTTTTCACATGTGAGTAGAAACTGAACTGTTAAAAAATAACTTTCATTTACCATAATCGAGAACTAAACAGGTTATAGGGTGGTTGATTCAGGGAACGCATGGACATGAAATTTAGAATATTTAGGCTTATTTTTCTTGTTTTCCTTTTTCCAATTCATCGGGGATAATTGTTTAGAACTAAAAAGCTGTTCTGAAACAGACTACATATTTTTCATACAAACTATGTAGCGGTATTACAAATTTGATAAACCTGGGCCTAAAATCCGTAAGATATGATTGATACAACTTGATAAAACCTTCTAATATTAGGGTAAGATATTACTTCAAATTATCAGTTATCTGAAAAATGATTTATTAGTATCGTATGTCTTAATTTCTCCAATTTTTTCCACTTGCTTTATGATAAAAGAATATAATTGTTAATACGCTATTCCAGAAAAATCTGACTATAAAGTCTAAACAAAGCTCATTACAGTCTTGTCAATCCTAGTCTGCATTAGAAAACGCTAATCAAATTAACTTTTCACTATGATATTAATCTTTTTTGTTTGTAAGTGCTTTACTTTCAATTTCATTTTATTTTATTTCTGGTGTAAATCATGGTGCTCATACTAGAGAAAAATTAGGACGCACTTTCAGTTTTTATGTGTTCAGATAATGTTAATTCAGAATGAGTTTGTAAAATTAGTAATATTTAAGAAGATACTATTATGAGGAGGGTTTTCATCTTAAATGATAACATTCTTACTTAAGCCTAACCGGGCGAGTTGGCCGTGCGGTTAAGACCGCGCAGCAGTGAGCTTGCATCCGGGATATAGTGGGTTTGAACCCCACTGTCAGCAGCCCTGAAGATGGTTTTCAGTGGTTTCCCATCTTCACACCAGGAAAATGCTGGGGCTGTACTTTTAATTAACGCCACGGGCTCTTCCTTTCCATTCCTAGGCCTTTCCTATCCCATCGTCGCCATAAGACCTATCTGTGCCGGTGCGACGTAAAGCAAATTGTAAAAAATAAAACTTAAGCCTAAACCACGCAGATAAACTCAAACTAAGCCTAGACACTGACTTCATTTTAAGAAATACACAATAGAAGACTAGCACCAGTGTAACGAATGTCAGGCAGCATTTACCTAAATCCAATTCACACAAACATGATAATTTAACTTCTACTCATCCAATTACGTTATTTCATATCCAAACCAAACCAAACCCCATGGCACAACAGGCCCGAAAGGCCATGGCCTACCAAGCGGCCGCTGCTCAGCTTGAAGGCCTGCAGATTACGAGGTGTCATGTGGTCAGCACGGCGAATCCTCTCGGCCGTTATGTCACCGTCAGATAGCTCCGCAATTGTAATCACGTATGCTGAGTGGACTCCGAACCAGCACTCAGATCCAGGTACAAATCTATGACCTGGCCGGGGATTGAACCCGGAGCCTCCGGGTAAGAAGTAGACACGCTACCCCTACACCGCAGAGCCGGCATTTCATATTCAGAAAATGAAAAAAAAAACATGTATCTGATTGTTTTAGAAAGATTTCTGCAGTCATGTACTTTTTAAACAATCTGTTCAGATAATTGAGTGAAATTTGCTGTAATGACTTATCTGAGAGGAATCATAAGCTATGTACCTTTTACAGAAAGATTTTATTTCACAGGTTTCCTTTTTTGTCGATATTGAAGATTATTGTTATCGGTACAGGAGTTTGTAAATATTTAATTGATGTGTTCTCCAGTCTGCTGAGAGACAGGTAATTTTTATCTCACGATATGTAATCATACGTAAGTTGTAGACCGCTTTTTGAGCATGTCTTCATATTTTCAATAAAGCTAAATAATTGTTGATCCTGGGTTTCTCAAGAGACAGTTTACCACGTGATTTTCGTCCTTTGAGTCTGGCCTTCTTGCCATACGTACAATGTTCAAACACATCAGTTACAAACATGACCCTTATATTAAAGTGAGGGACATGATCATTTTCGAGGTACCGCTAGTGTATTTTTTCAGTCTTCTTATTCAGTCTGCTAAATGTTTCTTTTTTAGGTGCGCCACCTATAGGCTATCCAATGGATTTGGTGGGTTGTTCAGTTTTTATGCAGAAGTATATTTTAATATTACCACAGTCTTGATATTATGTATATTTATTGCGTGTGTACACGGTAGTCGGTGTAGGCTGTCATTAATTTTATAAGGAGAATGTTTTCATGTGTGCGAAGTGTAAGTTAAAGCATGAATTCCATACGATCTCCGCGTCAAGCTGAGGAGCGCCCGCAACATGGCGGTACGCGCATGGACATGTCTTCCCCAGTCACACGCTTCTGCGCAGCCAGCGGTGTGGGGCCTTGTACGGGAGTAATATTTACTGTTAAATGTAAATTAACTGCATCATAATGTGAACATAGATCACTCCCAAACTTGTTAAGCATATTAGTTGTGTAATCTAAACATAAATATATGTGAAATATCAAACTTACTTGAAGCGCGCCTTCATGATTCAGCAGCTGTGACAATGACCCGAAACAAAAGTGCGCTGAAACAATGAGTCGATATGTATCACGTAATAACATGCTCGCACACAGTTGCCACATGCTTCTTGAATTGATCTACACAGTCAGCGATCAATTCCAGCTCTATACAAAGCACTGAGAGCAATCTAAATGAAGGAGTGCAGGCCGTGATCATATGGACACGCACGGCGTTAACGGGTTAATTAAGTCCATGGCTGCTTCCTTCCCATTCCTACGCATTTCCCATCCTATCGTCGCCAAAAGACCTATCTGTGTCGGTGCAACGTAAAGCAAAAAAAATACATCTCATTGCACACACTGTTCTACCATACACACTTTTACCAGTCTTTGAAATGTTGCAAAATGAGCCAATATCCTCACAGTTCTCGCACATAATCACTACTTTACAGCCTAAGCCTCCACACACATAATGTTGGCATTTTTCTGGTTCTGGAAACATTAATTCAACATGAAAAATCATATTTCCTGTCAACTTACCACTCTTACTAGCCTGGGGTTATTTGCGGTTGACAAAGAGGTTAGCTTCCTCCCTGATACACTGCAATTTTCATTTATTTTACAGCTTCTCCTTGAGCACATAGCACATGGCGTTGAGTGTTGAATACATGGAAATTATGAGGGCGGATCAAATATAAACGGGAAGGGCTGGTAGATCAGAGCTCTCTCTTGTACCACTCCAGATAAAGCTGTAATCACTGTGAGGTCTGGTAGATCAGAGCTCTCTCTTGTACCACTCCAGATAAAGCTGTTATAACAGTGAGAAAGTCTGGTAAATCAGAGCTCTGTCTTGTACCACTCCAGATAAAGCTGTTATCACAGTGAGAAGGGCTGGTAGATCAGAGCTCTCTCTTGTACCACTCCAGATAAAGCTGTAATCACTGTGAGGTCTGGTAGATCAGAACTCTGTCCTGTACCACTCCAGATAAAGCTGTAATCACTGTGAGGTCTGGTAGATCAGAACTCTGTCCTGTACCACTCCAGATAAAGCTGTTATCACTGTGAGATCTGGTAGATCGAGAGCTCTGTCCTGTACCACTCCAGATAAAGCTGTAATCACTGTGAGGTCTGGTAGATCAGAACTCTGTCCTGTACCACTCCAGATAAAGCTGTAATCACTGTGAGGTCTGGTAGATCAGAGCTCTGTCTTGTACCACTCCAGATAAAGCTGTTATCAGTATGAGAAGGTCTGGTAGATCAGAGCTCTGTCTTGTACCACTCCAGATAAATCTGTTATCAGTATGAGAAGGTCTGGTAGATCAGAGCTCTGTCCTGTACCACTCCAGATAAAGCTGTAATCACTGTGAGGTCTGGTAGATCAGAGCTCTGTCTTGTACCACTCCAGATAAAGCTGTAATCACTGTGAGGTCTGGTAGATCAGAGCTCTGTCTTGTACCACTCCAGATAAAGCTGTTATCACTGTGAGGTCTGGTAGATCAGAGCTCTGTCTTGTACCACTCCAGATAAAGCTGTAATCACTGTGAGATCTGGTAGATCAGAGCTCTGTCTTGTACCACTCCAGATAAAGCTGTTATCACTGTGAGGTCTGGTAGATCAGAGCTCTGTCTTGTACCACTCCAGATAAAGCTGTTATCACTGTGAGGTCTGGTAGATCAGAGCTCTCTCTTGTACCACTCCAGATAAAGCTGTTATCACTGTGAGGTCTGGTAGATCAGAGCTCTCTCTTGTACCACTCCAGATAAAGCTGTTATCACAGTGAGAAGGTCTGGTAGATCAGAGCTCTGTCCTGTACCACTCCAGATAAAGCTGTAATCACTGTGAGGTCTGGTAGATCAGAGCTCTGTCTTGTACCACTCCAGATAAAGCTGTTATCACTGTGAGGTCTGGTAGATCAGAGCTCTCTCTTGTACCACTCCAGATAAAGCTGTAATCACTGTGAGGTCTGGTAGATCAGAGCTCTGTCTTGTACCGCTCCAGATAAAGCTGTTATAACAGTGAGAAAGTCTGGTAAATCAGAGCTCTGTCTTGTACCACTCCAGATAAAGCTGTTATCACAGTGACAAGGTCTGGTAGATCAGAGCTCTCTCTTGTACCACTCCAGATAAATCTGTTATCACTATGACAAGGACTGGTAGATCAGAGCTCTGTCTTGTACCACTCCAGATAAAGCTGTTATCACTATGACAAGGTCTGGTAGATCAGAGCTCTCTCTTGTACCACTCCAGATAAAGCTGTTATCACAGTGAGAAGGTCTGGTAGATCAGAGCTCTCTCTTGTACCACTCCAGATAAAGCTGTTATCACAGTGAGAAGGTCTGGTAGATCAGAGCTCTCTCTTGTACCACTCCAGATAAAGCTGTTATCACTATGACAAGGTCTGGTAGATCAGAGCTCTCTCTTGTACCACTCCAGATAAATCTGTTATCACAGTGAGAAGGTCTGGTAGATCAGAGCTCTCTCTTGTACCACTCCAGATAAAGCTGTTTTGATTGTGAGAATGTCTGGTAGATCAGAGCTCTCTCTTGTACCAGTCCAGATAAAGCTGTTATCACAGTGAGAAGGTCTGGTAGATCAGAGCTTTATCTTGTACCACTCCAGGTAAAGCAGTTATCAGTGTGACAAGGACTGATAGATCAGAGCTCTATCTTGTACCACTCCAGACAAAGCTGTTATTGGTATCTGGTCTGCAGACTTAAGTGGGAGACGCCCGAATTTTCATCGTTCTTTCCAATTGCCGGGATCAATCTCCCGATTTTCAGAGCAGTTTCAGTAATTTCCATATTATTTTAAACTCCTGCGAGTTTGCTCGTTCTGTCGATATATTGCTGAGTAATACTGATTGATACTCATTCTAGTAATGACAACCAGATGGCAGTACGAGGCACGATGGCCAATCATATGCTCCTCTTTTGTCTATAATACAGTTGAATACTCTTAGGCCGCGTGCACACTGAGCGCGCTTCGCATAGTGTGTCGCGTGTTGCTCAACGCTAAGCGTCACGCTAAGCATAACCAGTGCTTTGTTCCTAAGCCAGGTGTTCACACCGACCGCGCTCTTCTGCGCTGAACGCCTACCTTGCAGCTAAGCGAAGCGCCAGACAACGCGTAGTGTTGGTTAATTGCTTAGCGTTACCTGGCTGGTTCTGAAGCTATGAAAGAAGAAATTATTCATGCAGTGTTTCAAAGAGAAGAAATATGGAACCGAAGACACAAAGGCTATAAAAATGTAACCGTTTTGCAAAATAAGTGGACTTAAGTATCTACAACAGTTTTATCGCATTCCTACAGTAAACATATACAGTAATATTACTTCTACTGTCACACTTTACTGGGCTTAACATTGTGACAGGATGACACATTGGGTATAGATTTTAGTGTCGGAAGTGTCCGAGAAGTTCGGCTTGCCAGATGCAGGTCTTTTGAATTGACTCCCGTAGGTGACCTGCGTCATGATGAGGATGAAATGATTATGAATACACACACATATCCAGCCCCCGTGCCATTGCAATTTACCAATTATGATTACAATTCCCGACTCTGCCGGGAATCGAACCCGGGACTCCTCTAACCAAAGGCCAGTACGCTAACCATTTAGCCATGTAGCCGGACACTTTGTGACAAAGTGCATAGAATCTCCCAGACTCTCTCATGTCGGTTTATAATTTTGTCAGTGGAGGGTGGTAACATGAAGAATATCACTCTGCAGGCTAGTAGTGGGCTTGGAAGTAAATATTTCTGTTTATGAATTATATTTCTCACACATTTACTCCACTTTTGTTACGATGATAAATTTTGTATGCTAATTGTAACAATATTGCAAAATACTATATAAAGAGCGTGATTTAGCCGGAAATTTAATTTCCACGTGTTCGAATTTCTCCCAATACTTCTCTGCTACTTGTCGCCGCATTTCAGTTGCAGGGTTTGGAAGGTCAAAGGTATTTTTTGTCATTCTAAAGTAATCATAAAATTTATCGGGATAAAGTCTTGCATCTCTGTACAAAAGATGGAATTCTCCGAAAGTAATTTGTTTTTCATTAAATTCATGAGTCCACTTTTGATTCTTCTTTCTAATTTTCAATTTCAGGTAACTGTTACCCATCAGTAAACTATTTCTAGTGTATTTGGATAACGGCATTAGTTTGTGAGCAGCCTAAAACGCCTCGCGCCAAACTAAGTTGAGAGCACAGCGTAGAGTTTTCGGTGTGAACAGCAAGCACGCCTTGTGCTATGCATAGCATTTTGCGCTACACGCGACACACTATGCGAAACGCGCTCGGTGTGCATGCGGCCTTACAGCTTAATAATAGGAGGAGTAAGTTGCAAGTGAGTAACCGAACCTCAGGAGTAGCACGCCATAGACGTCTACCCGGGGCAGGACCTGCAAAAGTGCTCATATTATATCACATAGTAGTGGTTCCTCGTTGTTTGTCTTAATATTTGTTTTAGCCAAAATCTCGAAAAATAAATGTAATGCAGTGTTTAATAATGCTTATAAAGAAGAGTTTCCTTGTTTCTGTGAATCCAGGAAGAGACCAACATTCACATTCTGTACTATCTGTAAGTGATTTTTCAGTTGCGCATGGCCGGGAGTGTGATATGCTCAAACGTATGCAAACGAAAAAAGATAAGGAGAGTATCCAGTGTGCAGAAAGGAACCAGAAACTGAACTTTTCGTGTAAAAAGCAAGATGCAGATAATTTGATGAATACCGATGCTTTATTTACGTCGTTGATCGTAGAACATAACCTGCCTGTAAATTGTGCTGACCACGCGGAACCTTTGATTTGCAAATGTTATCGATTCAGATACCGGTGAACGATATGGGTGCGCTAGAATTAAAACAGCGGCTATCATTACAGAAGTGTGCATGGAAGAAAGGGCGGAAATTGTATCACGTTTGCAGGTGAATGCATTTTCTGTGGCTACTTATGGTAGCAATAGAAGCAACTTGAAAAAATATTCTATTGTTGTAACATTTTTTAGACCTGAACTCAATGAAATTCACAGTTGTCTACTCTCTGTGCCTAATGTAGTAGGGGATGCTACTGGAGCTAACATTGCCAATCTTTTGCTCTCGACTTTTCAGGAATTCCGCATGCCATTAAAAGACTGCCTAGCTCTTGGTGCTGATGATGCTCCAGTAGTGGTAGGATTGAAGAATGGTGTGGCAGGATGTTTGAAGCGGGAAAATCATTATAGGCTGCTCTTGTCACCTAATTAATCTTGCTGCCGAGAAGTATGCGGTGTGCTCGCCCTTAAATGTTTATGAAAGTATATTTGATATATTTTATTATCTGGAAAGGAGTGCAAAGAGGAAAGAAAAGTTCAGAGAATTTCAGACTTTACACAACACAGTGATCAGGAAAGTGGTGAGGCATGTGCCTACTCAATGGTTTTCACTTTACAAGGGAAAAATTAGATGTATCCTCCTATTTCAATACAAAACATAATTCTGTCATTAGATGGAGCATTAAAATTCAGAGATGGATTACAATAAAAGAATTTAAATGGATCTTGCATTGAAAAGTAGTGCGTTTGAAGGTGGATTTGAAAGTAATATTGTTATATTATGATAATATGATTAACATGTTTCGACTCGTTTGAGCCATCTTCAGTGAAATAAGGGGGGTTAAATAATCTACATAATACAAGCTAAAAATGTGCTGAAGGAACAAAAGTAAAACAAGAGACACGACGGAAATAAAAACAATAAATAACTCGCTGAGACAAATTAAATAATAAATATTGTTCAATAACTTAAATGAAAGAATGTGAAACCACTGAATAGTATTACTGAATGAGACGTGCGGGTGATAGTACTTTTACCAAAATAAACTTCAAAATCGTAGACAATGCCACTAAAACCAGCTCGAGCAAAAAATTGTAAACCCCATTTATGAGCGTCGTGGATCATAGGATTTTTGCATGGAAGGGGAAAGGAACATCATAGCCCTCAATAAAGCTGTTCACATGATGTCAACATACAAGGGCATAGACCCTATTGAGAATGTGAAGAGATCGTCTGTAGCACAGAAGGTCCCTCGTCCAGCTTTAGTCAAGGAGTATAATTGCTTCATGGGAGGGGTTGATCTTTACGACATGTTAGTTGCCTTGTACAGGATAAACATTGGAGTAAAGTGAAGAAAGGTTAATATAAAACATAAGAATCCAAAAAGTGTGCTAAAACTAAGAAGAAAATAAAATAAATGATACAGACGGAAACATATTGTTTTCCACGTAATTGATATGTCGATCGTGAATGCATGGCTACTATACCGTAGATATTGTGCTCAGAGGGGAGAGATCAGGTGCATGACCCTTGTGATCTTTTGTGCAGAAATAGATCATTGCCTTCTGCAATCAGGAAAGCAGGCTGTAAATAAGAGGCAAGCCGCACAGAAATGTCGCTACTCCATCTCCTCCACCCAAGAGTAAAGAGTCTGTAACGTGACATCCTGACTATGCCTGACAGAATGTGAATTCCCATTTCATTCTTATTTGTGTTCAGTGAGGATCCAGTTTCCTGAACACAGTATAAATTTGAGTTGCCTACAAAATTGTCTCTGACAGAATCTGTACAAAATTGTTTGAAATATTCATATGGAGTTACAGAGTGATTCACTGTGCACTCTGAATTAATAGGCTCTAAGTTTTTACACCGCCACCTTAAGTCCCTCTGCCTCTCGTTGGGTACTGGTGAACCAGAAGTAGATATTTTTGCCTGAGGTCGATGGGTCAACGGTATTTCATCTTCATCCAGATTAGATTCAACGTTTATTTCAAAATTCAGCCCCGTTTCTGGTATAGTAGTTGGCACTGGTTCTACAACTGTATTTGGTGTTATTACTTCTTCCTTATCATCACTGATATCAACGTCAGATACGTCATCTTCCAGAAGAAGAATGACCTCTTTTTCAGATAAAGGTTTTTCACTTAATATAGAAAAATGAAATGAATAAATAGTATACAACAATTTGAAATGCAACTTCTAACAAAAATTTATTATGATATACTCGTAATTTGGAATAGTAGGCTACTTATTTCAGTTATGCTTTTTATTTTTATTTTCTTCCAATTAATGATCAAAATATACTATTAAATGTTTACATAATATCGCAGAACAACCAGTAATAATGAGAAAGTCCTCTGAATAAAAATCTAATTGACTCGGATAAACATAACCTAAGACATGGCTGATGCCATATGGCCATACACACAGAAAACTTGTAAAGTTTAACATAACAATAACCTACATACAGAATATTTATATTACATCCTTTCTCTCCAAAATAACATTTGAAACGAAACTGAATAGTAGTTATAATAAAACATGTTATAATGCAGTACGGTGTGAAGGAGTCTCCAATTCCAAGTCAACTTGATCATGGAACATACATAAATCTTCTGCGATGTTCAACTCGTGAACTGTTCCAGTGCTACCAACCAACTCCTAACACTACAACGTATCCTACCATAATGTCATAGCCGGGCTGAGTGGCTCAGACGGTTAAGGCGCTGGCCTTCTAACCCCAACTTGGCAGGTTCGATCCTGGCTCAGTCCGGTGGTATTTGAAGGTGCTCAAATACGACAGCCCCGCGTCGGTAGATTTACTGGCACGTAAAAGAACTCCTGCGGGACTAAATTCTGGCACCTCGGAGTCTCCGAAGACCTTAAAAAGTAGTTAGTGGGACGTAAAGCAAATAACATTATTATTATTTTACATAATGTCATATGGCCTTCAAGATAATTTTCAAAGCACGGAAAAAATGTTAAATGTCATGATGCCATATGGCATCACTGGACTGGAAAAGGTTAAAAGGTAGTTGTCCTCTCGAAACGGCCTGGCCTTCTCAAAGTTAACAGTCCCGTTGTTACAATCGTGTCGATTGTTGGCTCAGCTGTGTTTACGAGGATGGGGGGAGAAGAGGGGCGCAGGGCTTGGGAGGGGGAGGAGTGGTGGTGAGTTGGAGAGATGGAGGCGGGGTTTGTTTTTATTGTAGAAGTTCTGTCAAATATATTGAATGAATGCTTCAATTAGAATGTTCTTTTTTTTTTTTTTTTTTTTCCGTTGATTTCATTTAAATTGTGAGAGGGGTTCATAAACGGATCTAAATCGATGTGGATGCTGTCAAGAATGTTGAGTAAGGTGCCTTTTTGCTCATAATGCAAGATCTTAAGATCTGTATCTATTGATGTGTATTCGCAGCTGGATGCTTTATGATGTTCACTCATAGCTGAAAAAAAATTATGTTTGAGAGCGTTGCGATCTTATGACAAAATTGCGGCCTGTTTGACCTATATAGCTGGAATTACAGGATTGGCATTCTAATTTGTAAATTCCAGAGTTGTTATTGTTGACAGTGTGTGGATTGGTCGCTGCCCTCCCGACCATTTAAAATAAGGCAAATACACCTAGCTAACATTGGAAACAATCTTTGAGAATGGGAGCACTAAATTCACCTGGTACGTTGTCTCCTCGCAAACTTGGTTTCTCAAGCTTTTTCGCTCCCCTCCTAGCCATTCGTGGTGATGGTGTTTCTGCTAAGACAGACTGTCAGCCTGAATCTTCAACACAGTGATTTTGTCTTGTTGTTTGAATTGTTATCAAACTAAAGTTTTTATACCAAGAGCACTTGCTGTTTCGTTTCCATCTGTATCATTTATTTTATTTTCTTCTTAGTTTTACCACACTTTTTGGATTCAATTATGTTTGATATTAACCTTTTTTCACTGAAATTGTCTTAGCCAGTTATTTATTGCTCCATCTAGTGATGTAAATAATGTATGTTGTTTTTATTTCCGACATGTCTCTCTTGTTTTTTCGTTTGTTCCTTCATTATGTTTTTAGCACATTTTCAGCTTGTATTATGTAGATTACTTTAACCCTCCTTATTTCACGAAGATGGCTCAAATGAGTCGAAACATGTTTGAATTTTATTGCTCCATTCGATGATGGAATTATGTTTTGTATTGAATTAGGAGGATACATTTAATTTTTTTTTTGTAAAGTGAAAACTGTCAATACGGAATGATTCTAATATCTTGTAATCCTCAATGGTTACCACTAAGAAGGTGTTTAGATAGGATTTTGCTGCAGTGGAACCCTTTCAGGAGCAAAATTGTGAGTAAGGATTCTCAGATGAGAACTCGGTCTATATCCAGGAGATTGCTCGAAGAAGCTCAAACTAATTTCTGTGATTTTCCAACCAAATTACAAAAAATTAACACGTGAACAGTTTAAAACACACCGATACAGGAAATTATGAGCATTTCATAAATGGATAGACTGTGGACGTATTATTATTGGTAAAGTCCAAAAAAAATTATTAAACTTTGCAAATAAATTAAAAAAAAAAATTATGGTTTTCAATGACAGAAAGATCAGATATTATTGTGCCTTTCTTCTTTACTCTTAGGCCTGAAAGAAGGAACATTTAATTCTGAATAATTTGATATCAATATGATGTGTGTGCTGCAATTCACTCATGAAGCACGGTGAGGAGCTGCGACTGTGTCACTTCCCACATAACGCGAATCACTTTCGGCAAAAGAAAGATGACGCAAGCACGTGCAACAACGGAGTAATGAGAAGTACAGTGAACACACAATAAACTCTAATCTAAACAGAGAGCAAGATAAAGTTGTTGTATTCATAAGCCAACCAAATCAGATCCATGCAATAAAAACTTTGAATAACCACAACATAAACATTCATGGTAAAACAAATATCATTTGTAGGGCTGGTGGGGATATATCTCTACAGTGAAACGCAAATTCAATACTTTAACTTACTGTCACTACCATTCAACAGCCACGCAAATGACCAAAATCCGAAAATAGGACAGAGCCGATGTGTCAGCGCCATGAGCTTTCTCGCCATCACCTCTCGCGCCGACACATCGGCGCGCTGAGTGCGAAAGGGTTAAAAATTCCTAAGCACAGTCTATGTGCAGATGTCTTGTTTGTGTGAAAAGGTGAAGCATTATCATAACATTTCACCACACTGCTCAGTTAAAAGTAAAACTGTCATCAGTTTCACTCAAAAAAAAAAAAAAAAATATGAAACTACTGATGACACTACGAGCCATGTTTTGTCACGTGAAGAATGACTGTTCATGTTCCTTCAGTCTAATCTACATAAATCTTTTTGCCTTTTTCTCTCAAGTTTTATGGATAATTTTGAGAATCCAAACTTAGCTCTTCAGTCAAGTATGCTGCACATCCACTTATTGAGGTCAGTTTTGGAGGAACTATTGAAGAATCTGATGGCAAGGTTTGTGAAATCACACTTTATTGAAAGCTCCTCCTCTCTCCTTGATGTAGGTTATCATACTCCAGAAAATCAAAAGGATGATTGTGGTCTGATGAAAGGGAACACTTTGTTTGTTTTGGTGAACACTTTGAAGTCTGAGGGAAAGTGCATATTCTTTAAGTCTGTTAGTAAGTGTTTCTCTTCACCATGTGACTACATGGTACACAAATTTCCGTTCAAAGATGTTTTAATTAATGCGGAAGTTGCAAATATTTCTGCTATAAGTAAGGCATCATTTTCTAGCCTTACGTTTTTCATGAACAAGTTTCCAAACATTCTGACTAGTGAAACGGAACATTTAGATAAAGAAACTGATAATCTGCACTCTGTTCTGTAACGTTCAGCTCGAAAAAAAAAGACCTGGCAAAAGGAAGAATTGACATTCAAAGGGCACTGGTAGGTCAGATGAAATCAGCTGAAGGTGTACTTTACCTTTTCCGGTCCAACGTCGAGGTACCTTGACATTATGTTTCGTTCTACTTGAGAAGTTATTTATTGAAGTTCTTTGACCTGATTGAAGTCGATAGATATCCCTGGAGTTTCTAGAGCAAATTTTTGTGCACAAAAACAAAGCCGTTATCTCATCTCTATGGAAATAATACGAGATGTATGTAGCGGTGTATCGTCATGGTTACCCGCGGCCTGTCAGCTGTGTTTACATTGAGTAGTGCTGCGCACGTGTCGTACTAGGCATATTTATCTGTGAAAGCGAATTGTCTTAGTTGAATTTGCGATATAAAAGTGGCAAATATGAATGAAGACGTACGTATGCACGTTTATTTAGACAGCAGTGACGATGATCATTTATTTGAATTAGACAAAGAGTTTAGAGAACTGTCAAGTGAAGATAAGGTGTCGTGAACTCCAGCATTGCAAGTGAAACTTCACCGACTTGACCTGTGCGTAAAAAAAGAATGCAATGATCCCGGACTATCATATGATGTTTCTGAAGATTCAGAAGAGAGAGTTCCAGTGACTGCTACAAAAGGAAGAAGACGGGCCGGGGTGGAGAAGGGGATGCGGCACACAGCAATGATGATGCTTCTCAGGTCAGTGTTGGTAATTTGAGTAACAGTGATGCTGAAAATACTTCCGTACATACAAATGGGAATGCAAATGACAATAGTGTTTACCGGAATGTGATAGTGAGCCTCCAATACTAAGTTATTCATCAAGCCAGAAAACCAGAGAACTGCAGGTTCTTCCTAGCTGCATCACTCCACTTTATTTTTTTATGTTATTGTTCACTCCTACACTGGTGACTTTTGTGTAAAGCTGTAAATAACTCAATAAAATCATGTTTGTAGGAAAAAAAAAAGTAAAAATGTACAAAATTAATTTGGAGCAGACTGTTGGAACATGTGACAGAATATTGGACTGCAAAGGGTTAAATATGACACTCTCTAGGGTGATGCTTGCTGTTTTATCAGTTCCACATACCAGTGCAGAATGTGAAAGGATTTTTAGCAGAGTGACAAAGACAAAAAAAAAACAGTTCAGATCCTTAGTGCTTTGAGCAAAAATTTAATTCTGTGTTTCTGAAGAGGGCTAAGTCAGCCACGGGTGTGTCATAATGTGATCAGTCAGCATGTTGAAGGATGAGAAGTCACATGTTCCTACAGTTCAGGTATGTCAGGTATTTAGTATTCACATATAAATAATGTAGGCCAAGTAGAGTTGTATTGCGCCTTTCCTGCGTCCTGGCATACTTGGGGTAACTTGACTGTCCAAGTTTTTCTGTCTTTTTTAAAACGCAGATTCCGGGAAAGATGCGAAAGCCTTTATAACGGATAATTCATCTGACGATATTATCGATGGATGTCTCCATCCTACAAACCGTTATTTTCATCAAGAGATAATTCCTATTTTACCTTAATTCTAAAATTAATACGAAATGCTTAAACTAGATGATGAAAATTAATAGCAACATATCTTAATTATAATTATGTATTGAAATTCTAAGAAAAATTAAGCAAAGAAAAAGTAATTGAATGAAAATTATCATCTCATTTCAAAATTATTCACTTCAGTTTTGTTGTGGTAACAAGGATCCTGGACTGAAATATAATAGCCATGTACGATAAAAAAAATTATTTAAATTTGAATTTGTTTGATATTAATTCACGTGTCTTCTTCACATCGTTCTATATATATAAAAGTACATGTCCTCACTGACTGACGGACTGATTCATCATCGCTGAGCCAAAACTACAGGACATAAAGAAATGAAATTTTTAGAATACATTTATATTGCTCACTAAGGGAGGATATTCCGTCGCTAACGGGGTGTAAATCTATATCTCAAAACTTTAAAAGTTTACAGAGGGGTGAAAAAGTGTGAATGAGGATCTCAAAAACTGAATATATTGCAGACCTGTAAATTGGTATTTGGAATCTCCTTTAAAAATAAAGAAACAGGTATTTTTTTGTTTTTGGAAAATCCAATTAATGGGGGTTAAACAGGACTGACAAATGGGTTGAATTTTTAGAAAGTCTATATCTACAGTATATGTCAGAAACATAAAATGTTACAGGCGTAAAAATTGGTATTTGGAATCTCCTGTAAAAGTAAAGAAACAGGTGATTTGTTATTGGAAACTCCACTTAAGGGGAACTAAAAAGGGAGTGAAATTTTAAAATAAGCATGTCTACAGTATATCTCAAAAACTTTACGTGTTACAGAAGTAAATAATGGTATTTTTTAATTTCTATTAAAAATAAAGAAACATTTATTTTTTGCTTTTAGAAAAACCACTTGGGTAGGGGATAAAAATGACTGAAAATGGGGTTGAATTCTTTTTATTAGGATTCTGATATCTCAAAAACTGAAGATGTTACAGGCGTGAAATTTGGAATCTCCTTTAAAAATAAACAAATACGTATTTTTTGTTTTAAATATCCACTTAAAGGGGGGGGGGGGGTTAGAGAATTGAAAAATTAGTTGAATTATTTGTATGAAGATACTATTATCTCAAAAACCAAACATGTTGCAGACATGAAAATTGGTATTTGGAATTTGCTTTAAAAGTAAAGGAATACGTATTCCTTTGAATTCAAAAAATCCAATGAAAGTGGGGGGGAGGGGGGTGAAAGAATTGAAAAATTAATGGAATTGTATGAGGATACTTGCATCTAATAAAAACTAAAGTTGTCACAGACGTGAAAATTGGTATTTGGAAGATCCTTTACTAATAAAGAAACAAGTATTTTTTCTGGAAAATTCACTTAAGGGGGGAGTGTGAAAGGAAGTGAAAAAAGTGAATTATTTTTATGGGGATACTTATATCTCAAAACTGAAGGTAATAGACGTGAACATTGGTATTTGGAATCTCCTTTAAACATAAAGAAGTACGCCTTTTTTTGGTGGGGTGGCTGGGGAATCAACTTAACGGTGGTGGGGTGAAAAAGGAGTTGAGACCAGTTGATTTTACTGTTCATAATGTACTTGATTCTGATCATAAACCGATCATTTTTAATGTTTCCTGGGTTCGTTTTCAAGAGTCATCTTTTCCTTTGGAGAACTTAACACATTGGAGACGGCCATATTGGAATGTGCTAATTTCGAAATCGCAGGGTTTTTAATGGTTTTTGAAATATGTTCAATGCTAGGGTAGACCATGATTATAACAGCTTTTGGAATATTTAGAAACATCACACTATCTTCTACATAAAAATTAGTTTTAATTATCACAATGGTGCAGCAATTTTTAAATATAAATTTATGAAGATAACAAGTTTTACAATAGAAAAAAAAATGCACGCAGCTATGGGTGCCAGATTGGTTAATATTTTCAAATCTGTCTAATATTGTGGACACATCTACTAAAACACACTAATACAGATTCTAACCTAATTGGTCAATTGGAACCGGTATCCTTGTTTTCAACCAGTAATTTTCTTTCCCACTGTTTGTTGTTTGACGACGGGGTTGCATTGAGTTTCTGCAGGTAATCGTCTGTATACGGGAAATACCCACATTCTTAGGAAGCGGTATAAAACAGTATTACACAACTCGCTTCAGGAAACGGTATAAAACGGCGTTACACTTCATGCCATTTTGAAATACCTCATTATCTACATTTACTTGCCTGATGCGCCAAAATCATCATGTTTACTTAGTGTGTATTTGTTATCCTCATCCTGAATTTCAGAACTCGTGTCTTCCATAAGAACAATCATTATGGATTTGTTGTCGAAATTTCGTACACTTGAATTAGACATGCTATATATTCATGAGAATTGCACAAACAAGCCTGCCCCTCGAACACACACTCTTCCTGTCCGCATGTACCGTACGTACTTTCCTGCCCATTTTCACAGCCGAGAGTCAATGATGACGCAGTCCCAGGTTATGTAGGAACGTGGCTGTGTTATCAATGCGTTGAAAGAAGAGCTCCTGTCTTATGCTCATAACTAGTATATGTTATGCCTATAGAAGCATTCAACTGTGTCCTAGTGAAATCACAGCTCGCACCCGTAGTTTCTACAAGCGGCGTCTCCAATGTGTTAAAGTACAGTAGATTCTCCTGGCATATAAATAAAAATTTAAACACATTTGAAATAAATTATAGGTATGATATTGACCGTGCAATTGTTCACCTCTGTAAGGAGGTCAATAATGCACGGAAGTATATAATTCGTATCACCAGAAATCCTGCGCACTTGCCTACGTGCGCCAATGGTGTTGGTCACATTGTCAGCAATGTCAATGGCAGCAGATGTAATTTACTGACAAGTAGCGGTCTTGCATCGTGCTGCGAGGTCCAGAACAACAACAACAACAATAATAATAATAATAATAATAATAATACATAAATTCAACTAATATCACCCACCCTAATAATAATAATAATAATAATAATAATAATAATAATAATAATAATAATAATAAGTGTTCTGGACTGTCGTCAGAATGTGTGGACCGCACTGGAAACTGGCCCGGGCTGGGTAATGACTACGAATACAGTCCGGCCGCGGGTTCAGTACCGCCAAGGCACCCAAGATGACACCACGCCAGATCTCCTCAAGGATTTGATCCATATAAATTTCAGTATAATACTGTAGCGAAGCATGGGTATCTTGCTTGTCAGTCATAAAAGAAAAATGTTCGTAAATTAAAATTAAATCTCTCAAATTATTTACAAATCGTCTCGGAAAGTATCAAATTTCAGCATCATATCTTATTCTTCTTCTCGTAATTACTTAGGATGAGCATTAGGTTTTCTCTGTTGGAAGATAATTATTTAAATGGAAAGATCAGTATCAAATTAGCCATATGTGCTAATATTTACATTAATATCACTTGTCAACACAAATGTATCATTCATCTCATTAATTTTCAATTCAATTAAATCATAAAAATGTGTCTGAAAAATATTCTCACTTAAATATCTGAATTCTAACACATTACCAAATGTCCTTTACTAAAAATAGGTAAAGGATATCATTTATGAAGAATCTATTAATTATCCGACCTGGAATTATTTATAAATATACAGAGCTCGATAGCTGCAGTCGCTTAAGTGCGGCCAGTATCCAGTATTCGGGAGATAGTAGGTTCGAACCCCACTGTCGGCCGCCCTGAAAATGGTTTTCCGTGGTTTCCCATTTTTACACCAGGCAAATGCTGGGGCTGTACTTTAATTAAGGCCACGGCCGCTTCCTTCCCACTCCTAGCCCTTCCCTGTCCCATCGTCGCCATAAGACCTATCTGTGTCGGTGCGACGTAAAGCAACTAGCAAAAAAAAAAAATATATATATAAAAATATAAAAATAAATTTATAAATAAATACTAATGCCTATTGCATATGATTCGGTGTGTGCCATGTTTGTCTTCAATGAATATTCAACATTATGTTGGAGATCTAGGTTAATATTAATCAACTTACTACTCGACATTTCGTCACATGATTCATTTCAATGATATATCTATGCCATAACTTATAAATACCACAATATGTTTTCACCACCATAGGATATGGATTACTTGTCAGCGATTGATCATCACGGTATCATTAATATTAATGATCTTGGATTGCGTCAATACTCTCTCTTTTCCTTCTAAATTAATCCTTTTCTTCTTTACCGATATAGCAACACATATTTGAATTATATAGCCTTTCATTTAATACTTCAATCACATTTCATATCCTACTTCAATCAATCAATCAATACCGATCTGCATTTAGGGCAGTCGCCCAGGTGGCAGATTCCCTATCTGTTGCTTTCCTAGCCTTTTCCTAAATGATTTCAAAGAAATTGGAAATTTATTGAACATCTCCCTTGGTAAGTTATTTCAATCCCTAACTCCCCTTCCTATAAATGAATATTTGCCCCAGTTTGTCCTCTTGAATTCCAACTTTATCTTCATATTGTGATCTTTCCTACTTTTATAAACGCCATTCGAACTTATTCGTCTACTAATGTCATTCCACGCCATCTCTCCGCTGACAGCTCGGAACATACCACTTATAATACCAATATAATGGTCCGTTATTGGACATTATAAATTTTCCAGCTAACTCATTCTTGGTTGCCTGCGTTTCGCCCTCATGTGCTAAGTTAGGCTCGTCAGTTGGGACTTAGCACACCACCCAAGACGCAAGGCTAGTGCATACTGTGGAGGCCACTGCATAGGCTATTTGAAGCCACCAGCAGTGCCAATGCACTATGAGAGCTATGTCTCATTTCCAAAAATAGATGCCTGCCTGGCCATCAAATGATGTAGATGTTGATTCCCATTGGGAACCTAAAATATTTGTCCCGAATGAGTAAATTTATAATACCAATATAATGGTCCGTTATTGGACATTATAAATTTTCCAGCTAACTCATTCTTGGTTGCCTGCGTTTCGCCCTCGTGTGCTAAGTTAGGCTCGTCAGTTGGGACATAGCACACCACTCAAGACGCAAGGCTAGTGCATACTGTGGAGGCCACTGCATAGGCTATTTGAAGCCACCAGTAGTGCCAATGCACTATGAGAGCTATGTGTCATTTCCAAAAATAGATGCCTGCCTGGCCATCAAATGATGTAGATGTTGATTCCCATAGGGAACCTAAAATATTTGTCCCGAATGAGTAAATTTATAATACCAATATAATGGTCCGTTATTGGACATTATAAATTTTCCAGCTAACTCATTCTTGGTTGCCTGCGTTTCGCCCTCTTGTGCTAAGTATGCACTAGCCTTGCGTCTTGGGTGGTGTGCTAAGTCCCAACTGACAAGCCTAACTTAGCACACGAGGGTGAAACGCAAGCAACCAAGAATGAGTTAGCTGGAAAATTTATAATGTCCAATAACGGACCATTATATTGGTATTATAAATTTACTCATTCGGGAAAAATATTTTAGGTTCCCTATGGGAATCAACATCTACATCAACATACCACTTAGTCGAGCTGCTCTTCTTCTTTCTCTCAATTCTTCCCAACCCAAACATTGCAACATTTTTGTAACGCTACTCTTTTGTCGGAAATCACCCAGAACAAATCGAGCTGCTTTTCTTTGGATTTTTTCCAGTTCTTGAATCAGGTAATCCTGGTGAGGGGTCCCATACACTGGAACCATACTCTAGTTGGGGTCTTACCAGAGACTTATATGCCCTCTCCTTTACATCCTTACTACAACCCCTAAACACCCTCATAACCATGTGCAGAGATCGGTACCCTTTATTTACAATCCCATTTATGTGATTACCCCAATGAAGATCTTTCCTTATATTAACACCTAGATACTTACAATGATCCCCAAAAGGAACTTTCACCCCATCAACGCAGTAATTAAAACTGAGAGGACTTTTCCTATTTGTGAAACTCACAACCTGACTTTTAACCCCGTTTATCAACATACCATTGCCTGCTGTCCATCTCACAACATTTTCGAGGTCACGTTGCAGTTGCTCACAATCTTGTAACTTATTTATCACTCTATAGAGAATAACATCATCCGCAAAAAGCCTTACCTCCGATTCCACCCCTTTACTCATATCATTTATATATATAAGAAAACATAAAGGTCCGATAATACTGCCTTGAGGAATTCCCCTCTTAATTATTACAGGGCTTCACCTACTCTAATTCTCTGAGATCTAGTTTGTAGAAATATAGCAACCCATTCAGTCACTCTTTTGTCTAGTCCAATTGCACTCATTTTTGCCAGTAGTCTCCCATGATCCACCCTATCAAATGCTTTAGACAGGTCAATCGCGATACAGTCCATTTGACCTCCAGAATCCAAGATATCTGCTATATCCTGCTGGAATCCTACAAGTTGAGCTTCAGTGGAATAACCTTTTCTAAAACCGAATTGCCTTCTGTCGAACCAGTTATTAATTTCACAAACATGTCTAATATAATCAGAAAGAATGCCTTCCCAAAGCTTACATACAATGCATGTCAAACTTACTGGCCTGTAATTCTTCCTTTTCTTCCAAATAATTCTCAACTGGACACTTGGAATCATTTAACTTCCAATTAACCACTTGATTAATCCAATCTCTTCTCAATTATTCTCATATCCAAATATCATCCTACTATGACTTCATATGGCACTGTTTAACTAATCATTGCTCACATATAACCTTAAATATTCTACCGATACATATCACAATTCATATATGATAACTTCTCTATATGCTTAAATATCATAGCAGTGGCACTGATGTATGAATCGCTTGACATTCCCTAAGCAGGATTGGTTATGTCATTCAGATGATTACCTATATCCATGTATTTTGACACAGCTGTAACGTTAATACGCGAGAATCTAACATATTTTCCATATATCGAAGGCTACAATGAATAACCATCTATTCACCAACATATATGAATGATTACATTAGAATTACCAACATTTACAAATCTTACATTACTAAGAAAAACCTTTTCCCTCTGCTGCCCCGGGATTTAATTAGTTTCTCCTCGACATCTGCGGCTTGGGCTTGGCTATCACTTCCTGCCGTTGGTCATCGGGATGCTCTGCTGTCATCTCAGCTCAGCCTCCTCCAGACATCTCACCATCGGCTTCTTAGAAAAGCATGGCAGCCAGATCTTGCGCAAATAAAATACAAATATACATATATGAAGTTAGTTTCGTCATAATGTTAAATCCAAATGGCAATTCTTTCGTATTGACTTTATAACGCTTTCAGATTACCAGTATGTCTATATATATATTGTAGTTGTTATTTTATCAATTGATTTAACTATTTATGCGATATCTCGAAATTGTCCTCCTTGTACTTGTGTCAAAACTAATCCTCCGCTGTGACTATAATCCATTGTATTAATTTCTTTCTAATTCTCTTCATATTTTGCCATTCTTATTATAGCTTTTGCAATTACACGTCTTTTAAACAGAGGTTGATCTCGTAAATCTTCTTCTTATGATGAATCTCTTGCAGCTTTGGGAATAGTGTATTTTCAGCCTGTTCAGATTAACACGTCCGTTTATTGAGATTGCTCATTCAATTACCAATTTTCAGTAGGACCGTGTCATAAAAATTCTGTATTCTTCTTTGTCTTAGGCACTGCCATATTGATCTTTTCTATTCTGTTTTCGTAATATATCGTATTTCTTTGATATGAATGACTGAGTTCGTGCGTCATGTTTAACTTTATTACTGGCAATCGCGTCCATTTAATTATCACTGTGGGACAGTGAAATGGCACAGTATTGAATTATAATGAATTAGTACATGATCTGCCATTGGTGTTGTGTTGTAATACGTCGCGATTCGCAGTCAAATTTCTCCTGATTTTTTACTTTTGAAAGTTGAAAGCTCTCTCCTGTACCACTCCTGATAAAGCTGTTAACAGTATGCAAAGGTCTGATAGATCATAGCTCTCTCCTGTACCAATCCAGATAAAGCTGTTATCATTGTGACAAGGTCTGGTAGATCAGAGCTCTCTCTTGTACCACTCCAGATAAAGCTGTTATCACAGTGAGAAGGTCTGGTAGATCAGAGCTCTCTCTTGTACCACTCCAGATAAAGCTGTTATCACAGTGAGAAGGTCTGGTAGATCAGAGCTCTCTCTTGTACCACTCCAGATAAAGCTGTTATCACAGTGAGAAGGTCTGGTATATCAGAGCTCTCTCTTGTACCGCTCCAGATAAAGCTGTTATCACAGTGAGAAGGTCTGGTAGATTGGAGCTCTTGTCTTGTACCACTCCAGATAAAGCTGTTATCACTATGACAAGGTCTGGTATATCAGAGCTCTCTCTTGTACCGCTCCAGATAAAGCTGTTATCACAGTGAGAAGGTCTGGTAGATTGGAGCTCTTGTCTTGTACCACTCCAGATAAAGCTGTTATCACAGTGAGAAGGTCTGGTAGATCAGAGCTCTCTCTTGTACCACTCCAGATAAAGCTGTTATCACTATGACAAGGTCTGGTAGATCAGAGCTCTCTCTTGTACCGCTCCAGATAAAGCTGTTATCACAGTGAGAAGGTCTGGTAGATCAGAGCTCTGTCTTGTACCGCTCCAGATAAAGCTGTTATCACAGTGAGAAGGTCTGGTAGATCAGAGCTCTGTCTTGTACCACTCCAGATAAAGCTGTTATCACTATGACAAGGTCTGGTAGATCAGAGCTCTCTCTTGTACCACTCCAGATAAAGCTGTAATCACTGTGAGGTCTGGTAGATCAGAGCTCTCTCTTGTACCACTCCAGATAAAGCTGTTATCACAGTGAGAAGGTCTGGTAGATCAGAGCTCTCTCTTGTACCACTCCAGATAAAGCTGTTATCACAGTAAGAAGGTCTGGTAGATCAGAGCTCTCTCTTGTACCACTCCAGATAAAGCTGTTATCACAGTGAGAAGGTCTGGTAGATCAGAGCTCTCTCTTGTACCACTCCAGATAAAGCTGTTATCACAGTGAGAAGGTCTGGTAGATCAGAGCTCTCTCTTGTACCACTCCAGATAAAGCTGTTATCACAGTGAGAAGGTCTGGTAGATCAGAGCTCTCTCTTGTACCACTCCAGATAAAGCTGTAATCACTGTGAGGTCTGGTAGATCAGAGCTCTGTCTTGTACCACTCCAGATAAAGCTGTTATCACTGTGAGAAGGTCTGGTAGATCAGAGCTCTGTCTTGTACCACTCCAGATAAAGCTGTTATCACAGTGAGAAGGTCTGGTAGATCAGAGCTCTGTCTTGTACCACTCCAGGTAAAGCTGTTATCAGTATGAGAAGGTCTGGTAGATCAGAGCTCTCTCTTGTACCACTCCAGATAAAGCTGTTATCACTGTGAGGTCTGGTAGATCAGAGCTCTCTCTTGTACCACTCCAGATAAAGCTGTTATCACTATGACAAGGTCTGGTCGATCAGAGCTCTCTCTTGTACCACTCCAGATAAAGCTGTTATCACAGTGAGAAGGTCTGGTAGATCAGAGCTCTCTCTTGTACCACTCCAGGTAAAGCTGTTATCACAGTGAGAAGGTCTGGTAGATCAGAGCTCTCTCTTGTACCACTCCAGATAAAGCTGTTATCAGTATGAGAAGGTCTGGTATATCTGAGCTCTCTTTTTACCTTCTCTTATATCTTCTTGTCATGCTGGTTGGCTCAAATGGTAGATCCAAAATTTCTTTT
Source organism: Anabrus simplex (assembly GCF_040414725.1). Classification (NCBI taxonomy): domain Eukaryota; kingdom Metazoa; phylum Arthropoda; class Insecta; order Orthoptera; family Tettigoniidae; genus Anabrus; species Anabrus simplex. The sequence goes on from NC_090270.1 coordinate 10,441,594, forward strand.
GTTGGTCGATGTTGCAGCACATGAAAGAACTCCTGTGGTACAAAGTGCTGGTGTTTGTTTTGCTCTGAATGACGCTTTTGTTTTTCTGTTTCTCCCCTCTCTGCCACACGGTATATTTGTTTAGTGGGTTGTATACCAGTCCAATATGTTTGTAGTTGTCTTCCTCCTTGCTCATCTGTATTGCCCTTCAAAATGATCTGTGGAACCTTGTACTTTTTTTGCCACAAATTTCAGGTTTTAGCTAGGCTAGCTTTCTGCTTTTGATAACAACCAGTAGTTCTTTTTCATATTGAATGCATTGTAAAATATATTAGATGCTGGAATGTTGTTTGATGGTGGAAAATGTATATTTTATATCCCATCCATGAGTCGTCTTGGTTTTCAGAGAGTCACTCTGGTTTTGTATCAAGTATAAGTTTTCCTAATAGAGGATCATTGTCATCAGTAGATTATTTTTGTTTGGTAATTTCTTGGATGACTCTGATATTTGGTATTAGTAGATGAGTTAACTCGGAGCCAAGTTGCCTCGATCAAATTTGACTCCACAACACATTGCTTATGATTTGTCATCCTGTTCTTTAAGTGGAGGATTGTTTTTGTATTCCCTACCGTTATTATAGGAAGGTTTACCATTCCACTCAGAAAGTGGCTGGATGTTGTTGAATGGTTACTGAACTAGTTATTGTTGTTTTTTTAAAGATTTTTACTGGGGAGCGTCGATGTTACACCCGCCAGGAGCTAGCTCTGCATCGTCGGAAAGGTGATCCTGACGATACTTCCCATCGAGGACATCCTCTTTGCGAGTTTTGTGATCAGAGGTACATGGACAATGATGAACTGTTCCGTCACCTTCGTAGAGATCATTTGTTCTGCCACTTTTGTGATGCCGATGGTTTCCATCAGTATTATAGGTGAGTGAACGGATCAGGGCAATAAGTTTTTAAACATAGTACATACGGTCTTTGTCTTAGCATTTGTCCCTGATTCAGTCAAACATTGAAATTTACCTGTGGTAACAAAAGTTGAAAACTATGAAAGCACCTGGAATTTATAAGATTTCTGGGGATATACTAAAGACAACTAGTTGGGATATAGTTCTATATCTGAAGTACTTATTTGATTACTGTTTGCATGAAAGAGTTATATCAAAAGAATAGAGAGTTGCTCCAATAGTCCCTGTGTATAAAGGAAGAGTGATCAACATAAAGCCGAACATTACAGGCTAGTCATTTTGATAAATGTTGCATGTACGCTTAAGAAAAGCATTTTTTCCTATCATATTAGACACGTTTGCAAAATTAATAACTGGTTCAGTAGAAGACAGTTCAGGTTTAAGAAAGGTTATTCCATTGAAGCTCAATTTGTAGGATTCCAGCAAGATATAGCAGTTATCTTGGATTCAGGAGATCAAACGGACTCTGTTGCAATTTACTTATTCTAAGGCGTGGGATAGGGTAGACTAGTGGCAAAATTGAATGCAATTCGACTAGACAAGAGAGGTGACTGATGGGTGGCTAAAGTTCTAGAAAATAGATCTCAGAGAATTAGAGTAGGCAAAGCTTTATCTGACCCTGTAATAATTAAGATGGGGAATTTCTCAAAGCAGTATTATTGGACCTTTATGTTTTCCTACATAAATATAAATGATATGAGTAAAGAAGTGGAATCAGAGGTAAGGTGTTTTTTTTTATTTTTTTTATATATATATTTTTTAATAATGTTATTCTGTATAGAGTAATAAATAAGTTACAAGATAGTGAGCAACTGCAAAATGACCTCGATAATGAGATGCCTTTACTGGCAAGATGTAGTGTTTATAGTGCAATATGTCTTCTGGTATGGGCTAGAACATTGACCTGTCTGTCTCATCCTTGGCTTTGACAATATGAAAGTGACTGAGGTATGAGTGATGCTAGTAACGCCATTCCTTATGCAGCCAGTCCCTGTTATGGTGTGAAAATATCGCTCATAGGGTCGGTAGTGTTACAAAAATGTTGCGAAGTTTGGGCTGGGAAGACTTGGGAGAAAGGAGACGAGCTGCTTGTCTAAGTGGTGGCCCGTGGTGGAAAAAACTCTTCCACCTTTCCACCACTTCAATAATCTTCGATTATTCTTGCATTAAAAGAAACCGGGCGAGTTGGCCGTGCGGTTAGGAGCGCACAGCTGTGAGCTTGCATCCGGGAGATAGTGGGTTCGAACCCCACTGTCGGCAGTCCTGAAAATGGTTTTCCATGGTTTCCCATTTTCACATGCAAATGCTGGGGCTGTACCTTAATTAAGGCCACGGCCACTTCCTTCCCATTCCTAGGCCTTTCCTGTCCCATCGTCACCATAAGACCTATCTGTGTGGGTGAAACGTAAAGCAACTAGCATTAAAAGAACATTACTCTATTTAAAAACGGTACGTGTTACATTTTCTTTAGAAAACATCTCAACCGTGTTCATAGTTCAGGCCCAGTTGTATAAAGGCTTCTGACCGGAGAGCAATTTAGAACCTAGTTCTGAAAATGAACTGAGATTACGACTTTGTCGCATTGTACAAAAGTGAACTCTGTTTACATGTGTAGTTCAAATGTAATTGGAGTTCTGAAAAGTGGACATTGGAACACTGCAAAACAGATAAAATATGGAATAGCTTTGCTCATTGGATGATACTGAAATGGTGGGATTGACCTGGCCGTGACAGTCAATAAATGAAACACGAAATTGCTTTGCCCCTTGGATAATACTTAATACGTTGAATTGACTGTCGACAAATGAACGTCTTTGCAGCATGTATTGGAATTTCTTCGTATACTTTTCTGGCAGCGAACACAGGTGAAGGAAAAGCAGATATCTGACTTCCCTCAGGCAACCCTTGTTTTTTCCTTTGACCCTGATGGTATCAGGTTTGTGAAGCCTAGTGATTATAGGATATAAACTTCATGGTTTTGATCCATATTGAATTGTGATCACAATAATAATTATCCAGTTAATGTCGTAATGGTCCACCTTTTCAATACTATATTATGCAATATTTTTTAATTACATTACTAAACTAGGGACTGAGCTTGATAGTTGCAGTCGCTTAAGTGTGGCCAGTATCCAGTAATCGGGAGACTGTGTTCGAGTCCCACTGTCGGCAGCCCTGAAGATGGTTTTCCGTGGTTTCCCATTTTCACACCAGGCAAATGCCGGGGCTGTACCTTAATTAAGGCCACGACCACTTCCTTCCACTTCCTAGGCCTTTCCTCTCCCATCGTCGCCATAAGACCTATCAGTGACAGTGCGACGTAAAGCAAATAGCAAATTTAAAAAACTAAAAAAACTGAATTAGGGACTAGTTTTGGCCTTGGCTGGCTACTTCAGCCTTAATGTAATACATCTAATAACTAAACAAATGTACAAACACACAATTGACATAAAAACAAATGTACAAGCACACAATTGACATTAAAATCTGGGATAAACTATGTGTAAAATTTGAAAAATAAATTAGGCTCTAAATTCTTAGCATCCGGAGTATGCTCATCATCCAGACTCTTTCTTGCATTAATATTCATAGAATTGTTAGTTCCATCGCTGCTAATCATCGCAATTTCAATTGGAAAACGGGAACTGATCCTGAAGTCAGATCATCAATCACCAAATCTACTTGACAGGTGTTAGCAGTATGCAAGCCACTGGACGCCACTGTAAATAACCACCAGATGACGCAGAACTGCTAGATGGTGTTTCCACATCAACCAACGTAAATAAAATGAAATATTCCCGTTGTGCTTGTTAAAATCATGCTGAAAAGCTGTTGGACATTTTCAGGACGGCATATGAAGATGATTAAAACTGACACATAATGTTTTAAATTCTAAGAATATCAATAAATACATATATTCTATCAATAAATACAGATAGTCGGCAGTTCCTGCAGAGTATAATGTGAGTTAAAACTGTGCTCTTCTTGTCCCATGCAAAACTGCTGCTATCTGGCGCATTAACACGTTGAGTGCCAGACCTATTTTCAAAGGATTGCAGTTTAGTGCCGTGAGCTAATAACATCGAGTTACTCTCTGGTGCCAAAACGTTCACAGGCTTAACCAAGCAAATGATCGCTGATATGAGGATGTATTTATGATATATTAGGTTAACTTATTATGTATATTAGGTAAAATATTGCGACCCCATATGGGGTCGTATTGGTCATTACGAACTGTACACGTGCACCCATATCGGGTCGTACTTATACAGTAGTTACTGTCCCGACGCTCGGTCATACTTGCCTTTTCCTTTGCAGGGACGCGTTAAATGCTGTTGATTATGAGAGATGTGTTAGGTTGTTCATACTGGAGCCCTAAAAATGTACGATCCCCCATTTTAGGCCAGGAAATGTTTGTAAATGACGATATTCTGATTTTAGGTTAGGACATTTTCTTATATAAAGTAGTGAAAATCATGTGAATTTGGTAAATTAGGATGTAGCAGAATAATATTATAAAGAGAATTAGTAGTTACAGAATACTGAACAAGTACATAATTTTGTTTGTATAACTTTTAATTTGAATAAGAGAACCTAGCAGCGATGATTGTGCAAAACGGGAAACCAGTGACTACTGTATATTGTTGAAGACGGTCATAATTGTTGCAACAGCTGGCTTGGAAACCCGGAGTACAGTGGTGATGTGTATGCTGAAGACAGTAGATCATCAATGTGGATGAACGTGCGAGATCGCTGGTTGCTCTGTACTGGGTTCAAAATCACTGTAACTGTATACTTCTTCTACATCATTATTGTCTGACTTTCTCGATATATCGTCCAAACTATCTGCACTAAGTCTTTTACTGCTTGATTTACTCGTAACGACTTAAAAAAGAAAAGGAAACTCATCGCACTGCACACTTACATAAACAATACGTGTGCGAGATAGACAATGACTTTGTCACCCTACAAAACACTCTTGACGTAACCATATGGGTATTACAAGTTGTCCATTTCATGACCGTATCGATGTTTAATCAAGTAGTAAGTATAAATAACCACCTAATCGATTAGGTGGTTATTTATACTTACTACTTGTAACCATATGGGGTCGCGCCAAATCAGGAATTGAGGAATGGAATATGGACTGTGCACGTACTTAAATAGATGACCAACAGATGGCAGGAAGGGACTTTATACAGCTTTAAAACACATACTTACTGCGCACCCAAATGGGTTCGCACAGTTCTCGATTTAGATCGAATGTACGACTGCATATGGGGACGTGAAGTTCAAAAACTTGACTACTCTCGCGTATCCAAATGGGGTTGCTTGGCACTCAACGTGTTAATAATGAAATAACAAAGGCGAGTAACGACGGACCGTTACAGTGACAGTTTTCACAGGACCTGTGGGTAACGATAGATCGTTACCTTGAGTAATGTCCTGACAATGTCCAATAGCATTTCAGCAAGATTTTAACAAGCACTACGGGAATATTTCATTTTATTTACGCTGGTCGATGTGGAAACACCATCTAGCAGTTCTGCGTCATCTGGTGGTTATTTACAGTGGCATCCAGTGGCTTGCATACTGCTAACACCACTCAAGTAGATTTGGTAATTGATGATCTGACTACAGAATCAACTTTACCAGTTCCCGTTTTGCAATAGAAATTGTAATGATTAGCAGTGATGGAACTAACATTTCTATGAATATTAATGCAAGAAAGAGTCTGGATGATGAGCACATGATTACTGTAGAGCTAATTTACTTTTCAAATTTTACACATAGTTCATCCCAGATTTTAATGTCAATTGTGTGTTTATACAATTGTTTTTATGTCAGTTGTGTGTTTGTACATTTGTTTAGTTCTTAGACGTATTACACTAAGGCTGAAGATGGCCAGCCAAGGCCGAAACTAGTCCCTAGTTTAGTAATGTAATTCAAAAATATTGCATAATAATTGAAGTGGTTTAACCCCTTGTCACTCAACGCAACGATCTATCGTTACCCACAGGTCCTGCGAAAACTGTCACAGTAACGATCCGTCGTTACCCGCCTTTATTATTTCATTATTAATGCACCAGATAGCAGCAGGGAGCAAGAAGAGCACAGTTTTAACTCACGTTATACTGTGCAGGAACTGCGGACTTTCCGTATTTATCGATATTCTTAGAGTTTGAAGCATGTGCTCGCTGGAGTTCGGTGTCTTGTTTACGTCGTGGTTGGCGGCAAACATGCAAGCATTTCTCTCTGTTTTTGTTGATGATACTGATTAGATAGTGAAATTAAGCAGTATCATATGCATTATATTTAGTTTACTTGCTAGTTCATTAATTAGTCTTCTTAGGTAATTAGGTGCATATTGTAAGTGTTAGATATAGCCTATTACAAGATATTAGAATCATTCCGTATTGACGGTTTTCACTCTACGAAGGTAAAATTAAGTGTATCCTCCTAATTCAATAAATCATGTAATTCCATCATTAGATGGAATAATCAAATTCAAATGTATTTCGACTCGTTTGAGCCATCTTCAGTGAAAAAGGGGTGGGAGTGGGGTTGAAGAAATGTACATAATATAAGCCAAAAATGTGCCAAGAAACATAATGAAGGAACAAATGAAAAAAAAAAAAAAAAGACATGACATGACATGACGGAAATAAAACAGCACAATATACAACATTTACATCATCATATGGAGCAATAAACAACTTGCTGTGATAAAATTTCATTGTGGCAACCAAAGTCATTCCTGGCAGTCGCACATGGTCGAGTTTAACCTCCAATTCATTGTCAAGGAGTATGCTTGATAACCCCCTGCTCCGAAACAAAAGGCTTCTACTAATATTTGTTTTAAAAACAGTGTGATGTGCAATAATATTTTGATATTTTTATTGGCCCCCGGGCACATGTTTCCATATTTGTTGTTTGGTGTTTTTCACAACTTTCAGTGCACTTGTTACAGTATTTTATGAGCACCAGCAGAAAATATTTTCATATTTTTTCTCTTGTGTATTTCACACCTTTTAACAATACTTTCCTCTCGTGTTTAGATATGGTAGATAAATAGTTTACACTGTACCCGCGAAGACAAGACGTAAAATGCCCTCATGTTGGAAAAAGTTGTATTTAGTGTTTCTATATCCCTGTTCGATAGTTTTATTCAGCAATACGTTTTCTTGCTTAACACGTTCTTTTTTGTTGTCCCCTGTCTTAACGAAGTTTTACTGTACATCATGCATTCATAAAAGAATACTAAAACTACACTATTCGTTAAATAAACACATCTAAAGAAACATTTTAAGTTTAGGCCTACTTCAACAACAATACTCAACAACATAATTGAATTTTGCAACAGAACCAAGGATTTTGAATTAGAGGAAAGTAACATAAAATACATGTGTTCCAACGTACTGATATCTAAAACAATAGATATTATAAGTGATAGGAATCTGTGTGATGATGAGGAGGAATAGGAAGATGTGTCTCAAAGTGTTCAACAGAGTTTGTCTCTTGTTCAGGCAAAAAACATGGCTCGTAGTGTTCAGGATTTTCTTTTGTCACAAAGTGATGTGCCAGAATCTGTGTTACATTCAAGTGCAGTGGTTGCTGACTGCCTCCGTTTGTGTCTGGGAGTGTTCAGAAGAAAATCAGACTTTTTCAAGGTATAAAGCCGAGGACTTCATGTACCGGTACAGGGTGAAATTTAAGATGCTGAAAACTTCTTGCAAGTACGTGTACTTTATATCATTATTTCATGTATATATATGTACCGTAATTTTCCTGTCATTTAATAAATACAGTATTAAGGTTTTTTTAATGTGTGAATTCATGTTGAAATAACGTAGATTGTTCGACAGGTTTAGCAACAGGCGAGTTCTTAAGGATTGATTTATTTTGGTATAACAAATTTCATTATAACATAAATTCTAAGGTCCCCAAAATTTTGTTATACTGGTATTTTACTGTATTTGTTGTGCATTTTATTGTGAACACTGTTGGCACAGTAAATCTCCATTTGCAGCTGTTGGCAAGATGTTTTCTTGATTCCAAAGCTCCTGTAACTGACCCATTTAATAAATTTTACCTGCACTCTGTCTAGTGAATCAATTAAGCATTGTTGAGATGGTGCGCAGATCTTGGTACGATATTCGAACTCTGACTGTAGAGTTTTCAGGGTTCGAACAGAAAGAAAATCCCTACATTTTCTCTTAAAAAACAACTGAGCATCTCCATTTCTTTCATATTTCATCTCATTTGTGCATGCCATATTTCACATGAAGAAATCTCCAACTGGTTTGTAAATTTAATTAATTTTGTGATTTTTTAGATATTGAATTTAATCCAAGGTTGTTGGAAAATATTTTCTAATTTCCTGTACAATGTTTCCAGTTCTGCTGGAGTTCAGGCAAAGAATTTAGTCTACCCCTTTTATTATTGTGCTGCCATATTGGTACCATCAGTTTTGTGTTCTTATAAATATGTTCATTTATTAAGTATTTTCATATCTCATGATGTATTTTCCTTGTCCAGCTCATGTGCTGGTTGCTGGCCAAGGAGAAACGGAAAGGCTGATACTTTAATATCTGCACTCCTGAGCAACCTTTTCTAGGTAATTGAGTGATTAACGTGGTACCATGTACAATTCAGTTAGGTCTGCTCCTGGCTAAATCACAAGTAAGACTTGGAGCTCAAAAACCACTTCTTACATCAACTGTATAATGAAGGTAAAGAAAACACTGAGATTTCTATCAGAATCTGAAAGAAACGGAGTTATAACAGTATAACATGTTATTTCTAAAGCAATGCTGAAAGTGTATTTGTTTCCACTAAATGTATTGTCCCTTCAGGTGTGGCCTACATAGGTTTTTTTTTGCTATTTGCTTTATGTCACACCGACACAGATAGGTCTTATGGCGACGATGGGACAGGGCCTTATATCTAGTGCACGTGTTGGCCCATCGCTATCTCTCTCGCATCTTCCTCCGTGGTGGATGACTCCACCTGCTTCAAAGCTGCCATCGTGCGTTCTTTCCCCACTTCCTTGCGGTCTTCTGGGTCATTTTCCATCTGGTTGTGAGTGGAGTACTCAATACGGGAGGGATCAGTCTACCTTCCCATTACTCTACCGATATCTAGCTTTCCAAACCATTGGTATCAGTCCTCTTTCGATCTTCATTTGCATCTTCCTTCCACAATGTTGTTAACAGGTCCATCTTCCTCTCCCCTCAGTCGCACCGGCCGGTATCAGACACGACTTGAATAGTTGTTTCAGGCTAATGGTTATTCATTCTCACCTCTTTTTCACTTCTGCTTGGTCGTATTAAACCTAGGCATTTAAATTCTTGGGCTCATTCAAAATTATGCTCGCCAACATTAAAGGAACGAAGGGGGGTCTGACGACGTGACACAGCCGTGCTCGCCACTAAGCCAACTTTCTTGGCATTGTGTAGGAATCTAAGAGGTATCTATGCATACTTTCTCTAGCGTGTCACCTATAATCACAACATAAAATCAACTTCATGATCCGTATTGCACTTTTAACAGATTCAGAACTAAATATTTTTTATTATCTACCTTGTCTAAACATAAGTCGCTTAACACTAGGATTACCAAACATTCTTTCTACCTACTTTTACCGAAGCGGTCATTTAGACCGACAGTGGCACGTATTCGTTTCTTGAGGATATTGGTGCCAGGAAACGGTTCGAATTGAGTATAAAAACATCATAGACCATGATTTAATTTTTATCATGCATGACTTGTAAACACTATTATGAATAAATAAATAAATAAATAAATAAATGAATAAATAAACAAATAAGTACACAAGTAAGGCAGAATGTTCTTCTTACACACTTTAGATTACATTAGATACCTATCTGCATGAATGTCACTTTCTGCTTTTCAACTTATTTGTTGCGCTGTACACACACACTTTGCTTGGTCACCTTTGAAGTGAACTTAACCACAGAACAGTTTTCTACAGATTGCACACCTTTCAATAGTCTTGTTCCCTTTGCACACTTCTTCCCTGATTGATGAAAAACTCAGCAAGATGCTATACTACGTGTTCACTTAGGGTCTGATCGGTGGGTCGCATTTCATCTTTTCCAAGATAGGGAAAACCGTTTACAACATACTTGGCTTCCACATCGACAGCCAACCAAAATTTTATACCAAAGCTTTCTGGTTTATTGGCCATATACTGCATAAATAGGCAGCTTTCGATAGAAAGAGCTGTTCATCCACGGTAATGTTCTCACTTGGTCTGAAGCGAATAGTAAAATTAGGTATAAACTTGTCCCGCACAACAGATACAAGCGCCAATCTATCAATTTTCAGGTGATCCCTGCTGGTAGATTTTTCATCGAATCGAAGAAACCTCACGATATCTGGGAAACGGTTTCGTGCCATAGTTTGGGAGAAAATTCCAGGACCCCACTTCCGTGACTACAGACGAGAACGTCCGTGTCAGCTTCATAAGTTCCGCATTCGTATAAAATACCAATGATAGCGTCCAATTCTTCCAAACAAAGTGTCTGTTCAGGACTTTTCAGAACTTCGCGGGCTCCAATCTCAGTATACCATTCGATGTGGCGCAGCTTGGATTCGTCTATAAAAAGATGACAAGCTGTAGCGGCACAAGTTCCTTTAATGTGGCGTTTTGCATGTCCTGTGGGACCTCGGACTTCCCTCAGTATATTTTACTGTCCTCGACGGCCTGGCAGGCTTTGTAGATCATCAAGAGTCCGCACTGTTCCATCCAAAGAGACTTCTTCCTCACCGACCGTCATGTGCTGACCACGTCCATATGTTGACTTGCCACACCATATGCTCGGCCTTCTGTAGTTGATATCGTGCTCCCTGCTACCAATTTCATTATCTTCCTTAGTGTTTCCTTTACCTGCAAAATATAATACCAAACTTACTTACACTGAGCACAGAATTAGGTAAATACAAAATGACTAACTTCAAATAGGCTTACCTTTGTCATCAGCTGCTTTGCTAGTGTGCGTGCATCGCCATTTGGCGGGTAGTTCCCTAACCTTTGAGGTCGAAGGCTACTGTGTGATTTCATGTTCACATGGAAATTCTGCAGGCTCAGCGCAACTAGAATCACTATCCGAATATTTCCGTTTGTCAAGTTATACACGTCTTCGCTTCATTGCTTGATTGTGATGGGGAAATTATATGTTTATACTTCAGAATTTCGGCATCCATTTGCAGACTACGCAAGAACATGTTTCTGCGGGGTAATTACAAACAATTGAAATCTAGTTTGAATGTTTGCAATTGACTGCTCATTACGACTGCACACCTTTCATTACTGAACAAACACTGACTATATTTTCCTGTCATTGTACTTGTTATTGTTTGAAAAGAGCCAACAGCTGTCCCATTGCAGCATAATAAGTTCTGTTCAATACTACAGTAACAAAGTACACTGCAACAGCTTGTTAGAATGATATCCCATTCTAAATGAATGCCACAAAAGTCTGATAGGGTAGCTACTGCAATACCGGTCAAAATGACCGTCCGGTAAATGTAGGTATATGACCTCATAGCGCTAACTAGAAAGGAGTTACAGGTTTTTGAAACTATATGCCGATAAGTACACTGAATATCAATAAAAGCCACCAAAGGGTTTGTATGTTCTAACAGTATAATGAGAGTGATAAAGAAAACAAAACTGAAAGCGGTCATTTTGACCGCTGCGGTAAACCTAGTGTTAAGGCAACTTAGTTAAGAGTGGTACATGTTTTGTATTTTTGTAACATCTTCAGCCACATATTTATTTTAATTTTTTTATTTATTATTTATTACAAACTTCCCCCATGCGGAGGCTGCCGCAAGGACAAAGTATGTCAACTGCACGGTATTTTGTTTTCTAAGTTACTGTTGACTTTGCTACTGTGCCAGGTAGAAAAATCACAAGGCTCAGGAATAAATTTGCAATATTGTTGTTCAAATGTTATATAGATGATTGCGGAGTATGGTCACTGAACCTCGTATTGCGGCGATAGCGATGTCGTGAAGTCGTGTCTGACTGAGGCCGAGAGAATCCCATAGCTGTACAAGAAATTTAGGGATTGTGCCTCGAGCTCCGATCATGAGTCCATGTTAAAAATTAAATAATTGAAAAAGAGGTTCAACCTATTCAATACATAAAAGAAAGAAATGTAGTGATTACATTCTTATTTAATAGTAACTATAAATGGGACCGGTTTCGACCCTAGTCCAGGTCATCGTCAGCTGTAAAAACATGTAAAACAATGCATATGAAAAAGAAAAAGAAAAATTAAGTGAACTCTGGATCGGTATAAAATGAAACATAAATTAACGATGGGGGTAGAAATTGTGAGTCACTTAAAAAAAAACAGTACGTAATATTAAGAATGGTAGTATGACACACGCAATGATAGGCGAAGTCTCACAATGTTTATGAATATTGGAGAACGGTCAAATGGGTCAGTTTCCACACTCTGTCAGGCACAAAGTCACAACACTATCAAATAATATATGAAGATCATAAATAACTTGAAGTTGCAGACGAATAGTTTTGTAGAAGCAAACTGCCAGCTCCCGGTGATCAGCACGGCACATTCAAGGTCATGCGCTGCGGTCTCGAATGCCAAAGTAGAATGGAGAATATCCTGAAGGTCCAGTATTTGTCTCGGTTGCGGGAAGTTAAGTACGTATATATAGAAATATACAACGCAAATCAGTATAATTGAATGAGTACTTGTGCTCCTGCTAAGTTCTTGGAAAACAGTTGACTTGAAAAAACAATTGTAAAGAGAAAAAAATATAGTAAAAAGCGCAATATCGGAAAACAAATGAAAACTTATATGCACAGTGCGCTATTTTTTAAATTGAAAAAATTTTAGGTCATGATTGAAGTAGTCGAAGTTGACGCAAGACAAGAGTTAAAATTTGAAAGAGGAGAACCGAAATGAAGGTCGATGGTTTTTTTTATTTATTTATTTATTATTATTATTATTTTTTTTTTTTTTTTAGAGAAAGTAGAATAAATTAACAGAGGAAGAGTGATAGTGAAATAAGAGAAAGAATAAAAGAAATTGAAGTTAGATGGTATTGAGGAAGGATAAGATAGGGAAATGAAGGAGGGGTAGTTCAGGGTGGGAAATATTGTCTAGGTGATATTTATCTTTATAGTAGTTTACAGTTGGCTGGTAAACTGACTTATTTTCGGCGTCCACCTCTTCGGCCTGGCCAACGTGCGACTCGAAGCGTATTGTGGGATCTAAGATTAGTCCTTGCTTGCTAACAGGTTGAAAAGCCATCATATCAATACGCGTGTTACTCTCGTCGGAAGCTAGGCCAGAGACCTCTTCGTGCACCGTAAAACCATGATCCCTCAGCGAGGTCGCAATCATGTGTCGTATTGTATGATGGCGGAATTTCTCAATACCTCCCCGTGAGGGCAGGCTCCCAGGACATGGGCAAGAGTCTCGTGCTCTCTGTGGCAACGCCGACTGAGGGTGTTGTCCTGGGACCTTCCCGGCATGGAGCGAACGGCGCACACATTCGCTGCCATCTTGATGGCCGCTCTCCATTCCGCACAGGATAAGCCTCGGTGATCTCTTATCCATTTGTTCCCTGGCGTGTATTCCTGGAAGAGTCCAACGCCCTTTCCTTTGTGCGGCAACTTCGTCCATGACTGAAATTCTCTGTCTCGTAGTATATGTCGGACGTTCCTTACATTGGGAAGATGGCTATTTTTGGACATAACTCGATCATTCATTTCTATGCCGAAAAATTGTACGTTCTTGTTCCAGGTTCCTAGTTGCATTAATGTAGCCGTTATTTGCGAGCGATAATTTATTACAGATGTTAATATGCTGTAGTTTGCCTTCCCAAGTGGCGCGAAATAAACAGAGGCCTTTATATTTCCTTTCAGTGTATATCATGTGATCCGGAACGTCTGCTGGTAGTTGTAATAATTCTTTAGTTCCACTCTTCAGTATTTTATCCACATCTGATAGAAAAGTTTTAGGCATCTTGTTTAGGGGAGTAACTTGGAGTGGGTAAATAAGAGTAGGTGATACTGAACTATTTAAAATTGAAAATTTCTGGTCAGATTGCAGCAATGGTGAGCTAACAAGGGTGTCAATCTTGTTTCGCGTCTTGTCAAGTACGGCTTGTGGATCCAGTTTAAGTTCATTTATGAAATTCACACCTAAGTAACGAATGGCACTTCCGTTGCACTGTGATTTAATTTCACAGTCGTCATTAATGATGATATTCTCCTCCGTTAGATGACCTTTTTTGATAGAAAGACAAGCTGATTTTGAAGCGCTGATGTCCAGGCCAAGTTCCTTAAATCTTTCTATGGCGATCCTAGCTAGTTCGGCAGCAGATTCAGTGTTTTTCCCAAATATTACCTTATCGTCGGCGTAACACATTATAGTGAGGTTAGGCTCCTCGTTTGCAATCGAGTAACCGTAATTCCTTGCTAAAGAATCTTCAGATAGTTCTTCCACAATATGATTGGTAGCGATGTTAAATAATGCCGGTGACAAAGGGGAGCCTTGAAGCACACCGCGATTGATTTTGATGGGTTTTGTTCCTTGTTTTCGTGTCTGTATCTGTGTTACGTTTCCCTCTTGTAGAGCAATTAGCAGTCTCGTCAGTTTTTCGGGCACTCCGACAGACTCCAGTGTGCTCTGGAAGTGCGCATATCCGACGTTATCAAAAGCTTTGCGAATGTCGAGAAATATAATGCATGCATCGTTCTTTTCTTGCCTAGTGTGCTGTAAAGCCGCTTCCAAAATTGAGGTATTTATGTAAGTACCGGGTGTATTGGTGAAACCCCTCTGATTGTCATGTAACACAACGTAGTTCCGAAGCTGTTTATCAAGAACTTTCTTGATGACCCGTCTAATAACTGAGCATGTAGTAATTGGACGCCAGTTACTGGGATCATTTATATAACCTCCTTTATGAACCAGAATTATACGGGCTTTCTTGAAGGTCGATGGTACTAACCCTGTTGTTAGCATTCTAGTGGCGATGATTGAGATTATCTTGAAATCGTGCTGTTTTTAATAGCTCGGTAAGGACCGCTTGCGGTGTCTATCTTGATTTTCTGTGTTGCCTGAATAATGTCTTCTGTAGATATGACCGGATTGTATAGGTCATTAGTCTCCACGAGTTCACTCTCAGTGCCTTTTTGAGGGTATTCCGGTCTTTTGTGGTTGTTCGGCCGAGAAAATATGTCCGAAAAGTATGTGTGCAGTACATCTTCTTTCAGGCTGCAAATTGGTTGTTCGTTTGTAAATACATTGCGTATGGCTTTTCGCCGCTGATTGTAATAGTAGAACTGAGTGGATTCATACATGTGCTTCCTTCTTCTCTTTTCTCTTCCCCTTTTCGTTGATCTTTCAGGGTTTGAAGAGGTCCTATATGAACGTTGGGCAGAATTAAGTTGGCCTTTTCTTCTCAGTTCATAATATTTCTGGGCGGGGTGTTTCGGCCCGGGAAGAATATGTGGTACTGAAGCTAAGAATTGGACAAAGTCATTAACGACCTCGTCGAAGTGGTCGTCTGTTAGGTTTTCAGAAAACTTCGATTTCCATTTAATCAGATCGCGATTGTACTCATCCATATTCGGAGCTGGAGTAGTAGCGGTATTGGTTGTGGTTTCATTGGACTGACGATCCTCTGGGGAATTTTGTAAAATGCTGATTTTACTCTGCTTCTTGACCAGGGTATCTCTGTGCACTGCAGGGTGAGCTCTGCTAACGTGTATGCTTACGCCCCTATCGGATTGATAATATTTTCCACAGTGCATGCATTGTACACCGTGTGATTGTTGTTCGTCGGAAAGATTATTAGCCATATTATGAACATGTATATGTGACCATATAACTTACGATTGAAATATTCTTCTCGATAAGCTGTTATCCAGAAAATAACATAAAACGAGCCACGTGATCTTCTAACATCACTGCCATGTTGATTTGATTTTCTGAATGAGGCAACGGAATACTAGAATATATGACAATCACATGACAGGCGACATGTATAAAAGTCAACCATACTAAACTCATCAACTATCAAAAATCTACACCCACGAAAGATTTAAAGACTAAATACCTTACGTCCATTATAATGGCACCGAGAAGTATAAATTCCATGACTTATGCAACGCTGGTGAGTGCATGTAGAGTGTCTGTCTTCGTGGTTTCCATGGCAGGGAGGCAAATAAAACAAGATGGCTGACACTTAGGGCAAATATAGTATACACGTAAACCGAGTGTCTCAAGTTTCTCTCTAAGTAGTGTTAGCTATGGACTGTCAACGAAACAAGATGGCTGACAATCAGAGCACAAAAGGCACAACATATTGGTATCAAAAACCAACACTAAATGATCCCAGATCTACCAGATAACATCCCACATCATCACAAACACTATCTGGAAGCCACAAATGAAGTACAGTTTCCTTCCTCAAACAGAGATACATGAACTTTTTAGGAAAATAATATTCATCAGGACATATTCTCTATGGACTATTGTACAAGTGTTTCCTTGATAACCGCTAGATTAAAAAGCTTTCGATTGTAAAAAGAGTTTATATGTTTTTTCGTGAGTATTTTGTTTTTATGTTGTCATTTGATCATCTTACGCTATAGCAGGCGAAGTGTACACTGCCAACTTGGAAGGGAGGGTGCGATCAGTAGTTGAAGGGAAGTTTGATGACTACAGAGGGGCTGTCAGGATCAGATTTTCAGTATGCGGTAGATAATTGGAAAATGCTATAAGAGGAATAGACAGTTATGCGTTTGTTTTGTAGATCTAGAGAAGGCATATGACATAGTACCGAGGGGAAAGGTGTTCGCCATACTGGGGGACTGTGGAATTAAAGGTAGATTCATCATCATCATCATCATCATCATCATCATCATCATCGGTTTGCCCTTCCAGCAAGCCGGGTAGGGTGTTTGAAAACGAGCGTCTTCCAAAGTTGCCTGTTCAAAAACATTTCGTTGTCCAAGACAGATTCCCAATTCCATCCTCTTCTCTCCACGTCTTCCCTCAGTTGATCCATCCATCTTCTTGGTCTTCCAGCTGGTCTTCTACCTGTTATTCTCTTTTCCAAATAAGCACATGGTAACCTTGTGCTATTCATTCGTTTAACATGCCCAAACCATTTAAGTCTAGATGACCTAAGTCTTTCCTCCATTGATTCATTTAGACCTAGGTTAGATCGGATCTTATCATTTTTCACATGATCAAGTCGGGTCTTTTGGAGGGCTGTTCTAAGAAATTTCATTTTACAGGCTTGAATCCTACTACAATCCTTTGATGTTAGTGTGCAGGTTTCCAGGGAATATGTAAGGATGGGAATGAAATATGACTTGTACAGGGTCATTTTTGTTCTTTGTGGGACTTTCTGATCCCATAGTAGGTGTCTAACGATGATGGAAAAGTTAGAGCTTTTGGTTACTCTGTTATTTCTACCTCAGCTCTGTTATTACTAGCCATTACGCTTCCTAAATAACTGAATTGCTGTACTACTTCAACTTGGTGGTCCTGTATTTTTATGTTGCATTCTGAATTATGTCTGCCGATTTTCAGTGCTACTGTTTTTAATGGGTTCAATTTCATTCCATAATCATCAAACTTCTTACACCATGCGTTCAGATTATTTTGCACTCCCTTCTCTGTTTCATCCCATATTGCCACATCATCTGCAAACACCAGAGCCTGAAGATCTTTTTTACATTTTCCTTTTAGTTCCTTTAAAATTGTATCCATAACTGCTATGAATAGAAGAGGTGATAAAGCACTTCACTGTTGTACTCCTTTGGTTGTATTGAACCATTCAGAGTGACCATCTCCAATTCTGACACACCTTTTACAATTAGTATATAGCATTTGGATCTTCCTAATAAGGTACTCACCGAGCTCGATAGCTGCAGTCGCTTAAGTGCGGCCAGTATCCAGTAATCGGGAGATAGTGGGTTCGAACCCCACTGTCGGCAGCCCTGAAGATGGTTTTCCGTGGTTTCCCATTTTCACACCAGGCAAATGCTGGGGCTGTACCTTAATTAAGGCCACGGCCGCTTCCTTCCAACTCCTAGGCCTTTCCCATCCCATCGTCGCCATAAGACCTATCTGTGTCGGTGCGACGTAAAGCCCCTAGCAAAAAAAAAAAAAAAAGTAAAACAAAAAAAATAAGGTACTCCGGTACACCAAGTTTTCTAAGACTTTTCGAAATAGTTGATCTAGGAACATTATCATACGCCTTTTCAAGGTCCATAAACACAATAATTAGGTCTTTTCCCAGTGTTTCTCTGCCAACAACCTCAAAGCAAATATCAGATCTGTTGTGCCTCTTCCAGTCCTAAAGCCATGTTCCTCTTCTAAGATAGGCTCTAGTATATCCCTTACTCTGGCTTCAATGTTCTCCATAATTTTAAGGCCGTGTGATAAGAGGGTAATGCCTCTGTAATTTTCACTTTTCCTTCTACTCCCTTTCTTAAAGATAGGAACTATCATCCCTTTTGTCCAATCTTCAGGTATGCTTCCATATTGTTCTGAGAACTCTATACAGCCACTGTATTCCTGGCAGACCAGCAGCTTTAATAATCATCATCATCATCATCATCATTTCCCTTTATCCAGCTGTAGCCGGGTACGGGCAAATGTGGTTCCTCTCCACTTTCTTCGGTCTTTCAACCACTCCTCCTCCAACACTGTGTCCCAGTCCAGGTTTCTTTCTATAATGCTGCGTTGGATGGTATCCTTCCATCTCAATCGTGGTCGTCCACGCCCTCTCCTTCCTTGGATTTGCATTTCCATCACCTTTTTTTGGCATTCTTTCGTCGCTCATTCGCTTTGTGTGCCCAAACCGTCTTAGTCGGCTCTTCTCAATTCTATCATTCATTTTTTCCACTCCAATTTCTTCCCGGATTTTCTCATTCCTTATTTTGTCTCTTCTACTCTTCTGTATCATACTCCTCAAGAATTTCATTTCGGCTGCCTGTATTCGACTCTCATGCTTCTTAGTCATTGTCCAAGTTTCTGCTTCGTAAGTTGTTATGGGTACGTAATACATCTTGTACATAGTATCCTTTGCTTCCATTGGCACATCTTTGTCCCATAACATATTTCTTACACTATGATAGAAACAACTTCCAGCTTGAATCCTTTTACTGATCTCAGCATCCAGTCGAGCATTCTCCATTAATTCACTCCCCAGGTATTTAAACGTTTCCACTACTTCCAGGTGCTTGTCTGCAAGTCTAATCTGACCTTTCCCTCCTTTCTTCCCTCTAGTTTTAACAAGAGTTTTACTCTTTTCTACACTTATTTTCAATCCACAGTCTTCGATCTTCCCATTCACCACATTCAACTGTTCTTGAACCTTCCTGTCGTCTTCTCCCCAAATCACAATATCATCTGCAAATAACATCATGTTCATTTCTCTTCCTCCATATGCTGCTTTTGCTGTTCTCATGATGTCATCCATTACTATTGTAAACAGGATTGGCGATAGAACACCACTAGTTACTTTGAACCAACTTGTCCTGCCAACTTGTGTTTGCACACAACTACAACATTCCTTATACAATGCCATGATCATTTTTATTAATCATATCAGCTGTAATTTCATCAGCTCCTACTGACTTACCACTTCTCATCCTATGGAGAGCTTGCTCTACTTCTGTCCATGTAATTGGGATATCTTCCTCTATTGTTTTCTGTCCTACATTCTCAACAGAGATCTCTTTAGGGCCATTTAGGAGCTTGTCAAAATACTGCCCCATTGTATCCGTGATATCTTTCATATTGCAAACTATATTCTCATCTGCTGTCTCCAGAGCTGTAATTGCTTCTTTATCTGATCTTTTACCTTTTACTATTCCATATATCATTTTCATATTCCCTTTACTGTCTTCTTCCAGTTTAGTTGTAAATTCTTTCCAACTTTTCTCTGTTTCTTCCCGTACAATTCTCTTGACTTCCAACTTTCTGTATCTATATTCCTTTGCCATCTCTTCCAATTTATTGTTGTCTATTTGGTCGCTGTTGATTCTTATGTCAGACTTAGCCACATCAAGAAGTTTTTTTGGCTTTATTCCTTTTCATTATGGCTTCTTTCACTTTATCATTCCACCAAGATGTTCTTTTCTCTCTCTCACTCTTCTGCTTGTTCTTCCACATATTTTGTCTGCACTACCAACCAGACTTGCCTTAAAATCATTCCATTCTTCATTACCTTTCTTTGTGTCTGTTACGGGTATTTTAGCTCTGATTTCCTCTTGAAATTGCTGTTTGACTTCCACATCTTTCAATTTCCAGTCTTTAATTTGTGTTTTTTTTTCTTCTTGTTTACTTTAATAATAGGTTTGGTGATTCTTAGATCTGCAATGAGGAGTCTATGGTCACTATCTCAAGGCTCTTACTAGGTATCACTTTTACATCATGCACCTTTTCTCCACTTGACCTGTCTGTGATGATAAGGTCTATCACTGATCTATACTGACCATCCCAGCTGTATCTCGTTATCTTGTGGCTATCCCGTTTCTGAAACCACGAGTTCTTTACCAGAAGTTGGTTTCGTGTACATAGATCAAGCAGAAGTTCACCCTCTTCATTTCTATTTCCAAATCCATTTGGACCAGTAATGCCTTCATAACCTGACCTATCAGTTCTTACCTGGGGATTAAAATCCCCAATTATCATTATGTTCTATTCATCAATGATGTCCTCTAGTTTTTCTAGGAAGCTTGCTTTTTGGTCATTGCTACAACCCTGCTGGGGAGCATAAACTTGGATGACAGTTTGAGTTTCTCCATTTAGGCATATTTTAGCTTTGATTAATCTCTCATTGATGAGGGAGACATCTGTTACACTATCAGATTCTTTATGGAGTATAAAACCAACTCCATTCCTCGCCACTGCAGGATTACCACTCCAGTATAATTTATATCTGTCTTCTAACATTCTTGTGTTGCAACCTTTCCATTTAGTTTCACTTAGCCCTAGGATGTGAATATGTCTACGGTTCATTAAATCCGTGATTTCATTACATTTTCCTGTTAGAGTCATAACGTTTTAGGTTCCAGTCCGAAGCTTGTTTCTATGATCGGTTCTTCTCGTGCATCTTGAATGAACATCGGACATGATGTCATCATTAGTTCCAAGAGTACTTGAAGTATTGTCGACATTCAGAATATGTTTCTTTCCGAGGCTCGTTTTCGTTTTGAAAGCAACTGCATTGTACTCCTGTACTGACTTACTAGGCCTAACGTAGTAGAGGATTTTCTTTCAGGGTGGTCTCCCTTAGCCTTTGGCAGTTCCCTGCCTCACTGCAAGGCAGCAGTTGATGAATTTAAGTGTTATTTCCCACACAAAGGTCTCATCTTATTCAACCTTCTAAGGGAAAACTCCTGTGCTCGCAGCTATTGGTTTGCCCTTAGTTTGCCTGGTTTGGTATCAGCCGCCAGACCCTCAGCTAGACAGTCGCAGGTAGTACTGTCTATTGTCGCATACAATAGCAGAATATATTCTGACGTGACACTTGTAGGTTAGATAGATTAGGTAAATTATTAAAATTAATCGAAGGCATTTATGTTGACAATTGGGCTGCAGTGAGAATTGATGGTAGAATGTGTTTTTGATTCAGAGTACTTACAGGGGTTAGACAAGGCTGTAATCTTTCACCTTTGCTGTTTGTAGTTTACATGAATCATCTGCTGAAAGGTATAAAGTGGCAGGGAGGGATTCAGTTAGGTGGAAATGTAGTAAGCAGTCTGGCCTATGCTGACGATTTGGACTTAATAGCAGACTGCCGAAAGCCTGAAGTCTAGTATCTTGGAACTTGAAAATAGATGCAGTGAGTATGGTGTGAGAATGAGCCTTTCAAAGACTAAATTGATGCCATTAGGTAAAAAATCTAACAGAAATTAATGTCAGATTGGTGTGTGTTATCCCAAGGTAGTAATATAGTGAGATTGAATCAAGGTGCAGTAAAGCTAATGCAGAGAGCTCGCAGTTGCGATCAACAGTATTCTGTAAGAAGGAAGTCAGCTCCCGGACAAAACTATCTTTACATTGGTCTGTTTTCAGAGGCTTGCAGACTGAATGCTAAAAGGCATAATGGTCTATAATTGAGATGTATGAATGTATTGAAAGCATTTGAGCTTATTATGGGCATTTTTTTTATTTTACAAAGCAAGGATGAAATGGTAACGAGTTGCTTTCTCCATGCATAGCATTAACTCCTTTGGTAACAATAGGAATAAATAAGTTACTTGTAATTGACTGTGTAGTTACTGCAGGAGCAAGCCCAATAACCCAACAACTACAGTCTAGGTGGGCTAGAAGTTAATATGTTCCAAATAAATCAAACCATTATGGTTAAAATAAACTTATTTATTTCTTCTCTTATAAAAGAGTTTTGTCAAGTTAGACAGCGACTCATGGTGAACTTATCTTTTCAGATATTTGTTATCGATTGCTGTAAATAAGGTGTTGGCCTAAATTGTAGTTGCAGCATATATCTTCACAAAATGTTGATTATGACTTTTTAAAGCATTGTAAAGCTTTTCATGTGTTATTCGGGATACTAGCAGCATTTTGAGTGTTGACACAACACATTTCATCTTCAGACTTCAAAATAGAAAAGACATTCTCTTTCTGTAGAACTTACATCAGCACTGTAACTCAAAATGTGATTTTAGGAATGTAGAATACTCTCAAGATCATTGAATTACATCATATAGGAATTGAAACCAGGAAGAAATTTGTTAAAAACCTTTGTTTGGAGTATGCAAACTTACGGTTGTGAGACCTGGACTTTGGGAAAATAAGCACAATCAATACTAGAAGCTGGAGAAATGTTGTTCTGAAGAAGATTGACAGGGACGAGTTGGACAGAAAAAAAGACTAATATCCAAATCTTGAATGAGATTAATGAGAAACGGACCTTAATTTATTCAATAGAAGAGAGGAAAGCTAAATTTCTTGGACACCTTTCCCCAGAATGTCTTTGAAGGAAAGGTCCTAGGGAAGAAGTTGAGAGGAAGACCACGTCTCTCATACCTTAGGAACATAGTCACTCAGCTGGGTTTTGCGTCCTATGTCACGATGAAAAGTACTGCTGAAGACCGTGGGATTTAGCCTTTAGATAATGGATGGATGAAAGTCTTCTCTGGAGAATTAGGGAAATTGTTTGAGGAAGAAAATGTACTTTTCCTTGTAAGGAAATGCATAGTTAACATAGTTAATTTCTTATATATCATTATGTAGGTAGGCATAGTGAAACAGGAAATTAAATGAGAAATAATTAAGCTTTGCAGCTGCTTTATTGACATTAAATGGAAAGACTAAATTTTCACTGAACCCTTCATAATTTTTTATTGCCCTCTGGTCGGACTTACGGCTTCAGACTATACTGTATAAAACATTTGTAAAGAAGGAAGTCTGTAGGGAGGAGTGAGAAGAGAGCAAGTATTGTAACGTTTTGGGTCACCTTAATTTTAATATAAATAAATGTTCGCTTATTTACTTCCCATATGCACCAGCCTTCAAACTTATGGCTTGAAGATGATATTAGATCATTAATAATATGTAACGAGACTCTAAATACTCCCAGAGGTGGGGTGACAGAACACCAACCATTAAGTACACACTAACTTGGAAATTAAGGATCATTAATAACAGTTTATGAAATTACTGTACCAATTAAAATAACTATTTATTAGGATGAATAATGTGACGGCGTATTTACGAAAACTGAACTTATGGTAACAAAAGAAAAATTGAATGAAATAAAATTTAAGCAAATGAACTGTTACGCGGAGAAATGAGGTAATTTATACCATTAGCTCACCATTTGTAGATTCTGTTATCTGGACACATTCGATGTAGCAGATGATGTTTGATGGACCTCTTGTACAGGTGTCGTCATCTCTTGTAGGTACCAGTCCTATTTCTGATTCGTGCTTAGTCCATGAATTGGACTCTGTCTTTCCTGACTTGAACACTTCCTATGATACTCATTACATAATGTGGCAATGAGCCCTAATTTCAATATCAAAAACCACCTTGGGTTCTGTTCATGGAAAGAATACACTTGTATTCTTCCGTGTTATAGAATTGTTTGCAAGAAATCAGCTTCATTTGCCGTATCAAATCCTATTTACAAAGACTTAATAACAATAAAAATCTTCCACTTTTTAGATACTTATATTTGTATTTAAGCAAATCAATTAATCATACACAGTACATGTTTCGTTCCTTTTTTTAGAACATCTTCAGCTGTTTTACATTGCTTAGGTGAATTCACTAAGTATTTATCTTTTTAAGAATATCTTAAACAGGTACCTTGTTTTTCTTAAATACTACATAAATTTAAAATAAATTAAAAACAATGTGGATGGTTGAATGGGGTAGTGAAATGAGAGGGAAATGGATCTACTTATAGTTAGCCTATTAAAAAAAAAACATTTCTATTCATTCAAACAGATGTTGTAAGAAAATGTTTCCAGCACTTTTATCGCTAAAATATTCCGAATAAATTTACGCCCTCAATGTGTGGAAAGGGTGTATTTCAAATGTGAACAATAAAAACGATTGTTTGTCCATTTCTAGGATCGTAGTATGTAAGTGCTGTACCTGTCACGGAGAGGAGTGACCCCTCTGTTACGCTGTTGACGATTAAGATGCCAGATACCATACCACCTGGACTACATTTATGAAATTAAAAATATACGCTTCAACCCAGGATCGGCCTCCAACTGCACCAACTGTACAGCATGACTAATATGTGCTGACAGAGGTAGTTACCCTACATTTGATTATAGTGTTGCCAGATTGCCACTCTTAAATGTCCTTTTTCTGCCAGATGTACTCGCAGGATGACCTTTTGTGAAATACATTTTGTAATTGCTGGCATGTGAACCGTCGCGGTGCGACGCCCGAGTGCACGAATTTTGGTTCACCCTGTACATCATCCTATGGCCAGGCAGGCACCAATTTTTGGTAATGAGACAACATCTCTCATAGTGGATAGGCACTGCCGGTAGCTCCAAATAGCCTTTGCAGTGGCCTCCATGGTATGCACTAGCCATTCGTCTTGGTGGGTGTGCTATTTACCAACTGATGAGCCCAACTTAGCACACTGGAGCGAAATGCTGGCAACCAGGAATGAGTTAGGTGGAAAATTTATAATGTCCAATAACAGACCATTTATATTGGTGTTATCTTGTTCTATAACGTTCATTCACGTAGGTTGAACTTACGCGTGCTATCAAAGCATCATGTAGTGAACTTTGAAAAGTAGGAGTTAACAAATTGTAACTGTCTCTTCAGATTATGAAGCGGGGTAAGCAATATTGCAAGCTTGATGACATCTTTTTCCTAGTAAGGGGCTAATAATAGCATGTTGTGTCTGGTCACCTGACCTCGGCTACTGGAAATTTACTGCAACCTATAAATACGGGTGATGTTGTAACACCTTACTCAAGAATTAGTTTGTTCAGAGTTTGTTATTGCCGTGATACAAAGAAATGAGATGATAATGTGAAATGGATGACTAAAAACCTTATATATAAACATAATAATTTAGAATGACCTACCACCAATTAAATATACACATCTTTCCAATTAATTACACGGTTTGATAATTATGTACATGCTGTGATGTTCAAAACCTCACATTCGCCCCTCTGAGCCCAAAACAAGTAGCACTTCAGTTGAGGGCTCACACGTACACTCTGCCACTTATATTTCACTTATGCCTACACTTGTGTGTAAAGCAACTCAAAATTCCCTGTTTGTACAACATTATACACATGAAACAACATTTTTACCAAATTACATCTTGGTTTTTTCTTCGACTGGCTGTCATCTTGGTCATTGCAAATACAACTTAATTACAACAGATAATTTCCTTAAAAAAATTACACAATATAACTTAGCGAGCTTTTGATGTCTCATTTTCCAAATATTCATCATATCTTGCTGATTACATGAATCCAGTATATGTAACACTTGACAATTCCATTTACACCTGTACAAAAATAACACAAAATATACTGTATTACACTTTCAAGTATTTATATGTTCTTGTTGTATAACTCCCACTTCACACAGCTAACACATTTACGTGGTTTTAGCCTAGGGTAAAATTATTGCGAGTCTTTAGGATGCCTTCATATTGTCTACGGGGAATCTACAAATCTTAATCTCCAATATTAATAATCCTTGTTACAGCAAATCAAATTCTAGGTTACATCATACATGGCATTACATAAGTAAGACAGACGTAGCCTTGGTAATGAACTCGTTTCTATCGTATTCACACACATTGCCTTGACAGCAAAATAAATCTCCTAAAATCCACCATCCAGAGAGAGGCCACTCCTCTCCGGGACAGGTAAGTTGCCTAGCCTACTGACCACATCCATCTGACTCGTAATATGCTTACGCAGACTTCTAATGTTTACGACCCAAGCCGTGAGTAAACACTTACATCTTATTTGCCACAGGGTACTTAAGAACAACAACTTGCCTGAAACCTTCTTTCAAATCATTGAAAGCTTTGTGATGATATTCAGTCCATCTCCACTTACTGCTGGCTTTTAACAGATCTCTAAACGGCTGAAGTAAGTTTGCAAATCTTAGTACAAAGCATCTGAAAAAATTGCATACCCCAATATACGACCTTAATTCTTTGATATTTCTAGGTGTACTGGTATTCATATCTTCTCAATCCTTGTACTCTCAGGCATAACCCCTATCGTAGATGAATGGTGTCCCAAAAATGTCACCTCCTGTCTACCAAAAACACACTTGTCTAACTTCAAAGTGAAACCAGCACGCTCTAACTTAATAAAGACCTTCTCTAACTGTTTAAAGTGCTCCTCAAAGGTCCTAGAAGATATGACCAGATTATCACTATAAACCATAGCAAAATCCCTTGTGTCATTACCCAATGCTATATTTAATGCTCTAAGTAAAGCTGCTGAACTTGTCTTAGTCCCGTAGGGAACGTACTGAAAATGATGCAAGCTGTACTTAGGACTAGATGCTCTATGAGGCCTGTCTTCTACTCTCAAAGGGATCTGCCAAAAGCTACTTCTTTAATCAACAGGTGAAAACCATTTTTTTACCCTGAAAACCCTGAATTAACTCTTCAATTGTCTGTGATTTTAACTGGTCAGCACAAATGAGTTTATTCATCTCTCTAGCATCGCTACAAATTCTCACACTTCCATCACTCTTAGGCACAACGATTCAAGGATTTAAATATGGGCTATTTGGCACTTCAATCATCTCATCGGCTAACATGGCTTGTATCTGATTTGTCAACTGCCTTGGCATATTTGTGTGGTATAGCATACCGTGGCCCGCTGAAAGGACTGTCGTCCAGCACTGAAAAAGAATGTTCATAGACATGTCTTTTACCGGGTTTCGCAGAAAAAATCTTAGTGTGTTCACAACACTGCCAACAATTTGTTCCTCTGGACTTCCTCCAATTTACTATTTCTCGCTGCTTCAAATAAGGCATCCTTCTGGTCCTCTTTCAACCACATGCCGGGCTGAGTGGCTCAGACGTTTGAGGCGCTGGCCCCAACTTGGCAGGTTCAATCCTGGCTCAGTCTGGTGGTATTTGAAGGTGCTCAAATACGACAGCCTCGTGTCAGTAGATTTACTGACATGTAAAAGAATTCCTGCGGGGCTAAATTCTGGCACCTCGGCTTCTCCGAAAACCGTAAAAGAGTAGTTAGTGAGACATAAAACAATTAACATTATTATTATATTTCAGCCCCACACTATCTCTCTCTCTCTCTCTCTCGTTCTCCTCAACCTGATGGTTGGTAGGTAGCATGACTGTCCTTGTCCAACGACCTTCTCTCCTGAGTCAGCTGCTCGATTAGTTGATATGGACGTCGCCCTTTAATGCCATCGAGGAACCCTGCTCTTGGTCCTCCTCTTCCAGTTTCCCTTCAAGCAGTGTGGTGCACCATGATGAATGCCAGAGTAAATGACCTATCCAACTACATCTTTTCGCAATAATTTTCTCTAGACTGATGTTTCTTCAGCTCTCTTGAGAACTACTTCATTTGTTAGCCTGTGAGTCCAGCGTATTCGTAACATTCGACGCCAGCACCACATTTCAAATGCATCTATTCTTTTCTTATCAGCTTTAAATAGAGTCCAGGTTTCAGAGCCATGGGTCGCAATGCTCCAAATAAAGCTCTTAATGAAATCCTTTCTTACTGGTAGGGATATTGCCTTGGAGGTCAACAGGCTTCTTTTCTTATTGAAAGCTTCTTTAGCCTGGGCTATTCGAGAACGGACGTCCTTTCCACGCCTCCCATCAGATGTAATGATGCTTCCCAAATAACTGAACTGATTTACTTGAGTCAGTTTTTTTCCTTCCAACCAAACATTAACATACTGTTTACCATCCGGAGTACATTTCAATATCTTGGCTTTTGTTTTGCTAACATTCATGTTACATTTTATTATTAGTAGATCATTCAATTTCCGATCTCCGTACTCCACTTTCAGACTTCTAAGGGCTTTAAACATAATATTCCAGTTAACATTGTCAAGTGCTTTCTCTATATCAATGAAAGCTATTAGGATGTTCTCAGGGCTTGCTCAATAATTGTTCTAAGGCCTCTCTTGTTCCTCTGTTTCTTCTAAACCTCTGAGAGATTTTTTTCTGTTCTATTCTCCATGTGATGGTAAATAATTCTTGTAAAGATTTTGGAGGCATGTCTTACCAGGCTTGACATCTCTTTGCATGATTATTTTTTGGGATAGGTATCAATACAGTTTTCTCAAAATCTTCCGCTATTTCTCTGCTAGTATAAATATCATTTGTATGTTGCGTATTCAACCCAAAGGCTGGTTGGATACTCAACAGGTTTACCATTAGCTGTCATAGCTGGCCTAGGTGTCACTGAAGAGGCATACTAGGGAAATGAGGAGTGAGGTAGTTTCCCGTTGCTTTCCTCACTGAGCCAGAAATTGCTGTTGCACAGCAGTCTGCCATGCCCACTGAAATGCGTACACCAACCGACCCTATGAGCGACATTTTCACACCATTCATAGCAGGGACTGGCTGCATAAGGAATGGCATTACTAGCATCACTCATACCTCAGCCACTTTCATTTTGTCAAAGCCAAGTATAAGACTGAAACAAGTCAATGAAAAAATCATTTACTAGTTGATATAAAGTAGATTTTGCCTTATCCCCTAGAGCTTGTAGTATTTCACATGGAATTGAGTCTACTCCAGGAGCTTTCCTTTGTTTTAGCTCTTACCGAGCTCGATAGCTGCAGTTGCGTAAGTGCGGCCAGTATCCAGTATTCGGGAGATAGTAGGTTCGAACCCCACTGTCGGCAGCCCTGAAAATGGTTTTCCGTGGTTTCCCATTTTCACACCAGGCCATGGCCGCTTCCTTCCCACTCCTAGCCCTTCCCTGTCCCATCATCGCCATAAGACCTATCTGTGTCGGTGCGACGT
Organism: Anabrus simplex; assembly: GCF_040414725.1. Lineage (NCBI taxonomy): Eukaryota > Metazoa > Arthropoda > Insecta > Orthoptera > Tettigoniidae > Anabrus > Anabrus simplex. Next base: position 10,471,076 of record NC_090270.1, read on the forward strand.
AAAGCAACTAGCAAGAAAAAAAAAAGATGTTTTAGCTCATTCAAAGCTTTATCAAATTCCTCTCTAAGTATACATGGTCCCAGATCATCTTGTTCTATCTCACTTTCATTTTCTATTACGTCGTCATCTACTTGTCCTTCATACAGGCCTTCTACATATTCTTTCCATATTATAGCTATCTTATCCTGCTCTATTATCACATCTCCATTGCTTCCTTTTATTGTACTCAGGGGCTTTATCTTTCTTTGGAACTGCCTCCGGACTTCTGGAAAAGCATTTTCGGTATTACCTTTGGTTATATTTTCATCTATCTGTTTACATTGTGCTTCGATCCACTCTTCCTTTGCTTTTTTTGGTTTCTCGATGGATTTTATTTCTTATTTTCTTGTATTCTTCATGATTTCCTCTCCTTTTGGCCATCTGGCGCACGTTCATTAGTTCCAAAATGTGGGGTGTAACCCCATGGCTTATAGATTTTCCTCTCTTCTTTTCCAAAACTATCTTCTGCTGCATCAATTCTCGTTATGATATCGACATTTGTGAGTGCTCTTATGTCATGGACCCTCTTTCTGTCTCTTCTGGTAAACCCAAGCGTAGACCTCTCCATTCCTCACTGGGCAGTTCTTAGTTTCCGTTTAGTGAAGTTGTTCATTGTCCAGGTCTCGCAGGTGTAGGTCATGACAGGGAGAATGCATTGGTCATGAACTTGCTTCTTTAGGTTTACTGACATGTTGGATTTGAAGACGGTTGAATATCGCCCAAATGCTTGCCATCCTAATTTGATTCTTCAGAAAATTTCTTGATTATATCGCCTTTCATGTTGATTTGTTGGCCAAGGTAGATGTATTCAACATTTTCAATAGTTATTCCCTCTATCACTACTTTTTCTGAAGTTGCCCACTTGTTATGCATGACCTTTGTCTTGGACAGATTAATCTTGAGGCCTACTTGCTGACAAACTAGTACAATATCGCATACTTGTGATTGCAGTTCTTCCATATTGTTAGTCAACAATATTATATCGTCCGCAGATCTCAAGTGATTACAATAGAGTAAATTAATGTATTATTTGGGTCCACCTTTTCAATACAAAATGTAAATAGTTTAAATTACATAAATGATTAGGGACTAGTTTCGACCTAGTACTAGGTCGTCAGCCTAAAGCAAAATTAAAACACAAATAACGAAGAAATTAAACAATATAAAGACACGTACGGTCTCGTAAAAGTACATACCATGTGAGATATTGTGCAACACTATGTTAAAAAATAACTCTCTGAAAGAGATTCATAATAAGTCCTGTGCATTAATAATAGAAATTTCTCTAGCACAACGATTCAGTTTCATCCACCCATTATTAATTTATCCGATGTTCCTCTGAATGATGACGAAAATTCAATTTTAGCCAAAGGTCCTAATCACAATTGGCCTAATCTTAATATGCTTGACACCTCTACTACTATGATCTTAGAATCTGAACTAGCCATCAGTAAATTACCCCTTGAACAGGATGAAGTTAGGTTCGAAGTAAAACGTAAAATTAACGACGTTCTTAACTCAAGTATGATCCCCAACATCCCTGTCGGCAATAAAGAATCAATCATTGATCAAAAGCGATTACGCGCTCTTAAAAAGAAGATTTCTGATAATAATCTTATTGTCACTAAGGCTGACAAGGGCAATACCACCGTTATAATGGGAAGAAATGAATATATTGATAAGACTAATTTTCTGACAGTTCGTTCACTGTTGTTGAAAAAGACCCCACTCAAAAAATCCAACGTCTACTTAAACTCTTAAAAATACTTCATTCCTTTTAACTGAACAAGAAAAAACTAAATTTATTAGCATTAATCCAAGCCTTCCGACCGCTAAAGCCCTTCGTAAGATACACAAACCCGGCGTCCCTATCCGCCCGATCAATTATAGACCAAGTCCTCTTTACAATGCTTCTCAATTCATTCAAAAGTTTCTAAGAAGATATTATCATTTTTTATTAACATTGTTAATATGTATCCTAGTATCCATACCTCTAAATTATACCCTATCATTGAAAACAATTTAAGTCAATACAGCCACCTAAGTGCTTTGGAAATACAAGATTTTATGTCTATCCTGAAAATGGTTTTAAATAATAACTATTTCACCTTCGACGGTATTATCTATCAGCAGGAGGGTTTGGCCATGGGATCGCTGGCTTCGAGCATCTTAGCTGAAATCTACTTGGATTTTTTAGAACGTACTAAAATTGATAATAATGATAACTTCAATAATATTATTTTTTGGGCTAGATATGTGGATGATACTTTAGTAATCCTAGATGAAAGCACAACAGACGCTGCTTCCACTCTTGTCATCCTTAATAACATTGACCCGCACATAAAATTTACGCTCGAATCTGAATCTGAACAAAGAATAAATTTTTTAGACTTAACCATCATTAGGGAACTAACTATATTCCTTAAAATTCAATATCTTCAGAAAGCCTACCCAAACATCTTCCACTATTCGTCAAGATTCCTCTCATCCACAAATCCATAGGGTTTCATAAGATGGCGGCCGGTGCAGTGTGAGTGTTAAGTGCTCTCTGTTATATCCTGTGAAAACAGCAAGAACAACCGCATCTAGGTACGAACTCTGTCACTGAAAACATTTGTACAGTGCTCTAGTGGAAATATATCACTAAAACATGACACTTAAAGAAGTTAATCAAAGAATAACTGTCTTTGAAAGTCAACTGAGTGACTTTCAAGCTCGCCTAGTAGGAGCGACCACCAGTGCTGGTGACACTACTACCAATCCACGACAAGAAATACAGAGCCTGGCTGCCGACTTTGAAACCTTCAAGGACCAAGTGACTACTGAAATTGCCGAACTAAGGACTAAGATATCTACGATGGACGAGACACTAACCCGTCATGAAGAAACGATTGACGATTTGGCTCAGTACAGCCGTTGTAACTGCCTCCTACTGCACGGTGTTGCTGAGGAACCTGATGTAGACGTGTATAAAAAAATTACGGACTTCATCAGGGATAAGCTACAACTGGACATCTCACTAGGAGACATTGACCGCTGCCACAGGTGTGGTGAGCGGAAACGTACAACAGCTGAAGCCGTAGTGACGGGAAGACGACCGATCATCGTGAAGTTCCTTAGGTTTCAAGATCGTAACCGGGTTTGGAGAGTTAAAACACTTCTCAAAGGATTTAAATTTCTAATAACTGAATCGCTTACGAGTATCCGGAAACAGATTCTAAACAGAGCTAGGGATATCCTAGGGCATAACTGGGTATGGACAGTCGAAGGACGCATAGTAGTGTTACTAAATAATGGAAGGAAAAAATATATTAGTACTGTAGGTGACTTGACCAGAACTCTAAACTCAGCAGGTGTAACAGTGAATTAAGGTTTAAGTCTTAAAATGTTCAGTAGTTTTCATGTGTATATATTTGTGTGTGTGTCTGAGTTTGTGCGAATCGAGTCAGCGAATGTGCCTGGGAAATTCTCGGTAAGTGTTTCTTTAGTTATGCATGATAATGGCTAAGACTAATGAGCCTGTGCTTGTAGCAGATGAGGAATTCCTGCATGCCATTGACCCGGACGTATTCCAAGACAATGACAACCCTCTTTCACAATCACCAGTAGCTCACAGGAATCCTATTGAAACGTGCCTTGTCGCAGTTTCCTAGAACCCTCCAGTGTTGCCACATTAACTGTTTTATCACTTTTAAGTCACTTTGACGAAGTCCGTTCTATAATTACTGATACAAATATGCATTTAATCGGCGTGAGTGAAAGTTGGTTGACTAACAGTATTAGTTCCGCGCTTGTAAAAATTGATGGGTATACTTTATTCAGGAATGACCGCGCAGGTAAACGAGGCGGTGGTGTTTCAGTGTACTGTAGAGACGACATTAAGAGCAAAATAATCTATAAATTTTCCCCCAATGATACTCCGCATACTGAATATATGTTCCTTGAGGCGATTGTCAACAACCAGAAAGTGTTAATAGTAGTAGTATATAAGCCACCCAAGGTAAGTAATATAGACGCACTTGAAGCGGATCTACTGAAACTTATACCAGGTTACGAACACATCATAATCCTCGGTGATTTTAACATAAATCTCCTGACCCAGACTAGTGACTCGGACCGAATTTGCAGGCTGTTCATGTCAATGGACATGACCATCTTACCGTTAGACCCAACTAACCACGTACACACATGTAACGGCTGAACCCACACTCTGACTACTTAGTGACAAATAATCCCCATAAGGCTGTCAAGCACGGACAAATCTCTGTCCCTGGTATCTCTACACACGATCTTATCTATCTGTGCTACTCACTGCGGGTGCCGAAGTGTAAAGCTAAGTATGTAAACTACAGATACATGAAAAATATAGACTTAACTCTACTACAATATGATGCATATAATTTACCTTGGGTCGACATACGACAATTGCACGACGTGAATTTGAAAGTACAACGATTTAACTCCTTATTGTTAAGACTCTATGACAAGCATGCTCCCGTTCTGCAGGCAAGGATTACTCGCCCTCCTGCTCCGTGGTTAAACACTGAGATAAAAGCAACAATGGCCAGCCGTGATGCTTTGTTTCGCCGGTACAGAGCAACAAAAGAGCAAACGGATTTCGAACAATACTGTCGTCTACGGAACAAAACGAAACAATTAATTAGAAACAGTAAATTTAAATATATCAGAAATCAAACCAAAAATCTCAATACAGTAAATGCGTGGAATCAGTTACGTTCAATAGGAATAGGAAAAATTAAAGAACCTCATATACCAACAATATCGTTGGACTCGCTTAACTCTCATTTCACTGGTAATCAAATCAAAGAAACTTGACCCCAATCCGGAATCCCGTTAAACGAAGATGGCAATTACTTGAATATTGAACCAACATTCTCATTGCGAACTGTCAGTATAAACGAAGTAAAACGAGTCTTAAATTCCATTAAATCTGAAGCGAGAGGAGCAGATCATATTCCAATAGGCTTCATAAAAAATGTCATCGGTGCAGTATTACCGATCATTACTCATATCTTCAGTTACTGTATAAACTCAGGAACTTTTCCAGACATTTGGAAGGATGCTCTAGTGATTCCAGTATTAAAGAACACCACATCAAATTATCCGTCAGACTCCCGCCCTATATCAATACTCCCTCCGCTTGCGAAAGCCCTTTGAAGGACTTATTCACGAGCAACTAACTGAACATCTCACAAATCATTCACTACTAGACCCGTTGCAATCTGGCTTCAGGAAGGGCCACAGTACGACGACAGCACTCTTTCGGGTAACAGATGATATCAGGCTTGCTATGGATAAGCGACAGGTGACGGTACTCATGCTCCTTTTTAGCAGTGCATTTGATACAGTAAACACACAACTACTTTCAAAATTGCGTTCCCTTGGCGTTGACCGGAATGCGCTCAATTTCTTTATATCCTACCTCACAAATCGTCGCCAGTGTGTCTCAGTAAACGATGTTATGTCCAAATGGGCTATCAGATTATCTGGCGTGCCTCAAGGATCTGTGCTTGGACCTTTATTATTCAGCCTGCATATCAATGATATTTCATCCCCACTTGTCCATTGTAAATACCATCTGTATGCTGATGACCCACAGGTATATTACCATACCAGTGTAGATAGTATATTCGAAGCGATCCAGCATATGAATACAGACGTACGACGACTCACAACGTATGCCAGGAACAACGCCTTACTCATCAACCCACGAAAGACCTAAAGCATAATAATTGGACACAAAAAATTACTATGTGCTCTAAATAGTAATCACAATCCTCCTCTAATTACCATTGATGATACCGAAGTGCCATACTCCAAGATTGTTACAAACCTTGGGGTCACCTTAAATGAGACTCTGACCTGGAACAAGCATATAACCAATGTGTGCAGAAAAGTACACGCATCTATTTATCCTTTGAAGCATCATAAAAACGTTCTCCCACTGGACCTTAAATTAAAACTCATACAAACACTTCTATTTCCAATCTTTGACTACTGTGACAGTTTATTGACTGATCTAACCTGTGAACAAGCAACAAAGCTACAACGTGTACAGAACTCTTGCATTCGATATGCCTTCCAGCTCCGACATGATGCTCATATAACACCATACTACAAAAAGTTGGGATGGCTACGTTTAAATGACCGTAGAAAAACGCACCAAATGACCGTCGTCTATCTGTCAGTTGCTTTCTTCAAACAGCCCCACCTACCTGTCGTCCAATTTTAGGCTTCTTTCTTCATTCCACGAAATTAACACTCGTTCCGGATCACGACGCTACTTGAAATAGCACCGCATCGAACATCATTTCTGGTCTCTGCTCTCGCCTAGGACATTTAAAACAGCCTACCGTAAATTCTTGCAGAGTACATACAGTTGATTCGAATGAACTTAAGAGGAATGACTTGTGAATGAAACCAAAAAAGACGTAGTAGATTTAAGTTCTTAGGCTATCCCACTTACATTCTTACTACTGTCATTTAAGGCTATAAACTGTTCATAGAAATAGACTACATAGTAACATCGATATTAGTACACTCAGATCGTAACATACTAGTTAATTTATTTTAGCCAAATATTTGAATAAGTTTTTCTTTAAGCTAGTTGTAGATATATTCTTTAGGTTATAAGTTGATATATTTTTTTATTTTTTATTATCCACTCTCAATTTATCCTATAATTTTTCATCAGTAGTAACCTTAATTAATTGTATTATTGTAATTCCTTATCTACCATATCTCAATAACAGTAATTGATTACAATGATACTTTAGATTAATGATGTAAAAATAATAAAAATGTATGTGGTTAAGTGTAAGAGAGGGCCAAGAGCCCTAACTTTGCCACTTAATAAAGACACAAATAAATAAATAAAAGAGCAGCTTATAATAGTATGGTTCATTGAGCCTATACTGTCCCAATGACCGAAAGTGATCTTAAAAAAAGAATTGAACAATATCCGTATGATTGCTAAACTCAATGGATACAATAGTTCCTTCATTGAAGGTATTATCAGTAAATACAAACATCATCCTATAACCACTCTAAAAAAAGAAAAACCCAAAGTTTCTTTATTTTCTACCTTTACGTTCAATAAAGATATTTATAAGGTCACTGACATTTTTAAAAAACATGTTAAAATTGAAACAGGAACGCCCGTACTTCAGTTTATCGGAGAGCATGAGAAACGACAAGGCGTGTACGGCCCATGCTAAGAGAGTGAGAGAGAGAGAGAGAGAAGGGTAGTGAAATTTTTTTTTTATGATTAAGTGGATCCTTCAGTTTATTCAATAGATATGCAAAGAATTATGTCACCTTTTACAGCTGAATCGTGGAGTTGTCCTTGAAGGCGTGGAGGGGACGTCGTCCTGCGGCGGCTGCGTCGTCTTGCGGTCGGCGTCGGCGTTGTCTTCCGTCGTTGGTGTTTTCTCTGTATTAGTGTTGATGGCGACTCGAACCTGAGGCAGGAACGGGGAAATGTGGAGCTTCCACATCGGACGTCATGGGACTCTGGTGTGACACCTCTCTAAGGCGAAGCACACCGAAATAGTTCCCACAGTCAGTGATGTTGAACGCACTTTAGCAGCAAGGATAAAGTCAGAGTCACAGTTCCAAACGAAAACAATCTAGGACCTTCCGAGGTGCAGTGATTAAGCACTTCACAAAGAAAATTGAATTCACCGGGTACAGTCTCTGCACTGTACACCATGAGCACAATATTCACACACTTGTTGAAATAAACGACAGTCCAAGTTCTGTTACGTCGTAATTTTTAGAAGATTATCAGTGGCACTTAAGATCATACGTGATTCTGAACAGGTTATGATGGGAATTGGCATGGTCCCTCGGAAAGAAATGACAATACCGTATTCCACAAGTTAATACTGTCTTTAAGAGGGAATGTTGGCACAGTTTATTACGAACACAGTTCAACGGATAGACACAGTCTTTAAATGAAATGCAGGCTGGCACAGTTTTATTACGAACACAGTTCAATGGATAGACACAGTCTTTAAATGAAATGCAGGCTGGCACAGTTTATGCTAGAAACACTATCACTGTTTTCACACAGTCTTTAAATGAAATCAAGGTTGGCACAGTTTATGCTAGAAACACTATCGCTGTTTTCACACAGTCTTTAAATGAAATCAAGGTTGGCACAGTTTATGCTAGAAACACAGTCTTTAAATGAAATCAAGGTTGGCACAGTTTATGCTAGAAACACAGTCTTTAAATGAAATCAAGGTTGGCACAGTTTATGCTAGAAACATTCATAGTCCACAAACGAAATATAATCGCCCAGTCGTACAGACTGATAAAAACGAAATTACGTTTTTGTTCATGCACAAAGTTCAAACCCACGGAGAAAGCTTCTAACACTAACGTTTTTGAACTCAAGTATACAGCCGGACCGAGTGACGAATTATATCGCGACGTGCTTACTTGCGCACACACACACTGAACTCACGGCTTACTGCCGACTCCCCTCACTCTCTCTGCCTACGGCACACTTCAGCTGCACACTGCCCACACTGCACACTGTCTGCTTTACCCCAGGCTGGCGATTCGCTTATATTGCCGAAGGTCGGTGGGCGTGGCTACACATGTGGGCCCCAAGAAAATTTTATATCTTGGCCATCTTTACACCGATTGACATGAAATTTCGGCTAGCTGCGTTCAATATTCCTGCCTGCAAGGTGACGTTATTGAAATATTGATATCACATTTCGTTCATGCTGCAATGCTATGGAACACGAAAGAACCTTCTGCGTGACGTCGCTTGACCTTGGCCGGTGTTCTGGAACAGCGCGAGCTTGCTTGCAGTTCCCACAATGCCTGTGCACTCGGCGCAAGTTTTAAATGCTTACGGCCGGGTGTTAGCGAGTTCCCGTTTCATCTCTCCCCCTGCTCGGGAAAAAGAAAATTGCTGGGCGATTTTCTTTTCGCTCATCTCCTAGTAAAGTATTTCAAAAACTTGAACAGTCTTCTCACTATAGCCAGAGGATTGATGTAAGGTGTGACGCATTTTGATATGATTCCATCATTCTCCATCTGTTTAATGATGACCCGAGCTTCTTCCAAGTACTTCATGAGTATCGGATAAGGCCGTTTCTTATAAGGTGAAGTGTCAGTAACATCTAAGTGGTGCTTGAAACCCTTAATGACTCCAGGTTTCTCGGAAAATACATCTGGAAACTTCTTGAAAAGCTCTTGGATTGCCTTTGTTACTTCATCATCATTGTAATCTGGGCTTTCAGCTACATTGGCGTAAAGCTTGAAGTTGTAGTGGTCCTCGTTCAACTCATCATCGATGATGGACGCCATCTGGTCCTCTACGGGTCCCACTTCCTCGGGTCTCCCCTCTTCGTGGACGCTTTCTTCGACAGGCGGAGCCTCGCTCATCTTGTCTTCTACTATGTCCACCGGGGTCTCACATTCCAGATTCTTCACGTCATTATAAGTAATCAACTGTAGCTCTACAGATTCGACGTGGAAAAATTTAATCACATTAGCGGGATAATCAATGATTCCCCCATGTTGAATGAGAAAGTCTGATCCAAGGATTAAGTCAAATTTCATTTGCGTCAAAATCAAAAATAGATGTTGGAACTTAACACCACCAATTTCTAACTCAAGAAACGCTTGCAATTTACATTTAATAGCTTTGTCAGGAACTATGCCTTTAACTTTAACTTGAGCAATCGGCAAGATGGAGATGTAGGTCGTCTCGTGCGCCACATCTATTAATTTCTGCGAAATTAGTGATGCCTGCGATCCCGAGTCTACTAAAGAGTGGACAATCATATTGCTTAACTTAATGATAATGCTCGGTAAGCCGCGTTTTATCTGAGGCTGTCGTGGCGTTGAATCCTCATATAGTAAATCTGCATCCTCTAAATACCAATGGTTAATGAGTGCGCTACATACTACTTCTCCTCCCTCCGGGTTTTCAGGCAATCTCTTTATTGCTTCGTCAAAGTTTTTTTTTTTTTTTTTTTTTTTTTTGTACCCGTAGCTCTTGGATCCATCTCCGTTCTCTCATTTCTTCTCTGCATCTCTGCCTGATATTCCAAAGAAGCTGCTCCAGGTAAGCCCTCTTCCCTGTTCTTATTCCTTACATATTCCGTAGTCTCTCTCCAATGTTTCTCTAATTCTTCCCGCTGGGAGTTCCTATTATCATTGGGTTGGTTAACTGCCTGTCTCCATGAAGGTCCAGGTTGAAACTTAGCCCTCCCTTCGTAGGGACGATTCCTAGATCTTCTGTACCGAAACGGAAGATCTCGGCGAGTTTCTCTTTCTTCTCGCGGTTCTGGATTTACTTGAACCGGAGTCTTCATTTCCGTAAAGTTGGTCGTAGTTTCTTTGGTTCGACCTGCTTTTGTTGCGCTCTGAGTGTGCGCAGTATCGAGTCTCCTCAGGACATCATCGAGCTGCTCCAAGTCCTGGGCGTTTGCTGCCACCAATATTTCCTGAACATTTGGTGGAAATTGCAGCGTTATGACCTGAATAAGTTCTTGCTCCGGCAAAGGAGGGTCGAAAAACTGCATCTTTTTAAGCTGAGATATGAGATAATCTGAATATCGCGAGGAATTAACGGAAGTGTTATACTTTCGGGAGTATAATTGAAGTTTTATCAGGTGCTGAGCCTCAGCACTCCAAAATCGTCTAAGTAAGGCTTCCTTAAACTCTACGTAAGTGTTAATACTGAATTTAAAAGCGGTAAACCACATTAACGCCTTGCCTTCTAACAATCGAGACGCTATTCGTAATCGGCGGTCGGTCTTAACGTGATTTTCTTGAAAGAACTTCTCGAGGTTGAGGAGAAACTCCTTAGCAGTATACTCCTCCTTCCCCGAAAATTTGGCTGGTTTTTCCTCAGTCATTTTAAAAACTGTGGAAACATTCATGGATTCTCCACTAGTGTTGTGAAGGCTAGATGATGAAACATCCTGTTCAGTTTGCGATACTTTGCTGTTGAGAGCTTCTATACCTCCTTGGAGTTCAAGTTTTAGGGTTTTAATTTTCCCCTGTACGGAATTCTCAATTTCCTTGTCCTCCTTTTCTAAGTCGGTCTTGACTTCTGCTACATCGCGACAGATACGAGTAATCTGCGTGTGAGCATTATCTAACTGAGTCTTGACACGTTTATCGGCCTCCTCTTGCTGACTTTTCAGAAGAGTAATTTCGTTTCCCAACTTCATGAAATTATTTTTAACAGATTCATGAAGTTTGTCTTGAATAGAAGCGATTTTAGTTTGCGCAAGAGATAATTGAGCATAGGACTCTTGAAATTCTTCCTTTAAGCTTTCTACTTCTTTAAGGACTTCCTGAGAAGAAGACGGGAAAGCAAGTTTTAAGTCCTCCGCCACTTGTGATTTTATATCTTGCTTAATGGTTTCTAAGTCACGTGTTAATCTTTCATTTATTTCCGTAAACTTAGAATCCATTCTTTTGTTAGATTCTTTGAATCGTTTTTCAATTTCGGCACCTGCACTATTGAGCCTACGTTCCAAATTATTATTAACTTCTGCAAACTTTTGATCAACAGATTCTGTCAATTTTACAATGTTGGCATCATTAGCCTCCCTTAGTTGAGTGATATTACGATTAGTTACTTCATTAGCCTCCCTAAGCTGACCTATACTAGCCTTAGTGGCTTCCATACGACTTTCCAAGGCCGCGTTAGATTCTTTAAGTTGAGCTCCTAAAGTATTATTAGATTCAGCAATCCTACGCCCGAGATTAGTGTTACTTTCCATAATCCTGTCATTTAGACTGATTTTTAAAGCCTCAATAGCAGCTAGTATATTTTCCATATTAATGTCGTTACTTTCACAAAATGCAGAAAATACAATCATTCACTTCATACGTAAAATCACCATTATTGTCCAATGGTAAAGTTCAATATTTCACCAACACAAAATATCAAACACTTGTGCATAAAATTAAATATCACCATTATTGTCCAATGGTAAAGTTCAATGTTTCACTGACATAAATATCAAAAATTTATATGAGACTGTGCATAAATATTGTGCCTGAAATGTTTTACATAGCAAGAGAAAGAGAAAGAGAAAAAAAAAAATCACTTGTTCCATAAACTTAATCAGAGTTCTGTGCCAAAAGTTTAAAATTTCGCCAAAGTCATTGAATTGAACTTCGTAAAATTTTAACACATTCACTGAACTGGAATTAACGTATGTACTATGCACTTTTATTTGAATTAAGATATCGCTGATTACAAAGTTAATCTTTATCACTTTACTCTCTTTAATCGGGCCCCAACGTCACGGGTGCCACTTTACCATTCACTACGTTCTCTCTGAAACAGGAACACCCGTACTTCAGTTTATCGGAGAGCATGAGAAACGACAAGGCGTGTACGGCCCATGCTAAGAGAGTGAGAGAGAGAGAGAGAGAGAGAGAAGGGTAGTGAAAATTTTTTTTAATGATTAAGTGGATCCTTCAGTTTATTCAATAGATATGCAAAGAATTATGTCACCTTTTACAGCTGAATCGTGGAGTTGTCCTTGAAGGCGTGGAGGGGACGTCGTCCTGTGGCGGCTGCGTCGTCTTGCGGTCGGCGTCGGCGTTGTCTTCCGTCGTTGGTATTTTCTCTGTATTAGTGTTGATGGCGACTCGAACCTGAGGCAGGAACGGGGAAATGTGGAGCTTCCACATCGGACGTCATGGGACTCTGGTGTGACACCTCTCTAAGGCGAAGCACACCGAAATAGTTCCCACAGTCAGTGATGTTGAACGCACTTTAGCAGCAAGGATAAAGTCAGAGTCACAGTTCCAAACGAAAACAATCTAGGACCTTCCGAGGTGCAGTGATTAAGCACTTCACAAAGAAAATTGAATTCACCGGGTACAGTCTCTGCACTGTACACCATGAGCACAATATTCACACACTTGTTGAAATAAACGACAGTCCAAGTTCTGTTACGTCGTAATTTTTAGAAGATTATCACTGGCACTTAAGATCATACGTGATTCTGAACAGGTTATGATGGGAATTGGCATGGTCCCTCGGAAAGAAATGACGATACCGTATTCCACAAGTTAATACTGTCTTTAAGAAGGAATGTTGGCACAGTTTATTACGAACACAGTTCAACGGATAGACACAGTCTTTAAATGAAATGCAGGCTGGCACAGTTTTATTACGAACACAGTTCAATGGATAGACACAGTCTTTAAATGAAATGCAGGCTGGCACAGTTTATGCTAGAAACACTATCGCTGTTTTCACACAGTCTTTAAATGAAATCAAGGTTGGCACAGTTTATGCTAGAAACACTATCGCTGTTTTCACACAGTCTTTAAATGAAATCAAGGTTGGCACAGTTTATGCTAGAAACACAGTCTTTAAATGAAATCAAGGTTGGCACAATTTATGCTAGAAACATTCATAGTCCACAAACGAAATATAATCGCCCAGTCGTACAGACTGATAAAAACGAAATTACATTTTTGTTCATGCACAAAGTTCAAGCCCACGGAGAAAGCTTCTAACACTAATGTTTCTGAACTCAAGTATACAGCCGGACCGAGTGACGAATTATATCGCGACGTGCTTGCTTGCACACACACACTGAACTCACGGCTTACTGCCGACTCTCCTCACTCTCTCTGCCTACGGCACACTTCAGCTGCACACTGCCCACACTGCACACTGTCTGCTTTACCCCAGGCTGGCGATTCGCTTATATTGCCGAAGGTCGGTGGGCGTGGCTACACATGTGGGCCCCAAGAAAATTTTATATCTTGGCCATCTTTACACCGATTGACATGAAATTTCGGCTAGCAGCGTTCAATATTCCTGCCTGCAAGGTGACGTTATTGAAATATTGATATCACATTTCGTTCATGCTGCAATGCTTTGGAACACGAAAGAACCTTCTGCGTGACGTCGCTTGACCTTGGCCGGTGTTCTGGAACAGCGCGAGCTTGCTTGCAGTTCCCACAATGCCTGTGCGCTTGGCGCAAGTTTTAAATGCTTACGGCCGGGTGTTAGCGAGTTCCTCTTAATAAATGAATGAAACGTGAATGCTCGTAGGGCGTTCCCGTTCATTGAAGGTATTATCAGTAAATACAAACATCGTCCTATAACCACTCTAAAAAAAAGAAAAACCCAAAGTTTCTTTATTTTCTACCTTTACGTTCAATAAAGATATTTATAAGGTCACTGACATTTTTAAAAAACATGTTAAAATCTCCTTCAGAACCAACAATAATAACGCTTAAGTCTTACACAACTCATCATCTGTTAATAGAACTGATTGTTTTTCAAAATCCGGTGTATATAGGGTAAAATGCAAGAGCTGCAATTTTTCTTATGTTGGACAAACAGGAACAAGCTTTAAAATACGATACATATAACATGTCAACGCCCTAAAACACATATTTTCTGCAGTTGGTCAACACATGAATGATTATAATCATAAATTTACAGACATTAAACATGATATAGTTATTCTCAAAATTATGAATAAAGGACCTCTCCTTAACATAACAGAGAATTGCTTTATAAATCTAGACCAATATTTTAATCCAAACTTCAACAATCTTAACGACATTTCCAAATAATTGAACATTCTTTTTGACCTGCTCATTCAGCTTTTCATACAATCGAAATCTAATTTTAAAGGTCCGTTTTTCATTCTATTTATAGTACTTTTCTTAAACAATCTTCCATATTCTCACATACCTCAGCCCCACCTTAATATCCTCTCCCCCTCCCCCTTTTCTTCTCCTTCTGTTCTTTCTCTCCTTTCACCTCCTCAAGATTTCCTTTGAACCTCACCTACCCCCATTTCTCTCTTCAGCTTATTACAACATGCGTAAATTCCCTTATGACATATTTTATTTAAATATTTTCTTCCACCTGTTTAATTTTCTTTCTTTTTTTCTTTCTTTCTTTCTTTCTTTCTTTCCTTGCTGTCATTTATTCAGAGTCAAATGTATGGTCCGCATTGACTGCAAATTTCTATCCACCTTTATTTAACTCCATATATGTTAATCCTCCTCGCGTAACATCCATCGTCCTTCAAGATTCTAGAAACAGGAGAGCTTTCTTCTAGCATCTTACTTTGCATCGACATTTATTTCAAGTTTATAAACATCTTGAGAAGACAATGTTACGGTACTGTAATTTCAATTGATCTCTGAATGAACAGCAGCATCGCTTGAAAACCAAATACCTCGATACCAGCTACTTTCCTATTCACTTCATTTCTCATCTTGTCCTTTCATCGTTCTAATGAATATCATTCTGCTCAAGTCTCTAAACCATACGTGAGTAAGTGTGGTACATTTCATTCACTCCTCTGCTCTACAAATTTGTTTTCTACCTTTGTTAATTTTGCTGAATTTTTTCCTTCTGTTCCTCTATCTGTTTGTTAAGTCTTTAATTTTGTTTAAATTATTCGTTTAACTGTTTGCTGTGTTCGTCCATCCTTTTATTAGCTTGTGTTGATTCAATTCCCTATTTAATTCACATTTAGTTTGTTTCAGTTCATTTTTTAATTTCAGATTTACTATCCTCTATTTTACTTAACATTAACTGCATCATTTCTAGTAACTGATTATTATTACTTTCATTGTTAGGGCTAACCTCCGCCTCGCTCCCCATCATACTATCGTCTGAGTCTATAGTAACTGCATCCTTTCAACTCTTACTTCCTTCGCTATCTTCGCTCCTATTATCTGTTTCCTCCTCTACGCACTTATCTACCTCTTCCTTAGATATACTTAAAGCACTACCCTTCAGGACGTGCCCACTACGCAGCGTCATGTTTTTCTCCTCTTGCTCAGCCGTGATACCCCCAAATCAAACAAAAAACAAAATACACTGTGGATATAAAACAGTTACCCCCCAAAACACTGATTCCATCTTCTTTAGAGCTGTTCTATTTAAGTACTTAATGGTTTCCGTGCTTCACGCTTGTGCCGCCAATATGTGATGTGTCGGGTCACCTTAATTTTAGTATAAATAAATGTTCGCTTATTTACTTCTCCATATACAATATCCCATGGGCGCCAGCCTTTAAATTTATGGCTTGAAGACGATATTTGACCATTAGTAATAATAATAATTTATTTATCGTATGATGAAAGGAGTAATATAAGCTATTTACAAAATATGTACGAAAATACACACATATATACACACAATCTCAAGTTCATAAAAATATTCACAATATTATGTCCAAATGGTTAATCCACTCACTGGCTTCTTGTGTTAGGTTGTGGAGATTTTTCATTGAGCCTCGGAGGGGACATTCGAGCACTATATGATCCATGGGTTGCTGTTCTTCACCGCAGTCCCAATGAGGAGAGGACTTCCATTGCCAGTTGTTCAGTATTGCTCTGCATCTTCCCTGGCCAGTCCTTATCCTATTCCGTACACACCATTGTCGTCGTCGAGATGAATGAAAGCCTGCAGGCTGCTCCCAAAAGATTTTAACTCATTGGGCCCGAGCCACGGAATCATTCCGTGCTTCGTCTTGGTGGACCAAATGCCAGACAACGGAACTGTTCCGTTGTCTCACTTTACTACGTAATTCAACTTTTCGTGAAGTGATGGCAGAGTGAGTTGCAGTTGTGATTTGTGTAGGGACTCTTTCTTTTCAGTGTTAAATGCTCTTTGCTAACATACACTGACTGAGCAAATGTTATGGGATAGCCGAGCACTGATGCGCAGGTGTGTTGTCTGCGCACCACACGCCCCCTGTGCCAGCGGCAGTTGTGTAGGAGACCTTGTGAGCAGTGGCTATGCATGTGACGGGTGTAACATGGAATGTCGTCGTGAGCTGACACCGTTCGAACGGGGTATGGTGGTAAGTGCCCGACGGATGGGAAGTGCGATTTCGGAAGTGGTGCGGGAATTCTGCTTTACACGATCAACCGTTTTCAGGATGTATCGTGAATGGTTGAATGCGGATGTCACCGTCCACAACAGACGAACAACCGGCCGTCCAGCCACCCTCGATGACCGTGACCGGCGACATCTGAGACGGATTGTCAATAGTGACAGACGGGCAACCGTGCGTCAAATCACTGCTCAATTCAACACAGGCTGTGCTAGACACGTCTCCCAGTGGACAATCCGTAGGAACATGGGTTCTATGGGGTATGGGAGCCGGCGCCGCACACGGGTGCCACTGTTAACCCAACGTCATCAGAGACGACGCGCATTTGTCGCCAGTCACCAGGGATTGACACTGGAACAATGGCGTAACGTGATATGGTCGGACGAATCACGATTTCAACTGCACCGTGCCGATGGGAGGCATCGTGTATGGCGCAGACCACACGAAGCGATGGATCCTGCCTGCCTCGAAGGTGTGGTCCAGGGCGCTGGTCTGGGGTGCATTTTCCTGATATGGAATGGGCCCCCTAGTTGTTCTGGAAGAGACTTTGATTAGTACACGGTATGTTGAGCTGCTCGGAGACAATCTCCACCCATTTTTGGCCTTCCAGCGCCCAGACGGTTCTGCAGTGTTTCAAGATTATAACGCGCTACGACATCGCTCTCACGTCGCCCGGGAATAGTTCCAGGGACATGCAGCGGAGGTCCAACGACTGCCATGGCCACCCAGGAGTCACGATATGAACCCTATCAAGCATATCTGGGATGTCCTGGAACACAGGCTCCGTGCCATGGATCCTGCACTCACGAACAGACCAGCATTGGCGGCCGCTCTCCAAACGATTTGGTGTCAGCTGCGTCTAGAGGACTACCAGGGACTTTTCGACTCACTTCCACGGCGTCTCACTGCAGTTCACGGGGCCATAGAATGCCCAACACACTATTAGGTGACTATTCCATGACATTTGCTAAGTCAGTGTATATAGATTGTGTGCTTGGTAATATTAGTTTGAAGTGGGCTATCTCTAGACTTGGAGATTCGCTTGTAAACAAGATGGCTGCCAGTAAACAACTGAAATTTACCAATATACAACTCCTTTTAGAAAGTAATGTTGATTAGGAGTGTAATATTTCATTGAAATTAGTAGTAATATATTAGTAATAGTGTGAGCAATGCTCCTGAAGAACAAAAATAGATGTGGAAATCGAAGAGGAAGTGCAAGGAGAAGACGGTGTTACTGCTCAGCAGGCAAACTGAGTACGGACCCGTGATGCTAATAAAATGAAATATTTTTAATGTATTCCTTGTTCCGCAGTTCGTGTTTTGAAAGCCATTTATTTTCATGTATATTTAAATCTTTAATGGTCTTGTAAGTAAGAAATTTCTCATGGTATGAAGCAACACTATATTTCCTCCAGAATAATTCCAGCCCCAATGCAGTTTCAATCCAACAAATATGCAGGGCTCAATGGGTTAATTAAGTAATGATGTGTCAGGGAGTTTTGGCTCTGCCACTGATTGTTCCATGCATCTAATATTTTGAAGTGATTGTCTTGCAGGTTGATTGCTGTTCGCCACGATGGTTGTCTCGACTTTAATCGCTGCGGTAATAATACTGGACAATCTGAATGTATTGGTAACAGTGGGTTATTTTCTATATTCTTCCATGTGTTCAGCAATGACTGAGATCGTCTTAGGGGTGGGGGTAGAATGTTACTTAGAACTGATAGGCAGTGCGTGTTAGATCGAATACATCTTGTGATGAGGGGCATAGCTTGATTGAGCTGTGTGTCAATTATTTTAGTGTGAGCAATGTTTAACCATGTAGAACAGCAGTATTTTGCAACTGAGTACGAAATCGCCAGAGCTGTAGATCTAAGGACTGATGCATTGGCACCCCAGGTGGTCCCTGTTAACTTCTGTAATATGTTGTTCCGGGTTTTAATTTTAGTTCCTAGATTCTTGAGATGCATTTTGTATGTCAGTGATCTGTCTAGGGTCACCCCTAGGTGTTTAGGGTTACTGCAGTATTGGAGAATCTCATCTCTAAAACTGACCATAGGATTGTAATTTTCATGTTTGTTCCGCAGATGGGAGGTTGATACAACAGTCTTTTGAGGATTTGGTCAAAGAGTATTTTTGAAGTATTCATCGATTATCTTCAGCTTCGGGGAAGCTTTGATCCTGGGCTATCAAGGCAATATCATCAGCATAAATAAATTTTTTGGACTTGGTGTTTGGAAGATCGTATGTGTACAAATTGAAAAGGAGTGGGGCCAGCACAGATCCCTGTGGGAGCCTGTCATTTATTTTGAGCACCCTACTTGTAGAGTTTTCTGAAAACACTTGAAAATACCTTATGCTCAGCATATTGCCTATTAGAGTGGTTAGTTTCTGACAAGGGATGACATTAATGAATTTGAGCAGCAGTTTGTCATGCCAAATGGTATCCTAAGCAGCAATTAGATCTAAGAAGACACCCGTGCTTATCAACTTCTTCTCAAAGCCATTTTCAATATGAGTTGCTACTGCTAGCACCTCTTCCTCACATCCTCTTCCTGGTCTAAATCTAAGCTTGTTCTATAGGGACAACCTTGTTGATGGCTGAGGAGATTCTATTGTGAATCAGTCTCTCTAGCAGCTTGTATACGACACTAAGGAGTGCAATGGGGAGGTAGTTTTCATCTTTTGAAGGGTCTTTTTTGGCTTTAGTATAGCAATGACCTTGGTTTCCTTGAATAGTGGAGGCAGATAACCTGTTTCTACAATGTTGGAAAAGAAGGTATTCAACCATCTGACAGTTGTTGGACCACAATGTAACAGAAATTTGGGGTAAATGCCATCAACACCTGCTGCCTTTCCTGGTTTAATGCACTTCATAGCTTCTATAGTCTCTTCTACAGTGTGGCCAACGAGTGCTTCATTCTGATTGGCTCAGCCATGTTTTAGCCAAATGTCCCGTCAGCTGATATAAACATATGTATTGAGCACAGGGTAAGATAACTCTTTATGCAATTTCAGCAAAGTACATGCTATCTGTTTTAACCTTAATACACCGAAAATATGTTCTTATTAAACACGGAAGATTATTTACTATTATTAGTTAATAAATGTGTGTGAATTTACACGTATTTTTGAGGTCTGAGTTTTGAAGAAAATTACGGCGGGCTGTTATGCTTATGGTTGCAGAAACAGATCATGAAAGGCTTTTAAAATGAAATTAGGCAATTGCTTGTTTTCAGCACGTTATAAGATGCTCCCAACAACGAGTAGAGTTGTTTCTTGCATTATAATGGTAACAATAATAACAAAATGGGTTAGTAATTTTATAGAGACCAAGACAGTAAATGTCAGATTTCTCCATTAATATTCGCCGTATCAAAAACCTGTACATAATAAAAGTTGTTTAGAATATAATTTCCGATGTTTTACGCTTTGTGCGATTTTACCGTGTAAAGAAAATAACAGATTTTCTCGATTATATTATTATTCACAAATTTTCAAGTATCCCCAAAAATACCTGTTTTATCTGAAACCTGTACTTAACAAAACTTACAGGAAAGGCCACTCCCAATCATTCACTGTAAGTCTCATTCATTTTCACCGTATGAGGTATAATGACTGATATATTCTCGAATTCAAACTTTTATGGCTCTTCATCTATTTAAGGACGTGGTTATAAGTGCTGCCTAGCATCAAGTTGAGTTTTCCCATACATTATAATGATACCAGTAATAGCCTGACTCAGTGGTTGAACGGTCAGCGTACTGCCCTTCGGTTCAGTGTGTCCCGGGTTCGATTCCCGGCCGGGTGGGGTACCTTAATAGCTCGGGCTTGGGGACTGGGTGTTTGCGTTTGTCCCAACACACTCCTCTTCATGCTCAGACAACATACCACACTATCAATCACATCCCTCCATATACGATTTGCGTCGGGGAAAGCATCCGGTCGTTAAACAGGACCAAATCCACATGTGTGACGCATCTTCCACCCACAACCCCACAGTTGTGGGAAGAGCGGTAGAAAAAAGAAGGTATTGATAACAGTGATAACAATGCTTTAGCAAAACCGATAGTAGCAAATATAATATTTAAAATACAGCGGATATCTACCAGTACTAACCGAATCGGGGCACAGAATTAGTCGCACATCACGGAATTCGAACAGCGGGTGGTCGATAATTGAGTCCTGAATACAAATACATCGGGACCAGGAAAACTGCTTGTTTTCACCGGCAACAAGTAGTATTTTCTCAAACGATAAATATTAGTATCACTATACTATAATCCTAATTCCTAGTTGCGGGGATCAAACCGTAGCCATCATTAAAAGAGCACTATACACAACCCGGGGACCATGACAGTTGCTTGTTTTCACCACTAAAGAGTAGCAGGTTTTCACTATTATTTTTGTTAGTACCACGAGTAAAATGGTACAGTATATTATGCTAACTTATGTTACATTAACATAAATAGGAGCTAGGTAATACAGTTGTGTCTACCCATCAGTTAATTAGTCATGTCATTTTCTATCGTCTGCAGGTGTTCAGATTATATACATGCGGATACCGATAAGTCATACATAAAAAGTACATTTCTATGTATAGTTTTATGATACTGCGTTGTATATTCTGATATGTAAAACCATGTAACCTGATATATGGTATTGTTATAATTTTTTTAATTTAAATGACCGGCCGAGTTGGTCACGTGGTTAGGGGCGCGCAGATGTGAGCTTGCATCCGAGAGATAGTGGGTTCGAACCCTACTGTTTGCAGCGCTGAAGATGGTTTTCCGTGGTTTCCCATTTTCACACCAGGCAAATGCTGGGTCTGTACCTTAATTAAGGCCACGGCAGTTTCCTTTCAATTCCTAGGCCTTTCCTGTCCCATTGTCGCCATAAGACCTATCTGTGTAGGTGCAACGTAAATCAAATAGAAAAAGAATTAAATGTAGGCTAACTTTACAGTCATCACATACATTATTCAAGACAATGACTATACTATTTTATGCCACATGTATTATAATATAAATGTTACGATAGGCCTAGCTACCAACACAGAATTTCTAATCTCTTCAATAATTGTGACTTGTAGGCCTATACCATGTATAACTCTAAATTTTGAAGTCTTACGTCAGGTAGTCAGACTCTGAATATAACAAATACTGATAAGCCTATATACATACAGCATAAGCAAAATATATAACATCTTAAAACATTGTTCTAGTCTATTCTTTATTGAAATGACAATAATATCATTCTCCTTCATCTATCAGCTGATTGAGTACTTGGCTAAAACATGGTGACTCGACTGGCCTAGGCCACACTGTACATATAGAGTCACTGTAGTCTCTTGTAGTTGAAATAGGGCAGAGAACTCTGATGGTTGTGGAACTGACCTTTTCCTTTCATTCAATTGTTGTGTGACTTCTATTATATGTTTTTCCTTTTTTTGACCTGGAGGTAGTGATTATGTGTTTGGCCATATCATATAAGTTTATGTTACATTTTGGCCGGATGGTATTTTTTGTTGTATCCAGTTTTTGGCTTAAGGACCAGGTTTTTCTGCTGGAGTGAGTATGGTCCAAGGATTCTATGGTTTCTTGCCATTTATTTTGTCGGTTTTCATTTAGTGATTTTAAAAGGACAGAGGCAGTTGCAGGATCACCATTGTCTTCATATTCCTTGAGAAACTTTTTGCTGTCTTCATTCCAGCCAGGGATGTAAATCTTTGCGGTAACCTCTTGGTATGCATCATTTTGCTGCACCTTATAGTATACCAATAAATCTGCTGTAGTTGTTGAAAGTGGGTTTTATCCATCTTATATTGGAGTCAGTCTGCTTTGAAAATTCTGTCCAATTTGCTTTGTTGAAGTTCCATCGTGGTCTCGGGTAGGAGAGGATAATGGGTATGAACAGACCTGTCTGGAGAATTACTGGCCAATGATGGCCAGTAATGAGACTCTAAATACTCCCAGAGGTGGTGTGACAGAATGCTAACCATTAACTACACACTAACTTGGAAATTAAGGATCATTAATAAGAGTTTATGAAATTACCAATTAAAATAACTATGTATTAGGATGAATAATGTGACGGCGTATTTACGAAAACTGAACTTACGGAAACAAAAGAAAAATTGAATGAAATAAAATTTAAGAAAATTAACTGTTACAGAAGACTTGCAGTAATTTATGCCATTAGCTCACCGTTTGTAGATTCTGTTATCTGGACACGTTCGATGTAGCAGCTGATGTTTGATGGACCTCTCATACCTTCTCCTGATGGAATCGCTCACGGGTACCAGGAAAAACATTTTAAATCGTGCACGAGATCACTTTGGCTTAAATTGTGTCTGGAGCCAGGACGGTCGCATTGTTGTGCTATGTGACAATGGACGAAAGGTGTTAATTACTACAATGGTACAACTTGTTAGTTTAATGTAAAACACGAGTGAGCATTGATATGGACTCATTACTGAGATGACATTAATGGATAATATTGTAGTTTTAAGTAAATGTGCGTGTATGTGTGTGAGTGAATGTGATTGTGCTCCTGGAAGTACTTGTGGAGAAAACAAGGTGAGTAAGCAGAAGTATTTTCTAGATAATGGCTAGTCACAATACAAGTGCTATTTCTACTGATTGTAGTGACCTTGATGTCAGTGACCCGCTCCCACCCGCTCCTAAGTTGCCCCCCTCACCCTACCCTTCAACAGCGTCAGCGGGATACATTCTCAGGGAAAGTCTTTCAAGATATCGGCGAGCCTTACAGTGTTGTCATATTAACGCGTAATCATTAATGGCTCACATTGACCAAATACAATCCCTCTTTCATGATAGTAATACCTTGCACTGCATATGTGTAACTGAGACTTGGTTACAACCCTCACTAAACTCGGGCCTAGTTGAATTAAATAACATGACTTTCACATTGTCTAGACCGAAGAAAACGTATAGGGGGAGGGTGTGCTATATACTGTCGTAATGATCTCAAAAGTAAAATAGTGGCTACTTCAGACCAGACGATTCCCAATCGACCCGAGTTTATGTTTATTGAAGTTTTGGCTAACAATCAAAAAGTATTGATCGGAGTAGTTTATAAACCCCCAGACGTAAGACATATATCAGACCTTGAAATTTGCTTAGCCAAGTTAATTCCACTGTACGAAAATATAATTATACTTGGAGATTTTAATACAAATCTGTTGACTGCGACAAACGACTCCTTACATTTACAAAATATGTTCTTTAGCTTAGACCTAAACATCGTACCTCTAAATGCTACAAATCACCTACATACAGTAAACCGGACGACTCATACTTTGATTGACTTGATCATAACTAACAATACTCAGAAAGTTTTAAATCACGGACAGCTTGCAGTGCCAGGTATTTCTACTCATGATCTAATATATGTCTGCTATTCATTAAAGATGCCAAAATATGAAACTAAATATATAACATGCAGGGGTATAAAAAATCTGGACAAGGAAAGAATACGACACGAAGCATATTATCTGCTGTGGAACGATATTTTACACATGGATGATATTGACGTAAAAATAAATAAACTATCTGATCTGGTGTTAGAACTGTATGACAAATTTGCTCCCAAGAAAGAGATCCGGGTGACTCGACCACCTTCTCCGTGGTTGACTTGAGATTAAATCAGAAATGGCAAAGCGTGACTCATGGTACAGAAGGTTTCAATGAAGAGGTAATGCTAATGACTTTGAAAATTACCGCATTCTCCGCAACAGGGTTAAACAGTTAATCAGAAACAGTAAATGTAAACACATATGTCAAGTATTGAAATGCAAGAACTCGACAGAAATATGGAAACAATTACGAATGATGGGTATAGGCCGAAAGTTATTAAAGCAGGCGCCGAATGTATCCCTTGATGACGTAAATTTACACTTCACGTCGGCCGAATCCACTGTAAGAGCAAATAATAATAATAATAATAATAATAATAATAATAATAATAATAATTATAATAATAATAATAATTATAATAATAATAATAATAATTTTTATAACAGTAATAATAATAATATTCATTTTATGCCAATTCAAGATACATTTGTGTTTAAAGAGGTTGGTATAAATGACGTAGAACGAGTTATGTATTCTCTCAGATCAAATGCTGCTGGACACGATGGCATACCTCTGTCTTTCTACATATATATCATTGGCGCCATTCTGCCGATCGTAACACACATTATTAACTACTGTTTAACCCAAGGAATTTTCCCTACGGCGTGGAAGGATGCCCTCGTCATCCCAATCCCAAAAAAGGATGGACCCAGTATTCCTTCAGATTACCGACCAGTTTCTATCCTACCACCCCTGTCCAAAGTGCTGGAACGCCTGGTACATGAGCAAATCCTTACATACTTACATAAATATGCTTTACTCGACTCTTACCAATCAGGCTTTAAGAAAAAACATAGTACCATGACAGCTCTGCTGAAAGTGACAGATGACATTAGATATGCAATGGACAACAAACACGTGACAATACTTACTCTTTTAGATTTCAGTAGCGCATTTGATACTGTTGATCCTAGGTTGCTTCTTCCCAAATTACAGTCCTTAAACTTTAGCCAGAAAGTGCTGGACTTTTTTGTTTCTTACCTAACAAACCGCCAGCAGTGTGTGGTTGCAAATAATAATAAATCAATTTGGCGAACCAAAAATATTGGTGTTCCACAAGGGTCAGTCCTAGGCCCTCTCCTATTGACTTTATATATAAATGATATCACCAGATCAATTAAGCACTGCAAGTACCATCTTTATGCTGATGATCTGCAAATTTATTACCACACTAGAACTAATAATATACAACAAGCAATATGTAATGTAAACGCTGACCTTGAGCAAATTAATAGCTATGCAATTATAAACAACCTTAAATTAAACCCCCATAAAACACAAGCCATTATCATCGGTACATCAAAGAATCTTCACATTTTAAAACAAAATTGCATTCCTCCCGTAACTTGAAATAATACTGTTATACCTTATTGTGAATCGGTTTCTAACCGTGGTGTTATTATAACGGAAACTCCAAACTGGTCAGCGCAAGTTAAGAATATCTGCAAAAAGGTTTATTGTGGCTTGCACCCTTTAAAACGGTTCAGAAATGTATTCCCTCGATCACTAAAAATTCAACTTGTTCGGTCATTATTATTTCCCATTTTTGACTACTGTGATGTAATTCTTACGGATATAACAAATGAATTAAGCTTGAAACTACAACGCACTCAAAATGTTTGTCTTAGATATGCTATGGATTTACGGTATGACGCTCGAGTTTCTCCCTACTATAAACAATTATCTTGGTTACGACTAGACGACAGGCGTAAACTACATGCAAATACTCTTGTGTACCAGGTACTTTCGGAAGACATCCCTGCTTATCTCTCCAGCAATTTTCGTCACCTTGGTTCTTTACATCTCCATAATATTACATAAAATCAGTTTCATGGTCCGTATCGCACTTCAATAGATTCACAATTAAGTATTTATTTATTTTCCACCTAGTCGATACTCGCTCAGTGTCCCTCCTAGAAATACCTGTCCACCGAACAACCACATACCATCGATCATTTACTATCACCGCTTCGGGATGGTGGAATGCTCTTCCCAAAGACATCAAGGATGCTGCATCAAAAAGTATATTTAAAACCTCCTACCAGCAGTTCCTCGTTAAGTGCTTCCAGCAAGGTACAGTACCTGTATGAGTGGAACGAGTGATTGTGTGTGAAAATGATATGAGATTATTGCACAATAAATTAAATATTGGTTTAATATGATAATGTAAATTAAATTAAAAACATCCATATTGTATTTACGAAGTAGAAGTAGCCTAAAAATAGCTAGTAGTAAGTGCAGTATTTATCTTAGATCTAGTCTTGCAAGGATACATTCAGTTAAATTTCATGTAATATTTTTATTAAGCTTACTAGTATTTTTTACATTCGTATTTCTTTCGTTTGGAGATGGTTTAGGATGATGATGATGTATTGATTTTTTTTTTTCAAACCTGTATTAGGCTATGTAGGCAGTTACTTTTCTTTCTTCTTTGCGTGTATATATTCATACTTTTGTCTTAAAAATTAGTGTTATTTGTAGTTCATGGTATTTTAAATTAATCAATGTCATTATATGGAATAATAACAATATGTGTGTGGTTAAGTGTAAGAAAGGGCCAAGAGCCCCAACTTCGCCACAGAAAATAAAGGCTTTATCTATCTATCTATCTATCTATCTATCTACAGGCATCATCTCTCTTGTAAGTACCAGTCCTATTTCTGATTCGTGCGTAGCCCACTAATTGGACTATGACTTTCCTGACTTTAACACTTCCTATGATACTCATTATATAATGTGGCAATGAGCCCTAATTTCAATATCAAAAACCACCTTGGGTTATGTTCATGGAGAGAATACACTTGTATTCTTCCGTGTTATAGAATTGTAATACCAATATAAATGGTCCGTTATTGGACATTATAAATTTTCCAGCTAAAGTCTCTCAAAGTGCACTGCCATTGGCTCCAAGTAGCCTAGACAGTGGCCTCCACGGTATGTGCTAGCCATGCGTCTTGGTGGGTGTGCTATTTACCAACTGAAGAGCCCAACTTAGCACACTGGGGCAAAACGCTGCCAACCAGGAATGAGTTAACTGGAAAATTTATGATGTTCAATAATGAACCATTTATATTGGTATTATAAATTTACTCATTCTGGACAAATATTTCAGGTTCCCTATGGGAATCAACATCTATATCATTATAGAATTGTAGCGTAACTAAATACATGACAGAGGTATCTCTTGTCCTATACTAGTCAAAACCGGTCTCTCGACGTTATCTCTCGTCATTGAGATAAGCAGGTCTCAGTGAGAGTAGTTTTGAGTAGTCTCTACTACGCAGTTAAGACTTTCTTCGATGTTAACCAAAAGATAGATAGATTGATAGATGCTCTCTAGCTCTTATCGTTGACGTATATAGGCTCCAAAATCTCCCTCCATTTACCATATCACATGTTTCAGTAAGATCTGATGTTCCATCACTTCTCCTATCCCTCGCTGTATATACATCATCTTGTTCTATAACGTTCATTCACGTGCGCTATCAAAGCATCATGTAGTGAACTTTGAAAAGTAGGAGTTAACAAGTTGTAACTGTGTCTTCAGAATATGAAGTGGGGTAAGCAATATTGCAAGCTTGATGATATCTTTTTCCTGGTAATGGGCTAATAATAGCATTTTGTGTCCGGTCATCTGACCTCGGATACTGGAAATTTACTGCAAGCTATAAATTCGGGTGATGTAATACTTTACTCAAGAATTAGTCGGTTCAGAGCTCATTATTGCCATGAAACAAAGAAATGAGATGATGAGAAATGGATGACTAAAAGCCCCTTATATAAACATAATTTAAAATGACCTACCACCAATTAAATATATAAATCTTTCCAATTAATTACACAGTTTGATAATTGTGTACATGCTGTGGTGTTCACAACATCACAAGGCAACTAGCTCGAGCGCTGATTTTGGATGTGTTACTCAGTTCATGAATGTTAATACTATAGCACGGGTTCTGCATTTAATGTATATTCAAATAGGTTAGCGCCTATATTATCAGCATCAGCAGTGTAATAGCATACGATCTGTATTCTGCATAGTGTACGTGCTGGCTCACTGATTGATCTGACACACATCTCTTCTAAACCTTGAACACAGCCTTACAATCTGAAGAAATTACGGGAACTGAAATTATCCTGGACTGGTGACACTAGTACTAGTATGAGCGAGTTTTTTGTGAAGTCAATGCTTGTTTTTTTTTTTTTTTCAGTTCCTATGACTTCCTGAGGGAACACTTTCGGGCCGACCATTACCTCTGTGAGGAAGGAGGCTGTGTGGAGGAAAAGTTCACTTCTGCATTTCGATCTGAAATTGATTTAAAAGGTAAGTTACATTAAGCTCACGGGGAAGTTTTCCTTAACACATTATGACTGCCGCCAGCACGAGGCACATCTATAGATGTTTTGGAATACTAGTTTCCCATTGACGGGATCAACATGCAGCAAAATTTGCTATACCAATCAATTAAGCTTTTGTCTTTTGTTTCATAGTGTTGGCTACTGAGTGTATGCTTCGAAGCAGTGTATAGATTCGTTCAACTGTCGGAGGGAATCGAATCGCATTAGCGGCGAGCTCACGGCACACGGTGCTGAGTGGTGAGACACAAGACTTGCTCCACCGCAAGCGAGACATAAAGAAAGAATAATACAGACTCTCACTCTAAGCTTATTTGGAAATAATACACACACTTGCATTTCCACTAACAGCGAGGTTTAAATAATAGTAGATAAGCTAGTTGTAGTCTACACGATATCTATGAGTCCCAGAAATATGTGTTTTATATTGGGAAGAACTGCTCCAGCATTCTCTCATTTCGTATATCGCATCATTGCACAAGACTTCAGTCATCAAATCACGAGATTATTTAGTGGACTTGTCACTGTGAAGACCAGTGACTCTAAAGTGACATGTATCAATTCAGTAATGTGAACGTCAGTAAATTTCATGTTTAGATATGTTCTATTGTTGATGAAAGTTGAACTTTCAGAAGCTGTGGACATAACTTCCCCTGTGTATTATGTGGAGCAAAATAAATAAGCCTAATAATTCTGAGGAAATTGAGATGATAAAAATATGATACTCAGTGGTACAGTGGAGGCTTCTAATCCTAAAATGTAGTTTAAATGAGACTTTTTAAGAGCAGGTTGAAAGTGTTAATGGTTGGTTACCCTGTGAGATCATCTCCAATATACAAACAGCCTATGCTTAGTAGTAATGATAGCCTCAGTGTTTATAGCACGTGCTTTCTCAAGAACTGCAAGGTTGGTGACCCGGTCCTCCCATTTGATGTGAGGCGCTCTAGCTTCCTGATGGTAGAGGGTCCACATTTCACAACCGTAAAGCATGGTAAACCACAATCTTGATATGCACTGTAAGGTGCTGAGTGGGCAGTTAGCATTTGTTGAGAGGATACTTCCTACATACAAAAAGTGGTCAACCTGCTCCAGTGGAGTATCATAATAGAGATATTGAAAGCTGGGAGGTTTGGCCCATGTGCAGGCTGTGAGAGTACTTCGGATTTTTATGAACATTAATTTAGAGCCCAAAACAATCGCAAGCACTCTTGAAAGAAGTGACTGACTGATGCAGCTCCTCAGCTGCGGCAGCGTCATCTGCATACTGCAATTCCGTAATGGAGGAAATCTTAAGAAGCTCTTGGGAGTGAAGTCTAGCCAGGTTGAAACGGTATCTGACCTTTACACCTTGGTTGTCTGTAGATGTTCCATGTAGCATAGCAGCAAGCAACCACACATCCTTGTTCCATTCCATGAGTGATTGGAAATGGATCAGAGATAATATTTCTATGAACGACTTGAGCAGAAGAGCCATGACAAGCACTGTCCACATAGGTGGTCTTGGGACCGAGTCCAAAGCCTTTTCCAGATCACAGAACACTAGGTTGCTCTCAGCACACTGCGATTCGGGTAGGATAACCTGCTATAGATAGCAACGGTATAGTTTTAAGGTACCAACACCTCTATGTCCTTTCTTTTGCCAATACCTTTACAGCTTGGAAATGATCAGGTTTGACATAGTTCTGCTTGTAACAAGCATGTCATGGATTCAGAAAAGAACAGGCAATGCTGTTGGTATTTTTAAAAAATTGATAATTTTGAATAATTTTGCATACATATTGTAAATGAGACTTTCTTGTTCTGAAAGATAACATTGTTCGTCCTTGTTTTGTCTAGCTCACCGGGCATCTGTACATGGTCGCTCCATGGGAAAGGCTGCCGCAAAGCAAGCTCGCACCCTAGAACTGGAATTTACTTTAGCACCGAGACCCAGAGACGGAAGAGATGGAGCTCGCGGCGGACGCAGAGGAGGTCCCCGACCACGTTCCATGCAGGAGGAAGAACCGCAAGGGGCTGTTGGTGGTAGAAACGTCAGTGAACATTTTGAAGATACCTCAGCAGTGTTTCACAACGCACCCAATTTGAATACTAACTGTATTGAGGAGTTCCCCACCTTGAATGGAGGTGTGCCTGGCACTGCACCTCCATCGAGACCTAACTCTCGCCAGGTTGCTGTCAATAATAGTGCTTTAACCATCAGGACCATACGTCAGTCGCAGCCGCCTTTAGCAATCAACGATACCAATTTTCCCGCGCTAGGTTCTGACTTGGCCGGAAGTGGATGCAAAACTGTACGCTTGAGTGTTAATAGTAGTGGAGGTGATCGTTCTGGTGCAGGTGTTGCAAATGTTGTTAGAAATAATTCTACTAAAGTTCCCACCAATGTATCCATTCATGTTAACCATCGACCCAACGGTGCTCTCACCACTCGTCTGTCGAGCAGTCAAAACTTCAGAGTTCATCCTCGGTTAGAGGAGGATTTCCCTTCGTTATCCAATTCGAGAAGTAATGTTCCTACAACGTCTCAGTGGTTAGGTAGTCATGGAAATACTGGAGTTAAAACAAGAACTCAGCCTTCCACAAAGAAGGTAGTGGAAGACTTCCCATCGCTTAGTTCTAGACCTGGCACCAAGAACAATGTGGAGAAAAAGGCTTCTTCAGTGATTATTCCTGTTTCCTGTTCCTGGTCCAATGATACACCGTCTAATAGTGTTGGAAATATTAAAGTGAGGTCAAAGAAGAAGAAGCCTAATAAGAACTCTGCTGTGAACGAACAGGCGAGCATGGGTGACGCAGGGAAGAAGAAGAAGCCGTCGATAAGCAGAGAAGAGGAGATAGCTCTCAAACTGCAGGGCATTCTGAAATGTAATGAGGGGAAGTTGGAGCGCAAAAGATCAGAGTTGTTGATTGGGAACCTTGCTTCTGATGAAGAGGATGAGGACGAGCTGCCTGGGAACTGTCCTCCAGGATTTCTGCCTCAGTCTAGTAAAAGTACACCTGCTCCCCCTCCAGGTTTTTGTAGCGAAGTGAGTGATCCATGCGTCAAATCCCCTCCACCGGGCTTTTCTGTCACTTTAAATTCTGTTGCTCGTCCTCAACCAAACAGTTTGACATTTACCAATAGCAGTGGAGAGAGTTACTCTATCTTACCTGACAAACTGCATCGCTTTATTCCACCTCACGACTCTGATAGACGTAACCAAGCCTTGGTGACCAAAGTGCAGCGAAATGTTGACAACATGGATGAATTCCTTCAGATGTCTGCCTTATTTCGTCAGGGAAGCATATCTGCTCAAACTTTCTATGATCATTGCATGAAGACCATAGGATGTGAGGCATTCACTGACATCTTTCCTGAATTGCTTGTACTGCTTCCAGACATAGATAAGCAACAGGTATAGTATATACAGTTTTTGTGTGTGTGTGTTTTGCTCTCCTTCCCTGCAGCTTAAAAAGTCGCGCACCTGTTGGAACCCTCAAAGGTGTCTGGTGTGGTAAATGAAATGAATTAGATGAGCTTGCCAGTGTAGCGATAGTCTGCGTGTAGTAAACTCCAGAATAAAAATTCACTGGAAAAGAATTTAGTGAATTAAATCGTGATTGAAAGGAATCGCTAAGTGTTATCTCACAACTTCAGGGACCTTGCGTCAGATGAAAAATTGGACGTACTCTCCATTATTTGTGTGTGGGTAATTGACCATTATTGGTCTGTCTGTTCCATGTTCTTAGTCTTGAAATAATATACTTATAAGTTAGGCTCTAACTTATACACAACAAGAAGAAAGTACCACTGGGCGAGTTACATCCGGGAATCCCACTGTTGCTAGCCCTGAACATGGTTTCCTGTGGTTTCCCATTTTCACACCAGGCAAATGCTGGGGCTGTACCTTTATTAAGGCCACGGCTGCTTCCTTCCAACTCCTAGGCCTTTCCTATCTCATCGTCGCAATAAGACCTATCTGTGTTGGTGCGATGTAAAGCCTCTAGCAAGAAAAAAAGAGTACCAGATTTTCATAAATTAAAATGCACGCAAACACATATTCTTGAGGGGGAAAATGAGCAGTAATAATACCGTCTTACTAATAAACGGTGTATAACTTTTGTACAAGGTTTATGCACTGTTTATGTGAAACCCTTATAACTATATGCAGTCCTACTAAGAAGCTGTGTATACCAAGTTTATACACCTCTTCAGCATAAAATGTTACTAATAAACTGCATATAGGCTCTATCGTGTATAAGACTGTTATAATCAGTAATATTAATGCATGGCAATAGTTATACACAGGTTATACAGTCGCAGGACGTAGTTTAAGAAGTGTGTAAGACAATCCATTGCATTTAACAGTATTTCCATGCACTCGTATGAATACCATTGGTGGTGTAATTTGACGAATTGTGTTAATTACGAGTTCAGTGACTCAAGTGGATTGAAATAATGAACAATTGTGACGATTTAGCGCACGATATTTTAGGTATCGCCTGTTTAGGTTATGCACAATAGAGTCACTGAGTCTCTCTAGGGTAGGGTAACCAGATGTCCTGCTTTTCGCAGGATACTCCCTTTTCTAACACCCTATCCTGTGGTCCGCGAGGAGGCTCGAAAATTGTATAAATATCCTGCTTTTTATAAAATATCCTGCAAAAATACTGCAAAATATTTTTGCATTATAAATGGTTTCATTTCTTTTGCAGAATATGGTATATGTAATTATTAATGTTTTAAACGAATGAAAGGGAACGAGAAATAACAAATATTTAACTTAAGATGGCTACAGCTTCAAATATAAACACTCCCGTTTCCGGTTGTCTCGGTGCGGTCGTTACCTTCACGACGGGAAGAGCAGTTTGGAACAGTGTAGTTGTGTACTGGCGTTGTGACAACAGCTCTTTCACGGCTTTGAGTATAACGTAGGCAACGGTACTGATCAGGTAGTGTGGTTTAAGCTAGCCGTGGTAATCATGCCGAAAATTAAAGGTAAATGTGTACTAAATGCCGAATTGCAGTTTTTCTACTCACTTATAGTAGGCCTACCAGACAAATTGAAAAGTGACGTTCGCTGCACCAAATGTTCAGCTTTGTTTTCAAAAGCAAACGGCGGGAAAAGCGAATTTGTACGACATTTGGATACTAAGAAGCACAAACTCGATGACAATGCTGCTGCATCCAGCTCATTTCTCACTACTTTCTTTCGAGGAGCTGGACTGGGGTCACTGATCATAAATTGGCAGCTTCTGAAGGCAGGTTTGCATTCCATACTGTTAAACATAACCAAACATTTTGCATGTCTAAACTGCTTCAGAAGTGTTTCGAACCAAAATATTCGTGTGCTAAGACAAAGTGTAAATATATTGTCACTAATGTGATTAGTCCATTTGCAATATCTGAAGTGAAAAAGGACTTGAAAAATGTGAACTATGTCTCGGTCTACACAGACTCTTCAAATCATAAATCCACCAGACTTTACCCCTTCTTGTTTGCTATTTTATTTAAAACAAGCGGGTACAGGTAAAATTGTTAGATTTTGAAGAACAGGTAGGGGAAACTGCTGACATTATTTCGTTATTTGTCCTGCAAAAGCTAAATGATTTTCATCTTGAAAGTAAAGTGGTTGACTTTGTGCAGACAACACTAATACTAATGTTTATTACATCGTGCAGAAATCTCTTGAAAAATCAATTGTTGGTGTTGGTTCCAGTGCTCACATTGTCAACAATGCAATACAAACTGCTGTGGACTGTCTTCCAGTTTGTGTTCCAAGTGTAGTGCAGAAATCTACTCATATTTTCACATATATACTGTACGTGAGGCCTCCTTGATTGAGTTTTGGATTTCGTCGAAATTGAGTATTCCAAAGTTCTTGGTTTCAGTAGAACAAGGTGGCTTTCCTTGTTACCTTCCATTGAACGAGTACTGAAGTTGTATCCAGCCCTGAAATCATACTTTGAATCACAAAGCAGGTATATAATAATTTCGTGTGACTATTTCTAGCCGAATGCAGCCCTTGTGAGGCAGACCCTCCGATGAGGGTGGACGGCATCTGTTATATGTAAGTAACTGCGTGTTATTGTGGTGGAGGATAGTGTTGTATGTGGTGGGTGAGTTGCAGGGATGTTGGGGATAGCACAAACACCCAGCCCCTGAGCCATTGGAATTAACCAATGAAGGTTAAAATCCCCGACCCGGCCGGGAATCGAACCCGGGACCCTCTGTACCGAAGGCCAGTACGCCGACCGTTCAGCCAACGAGTTGAACATAAAGCAGGTGTCCAACTGTAATCAAACAGTTCTGTGAAGATCCCTTGTCTGAGGTGTGGTTGAATTTCTTGCATACTCAAGCAGCAATTTTTCACAGTGTTATTCAGTTATTAGGGGGCAACATGTTATGTTGGATGCTTGTAAGGTACGTACTTGAGGACCTCAGGAAAAAGCTCTCAAATAGGCTAGACTGTGTGTTTGTACCCTCAGTTGTTCAATCTAAACTAAAGAACCTTGACAATTATGGCTTAGTTACTGTTTCACATTTCAAGAAAAATGTTGAAATATTTTACTCTACTTTCTTGGAATACTTAGACCAGTGGACTTTTCATTTTTCTGAACTCAGTGTGTCAGTTTGGACATATCTTAAGTCTGTGTTTGAATGGAGTGATGTACATAGGTCATTAGATAATGTACTTAAGTACACTGGGAAAGACATGTGATACAATGTTTTTTGATGAGATTGTTAATGTCAGGGAATATGTCCCAGTTACTAAAGTAAAGGAATGGAATTTGGCTTGTACACCAACTCATTTGAGGTGGGTGGGAATATTCACTAATTTTGAAGATAGGAATATTGGCTTCAGGAATATCGGTGATATTGTAGAATTTGTGTTAAGCTTACCTGCTACAAATGCTCCTACAGAACGGATATTTTCATCAATCTTTGGACAAATGAAAAATCCAGGCTAAAGCGTAAAATGTAAAACACATGTTAATCGCTAGGTGTAACTTGGATTATAACTGCGTAGAGTTTTATGATATACTGCGTGGAAAGTACGACAGCCTGTCACTGCTACACATTAATGTAACACTGTGTGTTGCAATGTAAACAAATGTAATAGCATAATAGGTTAGTAGGTTAATAAAATTTGGTCATTTTTGTTATTGGAACATATTACTTCCTTTTTATAGCATCTAAAAATCAGTGTGTTTTTAAGTGTTATCATGCTGTAGTTAATATAATAATATACGATTCGTTGTACGCTTTTTATGCCTGGTATCGCTTAAAAGGAACGAGAAAAATCGGCGATCAACTTCGCTGCTAGATCATATTCACGATCAGGTCCTGCTTTTTGTCTCTGAATATCTGGTCACCCTACTCTTGGGTGTCTATGGCTGAATTTTAATGAATTGTTGCCCTAGCCGTCTCACACCTCCCGAAGAAGAAGAAGAAGAAGAAGAGAAGAAGAAGAAATCGTAATTGTAGTCCAACCTCCCAATTTGCATGGTCAAGCTGCCTGAACTGCTTTCATCAATAATTACTTTTAAGGTGACAAAAAATGAAGAGCAGGTATTATGTGACTAACAGACAATGTTCTTTACAAATTCATCTTAATTTATATTTAAAGAGATGGAATGACAAAGAATAACTATGAAATAAATCTTTTTTTTTGTGTAATAATGTGTTACTGCTTAATAGACTTTAGAAATTGCGAGTTTATTATACATTATCTGCCTCTGTGAAGATCTTTCTCAAATTTGAGTACGATATAAAAAGGGACATATTCCTTGACATAAAAAATGGTATAACTTGAAAACTGTACGCAATATGATTTCCATACTTTGTAGTTGAATACGCAGAAATATGATGTATAAATGCCTAATAGAAACTTTTTTGATCAAACCTTTGTTTTAGCTGCAAAACAGGTTTTCCTTTCTCCTCAAAAGTAAGGATTTTGGAATGTGTACCCTTTTTAACTCTCCGATTCAATTACAATTGCTTACATTTTCCGTACTATCTCAGTTAGGAGCTATTGATCTTAAGCTTTTCCATTTCTTTTTTGGCGTTCAGTACACAAGCAAGCTGAAGAAATGTTGATGTTTATATCAATATAAGCCAATACAATATCCACCTGTCTCAGTTTGTGTTGCAACTGCCTTTTCGATACGCCGTGCTACTGCGCAGTTTTCCGGAAAGTTTTGCTCGTAGATAACCAGCAGAAGCGATCATAAAGGCGGTGAACGTGCGAAATACGTCAGTGAACTACAGGAAGAGATTCCTACGACTTAGAACGAGTGTATACGTGCTGTATAGCAATACAATGCGTATACCACGTTTATTAGTAAGAAAAACTTGAAACGCTTATACAGGGTTTATTCACTGTATAACTAAACAAGTGTTAAACAACCGTATAAGAACTTTTTATTAGTAAGACCCACAGACATTAATAGTAATTGAGAACATCAAAACACACAATGCTAAATAATCTCTGATATGAGATAAACAATCATACCTTTCTAACTCTTATGTACAATATTATATAGAAGGAAGGATCCACCTTTCAATACTCCATTGTTAAGTTGAACCAGATGGAAGTTACAACCTGTTCATTTGGGACCGGTTTCAACACATTTGAAGTGTCATCAGCCATTGAGCAAAGCAGTGCAACAATTAAGTCGTAAAGGGCTAAAAACTACTAACACAATGATCACAGGCAAAAATTTAACA
Organism: Anabrus simplex; assembly: GCF_040414725.1. NCBI lineage: Eukaryota > Metazoa > Arthropoda > Insecta > Orthoptera > Tettigoniidae > Anabrus > Anabrus simplex. The sequence continues at coordinate 10,508,743 of NC_090270.1, forward strand.
CTATTTTGTGGCGAAACAAATGCAGTTGTTGAAGTTCATAAGCAGCTCTAGTACAATCCTGGTCTGCCGTATTCACATATGAAGACGTAACAAGATGTTGTATTTGAGATCGATAACGAGTTAAAGGACTTGTTCTAAGATGCAAACTTGAGGGATAACTTGTTATGAAATTGAACTTGATATGCAGTTATGTATAGTTGTTGCTAGGCAGGTCTTGTAGGCATTTGTTTCTCCGGCCGAAGAGTAAAAGATGAGGTAATTGAAGTCTTAGGAAAACGGTGTAGGACTTAATTACGACCATTCGAAGCGGATATATAAATTATAAAAATAATTTAAATCATTAAAAAGAATAAAACCAAATAAAAATATATAAAAAATAGGAAGAAATTTTAAAAGAAATCGCATTGTGAGGCTCAACTCGAAACAGCTTGCCGTGGTGATTGATAAATGAATGGGAGATGATAAATAGCGAAAAGGGTGGGGAATAATGAGCACTTATTAGAGGGAGGGAAAGGAAAAAGGGGGGGGGGGGGTGTTATCGAAGGAGGATCATGGGAGTGTTGTAGAAGGGGGAAGTGGCATGAGAGGGTATTGTGTAAATTGTGAAAGATTGAACGCTTGCTTGTTGACTTCAGGTTATTTAAAATGGAAATAATAAAATTGAAAAGGGCATTGGGCTTCTCAGAAATATCATTCAGGTTAAGATTTGGATTGAAAAACTGGTTGCGGTGTATAAAACAGTTTTCAGTGATGTCTAGGAGAGGGCCTTTATTTAGAGTGCTGAGAATTTCAATATCCTGGTCTATTGTTGTGAAAATATGTTTTGTGTCATGTATATGTTGCACCACTGCCGAAAATCTGTTGTATTTTATTGCATTAATGTGTTCAAAGTACCTAATGTTGAAATTACAACCAGTTTGACCTATGTAAGAAGAGTTACAGTTGTTGCACTTAAAACGGTATACGCCTGATTTAGAAAAGACACTTGTTTTATGTAATAATTCAAGGTTTCTATTATTAGTTCAAAAAGAAATCATGGTATTGTGTTTTTTGAAGACATTAGCAATTCTGTAGGCATTTATATTGTATGTGAATGTGGAGTAATCATATATCATAGAAAGAAAGAGATATCCACCTGATCATTTTTTTTTTTTTTTTTTTTTTTTTTTTTTTTTTTTTTTTTTTTTTTTTTTTTTTTTTTTAAGAGAACCGGTTTCGACTCCTCACAGTCATCTTCAGCTGTCATACATTTACATTA